>NC_142651.1:103580750-103908500 GCF_055504915.1 Nelumbo nucifera
GATCTTGCAAGAAAGGCCAAGGTAGTCAAGCACCATTTCAAGCATTCAAACAATGTCCAGATGATATTTACCTTAAACACTACACGACCCAGTGAATAATGAACTGGTTCATTAAGAATTTTCATTAAGAACCAGTTTGCAGGTCAGTTCAGTTTATTACAATTTGTGTGGGTAATTTACAAGGGATTTTCAAATATAGATAGGAGTAATGTTGCAAGAAGCTCAGGCTAAGAAATGACTTTCAGCTCAAGCACTAAACCATGTAATTACATATTTAACAGATGATCAGAATCTAACATTGAAAGGATCCACCCAAGAGATTATTTGGGCCAAAAATCGAACTGATTAAATGATTATGACCTACTAAATATCCTCTATATAACTAACTGTAAAACTACACCAAGAATCAGATGGGAAAAAATGATTCAATCATGCGGATTCTTTGTATAGGCAGTTTCCTAGGTGGGTACTGTAAAATGGTTTGTCCTGATCTAAGGTATATATGGCATGAACTAAAAAGAATTAAAACTCCTGTCTTTCGATAGGCAATTTAAGACTCCTATTTAAGGTAAAATACCTTTAACCCAATAAGGGGTCAAACAGCATTCTCACTTATCCCTGCCCCAGGTCAAGTTGAAGGTCCTGTTTAAGACCTGGGGTGAAATAACACTCTCCCTTGTCCCTTACCTCACTCAAAAGTTAAAAGACTTCAAAATAATATATATGCATGGAGACAATGAAATTAAAAAGGAAGTTTTATAAACCTGCCACTATCGATCTGGGTTCTTTTGGAAATTGCAGATTGGTCTTAGAGACCAATCAGACCATTTTCCCTCTTATCTCATATAAACAGTCAAACAGATATTAATATGGCCAAAATATTAGAGATCAAAGCTCTCTTCAAAAGCACAATGTAACTGAACGCCATACTAGTTCTTGACCATTCCACTATAATAGATTTGGTCATTCATGATTGGCTGTATAACCACTACTTCATTGCTGTAATGGAGACAGAAGCAATGCTCTCTCCGTGTACGTGCATACGCTCACACCCAAATAAAATAAAATAAAGGAAGAAACCTTCACCATATTCTACACAGACTCAACCCAACGCCCCAGTTACAAACACAGCTAACTTGGCAATATGATATCTCCAACAACGCAAACCCACTTCCAGAGTTCCAATTCAACAACCTTCGCCTCAAGAGCCAGGAAACCCCTTGACATTGACAGATGCCTCATTGATCCAACGAACACGGGAGAATTGAGGATGCATGTCACTTAAATTTACCCAATTTGTTCAAAGCCCCCATCGCAGCCCTATACATAAATTGATTTCCCGAAGAATATAAATTGGGGGAAAGGCTTAAAGAAATCTATGTTTAAATTATATCCACCACCATAAATATCTACTCTTATCCGGACTAGTTTTTAAGACAATTATTGATAGATAAATAAAACCAGTTACCTTTAATTCTCAAAAGTAAAAAAAAAAAGCAACTAAAAATGATAAAAGAAGCAAAGAGATCAAATTGAATTCTGCCACGAATTCCCCAAATAGAAAGGAAAGGAACAGAAACAAGAGACAATAACAAACCGCAAATCTTGATGGGAGCATGCAACTGAAGGAGATTAGGCTGAGAGATGAAGACGTGTCTGGCGTTGACACAGAGCTGCCGGATCTCAACCTCAGATAACTGGACTTGTTTCCCTCCTCTGCCTTCGAGAAGTCTTCGTATGATATCGTCCAATACAGCCCTATCCATCGTTCCCTCTATCGTCATCATCGTGAACGTCTGTCGAAGTCCAAGATTTCTTCTTATTCTTTCTTCTTCTACTTGGGTTATTGTTGATGGAGTAACGGAAAGTAATTACTAGGGAATGCACGGAAGAGTAGTTGGCTTTTGAAGGAGATGGGGTCAACAAAGAAAAATCGGATGCGAGAGATTGGCTTTTATAGACGATTCAATCTGTTGCAGTTGATCCTTGCACCTCTGATTCTCTGAAGTAGCGAGAATTCATATTCTTCTCTCTGTCAGACTGTCTCTTTCCATTGTGACCACGCATTAGTTTCTGCGTTTTTTATTTAATTATTGGTCTGATCATCATCTCTCCTGAATATCTCTCTCTCTCTCTCGGGGAAGGAGAAGAACTTGAAATCCTAATCTGCCTTTGCTTGTGAAGATGATTCATCCACAAATGGTTGAACTTGAAATCTTCAAAAGACGCGTTATCTGCCATTTGATTTGACAAAAATATTTTGATTTGGCGCACGCTAGCGGCTAGCCTAAGCCCTTTTGCTCTCTCCTGAAGTAGGTGGACGCAGACCAGGTCCCGCGCAGGATAGCATTCTACAAACGTCAAGAAAACCGCGTGTTATATATAAAGTATAAAAAATAAAATAAAATAAATAAATGCTTCGGGGCTCTCAATTACTGGTGGTCTAACTCTAACAGTCTAACGTGAGAAACATCCGTTAGATTGGAATAAATGGTGGATAGCAATCATCACAATCCGATGTTATTGCTGATTCCTTCGACATTCTTTAACGTTCATTTTTTTTTTCTTACAAAAACGTTCTTCTTAATTTTTCTTTTCTTGCTTTATCATTATCATACTTTCTTACTTCTTATGCGCCTCAGCTTTTAAGACGAGTGCACAAGAATTTATATTAAAAATATCTACCAACATCAATGTGTTACCAAGTGATATCAACGGTGACGGGGGAACTAAAAGTCTAAAACTGATCTGGTCCAATAATTCGTAGGTTTGGAACAGAACTGGACCAGACACAGTCTACATTTTACATAATATATCCAAATCTAACGCTAACCCCACTGAATCACCACGATCGGATCAACCATGACCAGACCCAAACTGAATGCTCCTAAGGCTGTGTTTGGTTGCAGTGTAATTTTATTTGTATTAGTACAAATGTATGGGAGTGTAAATAAAAAAAAAAGTAAAATCTGGCTTAGTTTTATTTTGGATTTTATTTTATTCTGTTTTAAGTTTTATTTTACTTCATTTATATTGCAATCAAACAAAGTAAGGCAAAATTTGAAACAAAAATAAATCAAAATTTACACCCAAAACATTTGCACTGTTATAGTTTTGCATCAATGCAAATAAATTTGCACTGCAACCAAACACAGCCTAACAAACAAATTTTGACTATTCAAAACAAGTGACAGGTTGCTAGTAAACAGGTGCTTGGGATCTGCTACCCACAAGTTGTTCCTATATCCCTACCCACAGACTACTACCTCTGTGTATTGGAAACATCTCCCCAAGAATGGCAACGGAGATATTCCCAATGCAGAGCTGTAATATCTCGTGGGTAGAGATGTGGGAACAACTTGTTAGTAGAAGATATGAGCCCATAAACGAATCATCCAAGGTCACCCTACATTTTTTTGGTCGAGAGTGAACAATTTAGAGTTTTAGACTTTTGGTAGCAAGTCTAATACATGGATACATAGATATGTATCAATAAGCCCAAGACATTTGAAGTTCGGATGGACTCCCCACAGAGTGCACCCGACAGTCCATCTCCCTCACGAAAAAAGAGAGAGTAATTACCTCCATTCCCTAAGGTTCAGTTTGGAAAGAGTACAAATGCAAATATGTAGAGTGCAAAACACTACATATTTGCATTTGTACTCCTTCCAAATTAAGCCTATGGCTCAATCCGGAAGGAGTATAAATACAAATTTGTAGAGTTTAAAATCTTGCATTTTGTATGTATTTGTACTCCACACTTCCAGATGATGTGGGACCACACCTGTAGTGACCAACCTTTTTTATTTTATTTCTTAATTCAAATAAAGGATTTATGATAAAAAATTTTCACTTCATTAACTTATGTGGTTCTCTTTTAGATAAAACGGGAGATTAATTATAAATTAAACTTGATTGAATCTCCTAAATTAAATAAAAAATTATGTACAAGCAAGGGAAATTAACCTAATTCATCAGTACTCGTAATGGATCCCAAACAAAATAATGGGTGTGGTTGCCCAAGGGGGTGGCAATTGGCTAGTACTAAATTAAAACACATACCCCACCTTGTACACTTTGAAGGATGGTCCATGTAACAATAACTGTCAACAACAAAGCTAGTGTTTGGTTGCCAACAAATTATAATCTTATTGACCAAAATACCCCAAAAAATGCTCTTACATGTGTAAAATGTAAAGGCTCTTTTACCCCCCAAAATATGCAATATATATATACTAGTAAACGTGTGCACATGCTTTGCACATGGCAATTTTAGATGATGATAATAATAGAAATAATATATCCAAATTTTTCTATAACATTCATGTATTTTTTATTTTTTTTATTTTTTATTTTTCACAATTAATTGGATGTAGACTGCAAAATCTGGATCTGATTACATATGCACCTCATATTGGACTACAAAGTTTTGGGTATCATTGGTAGACCTACCTATTTGGCTGGACTATTCTCTTTGTAATGTTTTATCTTCTTAGTGTATACTTTTTTGTTTATTTATAAAAAAAAGAAAATGTAAGCTTTAAAGAGGGGAATTGAATGAGGTGAAAATTATAGTTTAAACTATATTTTAAACCTCACAATTAAATAAGGATTAAATTAAAAAAATGGATATTTTACTCAAAAAAAAGTTCCACAATTTTATTAATATTTTCCTCAAAAGAAAGTTCCATGTATGTAAAAATAATACTATTATTTATACTTATTTTTTGTTTAATATGTTAAATATAAGATATTATACATGTGCCCAAATGTTTTTTATAAAATTTATGTATTTTTATTTTTGTTTGTTTTTTATATTTTATTAATTTTTATTATTTAATTATGACATTAAAGGTTGACATATTTGACCCAAAAGTTGAACTATTGATCTCTACCAAATAGGAAAATAATTTCTTTTTTTGTTAGTTTTAGATTATGTATTTTATTTTCATCATCAATAAAAATAATTCTTGTTTATTACACTTTTTTTATTCGATTAATAAAAAATATCATAAATGTGTTTATTTTCTGTACATTTTTGTAATTTTCTATATTTATTTCTATTTAAAAGTTTTATTATCTAACTATGACTTCATCGGTTGGCCAATTACATTTTGAATAGTTGAATTGCTTAGTCATCACTTGGATAAAGAATGATTTTGTTTTTGAGTAAGTTTTAAAATATATGGGTTTATATTTTTAAAAGTATTGGACATAGATCTAATTAGTAGCATTTATTAGTGAAAAATTAACTTAACTATAGGATTTAATAAGAGAGAATGGGAGTTAATACAATAAATACAAGAGTAAAGAGTTAATGAAAGGGGATTAAATGAGGTGAAAAGCATTAATCGAATTACGTTTTCAACCTTCATAATTAGCAATGGAACGGATTGGCCTCCCTGCTCATCATCCTGGTGTGGATCAACATCGAGAAGGACGTGTAGTGCATCACGTTGACCTCTTCAATCATGCCTATAGCCGCCCTCTCCTCCTCGGTATGCCGAGCCAACGCGGGTTGCAACACCTTAGTCCTCAACACCTGGAGCGTGGGCGGAAGGGGTGAACCTCCAGGGAAACGCACAAAGAAGAATTTCTCTTTTCAGTGCTTCACTGAGGACGAGGCCCCGACAAGCACTTTAATGCATTGCCTTGCCGAGAAGTAGTAGAATCCCTGCTGGTGGTGTTTCAGTTGGAGAAAGTAGGAAACCATTCCCAAAGTAATCTCGACTTCGTGGACAAAACAATAAGTCATCAGACCAATCAGGAACCTAAAGGAGTTTGGCATCAGCTGCACTGGTAGTACTTAGTACCACTCAAACACTTCAACTACTCCCTCGTGCAATTGGTACCTAATCCCAGACTCTAGACTCTTTTCATACACACAAAGCTCGCTTGGCCAAGCATCTATGGGTCTCTCACCAGCCCTCAGACACCTAAGCTCGTAATCCTCTAGAATGTAGTATAAAGCTCAGATCCGAGCCATATCCCTAGGGTTCAGACAACAAGGGATGGTCCCAAATTGGCGGCTAGCCTGCGCAAGAAGCTTGACCTCCACAGATGACGGTCCCGCCACGGCAACCCTCTAATAATCTACCTCATCGAAGTCTTCAGCCTTAGCCTCTCAACCCTTGGCCTAAAGAACATCGAGCACGACAGCCTTGGTGAAAGACCCCGGCTTGGACTCAGAACAAGAAGCAAAGTAATCAAAGGAAAAAGCAGAAGAAGTGGAAGAAGAACGAAAGGATGACGAAGACATCTTACCTAGCACGAAGAACGGAAAGCTGTAGAATTGAAGTAAACACTGAGCATTGAAAACTACACCTCGCCGAGCTCTCCAGGTGACTTCTTTTGCAAATGACAAAGGGGAAATGCTCTTTACCTACTTTTATAGGGCTCCCAGCACTCCAAATCAAAGAGAGATCAACGACGTAGATCAAACGCCACTCTAACAAGCTCGGGAGGCCAATCGACGCGACTGCTCTCCACACGTGTACAATCTCGGGAAGCGAAATGATGCCTTTGACAACCCATCTCAGGGACTGGACCAGCATTGAATCAGCCGGTTCAACCAAAATCAACTTCAAGTTCCTCAACCTAGGACCGAAGTACTCTTCTACGCTTCACTTTGGCCGAGCACTTCACTCCTCGACTTCAGAACTGGGGGAGTAGTGTTCGGGTTATGGTTGAGCTAGCTCTGAATGCCACGTGGCCGCCTTATCTCCTCGGCCACGTCAGCACCGTGTCATCTCCGTGGCCTAGCTTAACTCTTCGGCCACGTGAGCACCGTGTCACCTCCATGGCCCCACCTTATCCTTTCAACCACGTCGGCGCCACGTCATGAGGATAAGCGCGACCAAGACAGGAGAGTGGATGGGGACAACTCCGCTTAGGATTAGGTCTTATCCCAAAGACCTCGGCGGTTAACCTCATCCCGACAATCTTGGAATCCTCATCCGACCAGGACACTGATCTTTGGCTGTAAAAAATATCTCTCGCTCAAGGTAAGGGGGCCAACTCTTAACTCCCATACCATTACCCTACTCGGACCAGCACTACTCTCCAATTGCTCGGTTCGACCACCTACTGCTTTCTACTAACTTGAGCGTCGAAGTACCTACCCGGGGATAACTCTTCGGTCCTCTGACTTTCTTCTTGGTTTCAGATCTCATTGCGTGGCTTCATCATTCCATCTTGGCTCCGCCCAGTTGGCAAGAACTATATATATAATTGGTCCATTGTTTTTTTCAAAAACACTAAACTGATTGGTTCGGCTAATTGCATTTGTTGGTTTGATGTGATTTTTCGTTTTTTATGAACACCCCTAATTTGTATGTGGATGCAATATAACATGCTATGAGGTTGAAGTAGACTGAAGATTGTTTAGATTGCGTTTGGAATCAGTGTAAATCAAGAATGATGTAAAAGTTTACATCGATTCGGTTTTGTTGGCATTTGGAAGGAGTGTAAATGAAGATCGATGTAAAACTCCACTCCGATTTAAATTTGTTGGCGTTTGGATTGAGTGGAGTTTTACATCGTGAATCAATGTAAAACCTCATCAAGCATAAAGTTTTACATCGATAATCGATGTAAATACATCGACTTCATTGATGTAAAACTTTACACATTTTTATCACGATTTTCAAAATGTAACGGTCACCTATTATACGATTCAATGTAAAACGTTACACCAGATCCAAACGAACAATTAATCTTTCATTATTTGTTCTTGGCATGTTATTTAAAACATCTTGGGAGTATGATTACTTGTAATAGGTTTTTGGCAGTTTGGATTGGCTCCCCATACCAACCCCACATGACATTACACCCACATATTGGAAATATCTCACGTACTTGTATGTTGTAATTCATGGGAGATGTTCCCCATCTCAATCAATCTTAACATTCATAACCCTTCTTTCACCTTATAATTAGTTGTATTTTCTTTATCCCATTCTCCTAAATTTGGTTAAGCAAAATATCTAAAGATAAGTTTGAATTTCCTATTAAGGTGGGTGGGATTATTCAAAATTTAAAACTTAAGTTGTGTTTGGTTGTAGTGCAAATTTATTTGCACTAGTACAAATGCATGGGAGTGCAAATGAAAAAAATGCAAATTCTCATTTAATTTTGTTTTGGGTTTTACTTTATTCTGTTTCATGTCTTAATTTACTTCATTTGTATTACAATCAAATAAAATAAGCTAAAATTTAAAACAAAAATAGGTCATGATGAAGGAAGATTTGGCCCGGCCTCGCAATCACGCCACGTGGCAAAAAACAAGTAGCTCGGCACTTGAAGCAGTGTACCCAGGGTGCAAACACCAAAGGGAAGAAACTAGCAGTCCAAACTCCCCTCGAGGAGACTGAACTCCCTTCGAGGAGCCCGAACTCCCTACGAGGAGCCCGAACTCTCTAAGAGAAGCCCGAACTCCCTTCGAGGAGCCCGAACTCCCTACGAGGAGCCCGAACTCCCTAAGAGGAGCCCGAACTCCCTACGAGGAGCCCAAACTCCCTAAGAGGAGTCCGACCTCCCTACTAAGAGCTCGAACTCCCTACGAGGAGCCCAAACTCTCCCTTTGGCCTCGAGCCACACAAAGCAGTGACCCGAACTGGTCCGTCTCATGGCAGTTCGGGACACTCCCCTATTCGAATTCAAGACTTCGCCTCGCACACCGCTCCAAGCACTTCGCCTCCAAAGCATCGAACTGGACAAACCACACCGTACCTGACACCGAAGGAGTCTGTATCCAGGGGCGGCGCACTTGACTGACTTGGGATCTAATGCTTGACGGCTGCACTTCAACGGTCACCTGCCACCGTCACCTGCCATCGCCATCTCCAGTTACAGAGACGGCTCCGACAAAAAGAGCAGTGACGGTTCTGCCCCAGCAGAGGTGATGACACCCGAACTGGCAGAAGCACGGAAGTAATCATACCCGACCTGACAGAAGTCTAGGAGTGAGTGCGCGAGGTGGTTATAAAAGGCTCTCCACCCCCCAAAGAAGAGGTATGCAAACTTTGCGCTATCTGGTTTTATCTCGCCTTTGAAGGATTCTAACTTGAGCTTCGGAGCCTTTACACCGAGTTCCTCCCGGAGCTTCCTCATCCTCTCCGTTTCAGGTTCCCTGCTGCTCAGTTCAGAGGCAAGGTTGTTGATAGCTAAGACCGGCCGGATTGCGCACCATCAATTGGCGCCATCTGTGGGAACACTTCAAAAAGCCTCCCTCCAAACTCTCATAACCTCTTTCCTTCAAAAAAAAAACCCAACACTCATGGCTTCTTCCAGCAACGCTGGACGTGGCACGGAGACAAACACCACCGAGGAACAACTTCAAGTCCCCGTGGTGTGTGTTGGACAATTCACCATCCCCCTCTCGGTGGATGGGATCCCTAGCTTGAATGCGCCACAAGCAGTGGCACCCGTAAACCTTCCTGCCATGAGCATCCCCTTTCCTCCCCCTATTCAGACAACCTTCTCTGAACCAACTGCCGTCCCCCTGGCAGCCAGCCAAAACTGGTTGGACGACCTGATGCAGTGCATGCAGGTATCACTATCAGCACCAAGTACTGCACAACATCTCCCAATATCACTATCAATAACAGTTCCCCCAACTATCGCTGAACCAACCACCACTTCCACCTCGGCACCCTACTCCGAGGCCGGTTAAGGCCTCCCCACAGGATGGACGCCCCCACCAGGGAAAGGCCTCCCGGCCCCAGAACCCCCCTAACAGCCAGGCCTCGTCCCCAGGCCGAAGAGAGAGAAAAATCATCTCCGCCTCGCAGCTCGCAAGCGGGTTAGGAACTTCGCCCGCAAGGTCGGCACCTCGGCGCTCCAAGCCCGAGTTCCCGCTCACGAAAAACCGATTCGGCATCCTGGCAGCAGACCACCAGCATTCCGGGCCCATCGAGCTCGGCAACACAGAGGCCAGCAGCGCCAGTACCAGGCCCACTCAACGAAGGCGCCGGCGAAGTCGACGAACTGCCACCCATGTCCGGTCAGAGCTCAGAGGCAAGGAAGAGACAAGCTCGGACGAGGTAGGAGCTGCCCCAATTCTCTCAGTTTCTTCCCCCCTCGCATCAGAACTCCTGGCGGTCCCCTTGCCTAGGGATTTCAAGCTCCCACCTTTGGACAAGTATGATGGGTCCTTCGACCCCAACGACCATGTTGACGCTTTCCAGTCCCAAATGCACCTCGCTAGGGCCAGTGAATCGTGCATGTGCGTGGCCTTCACCACCACCTTCAGGGGGGTAACCCGCACTTGGTACAGGAACCTGGCCCCCGGGTCGATAAAATGCTGGGCCCAATTCGTGCAGGTCTTCACCGCACACTTTGTCACCAGCAAACGGTGCCCTAGAACAAAGGAAAGCATCTTCGGAGTAGTCCAGAGGGAAGGAGAATCCATCCGGGGCTACATCAAGTGATTCAATGAAGCATGCTTACAGATACCGCGGTTAGACCCCGTGGTGCAGCTTGCGGCGGCCAAGAGAGGAGTAACGCACAAAGAGTTCAAGTGGCACATGGTAGCTAACCAGCCCACAACCGTGGCCGAATTCCTCAAGCTCGCGGACAAGTTCATGAGGACAGAGGAAGAAATCAACCAACGAACCGAGAGCGGGAATGAGAAAAGAAAGAGGGAAGACGAGCCCTCCAACCCAGTCGATAGAAAAAACCCGGCCCGAGAGCCAAAGCCGACCCAATCGTTCCGGGCTCCCCTAGCAGTTCGGACAGATTACACGCCGTTAAACGCGAGGCGGACCGAGATCTTAATGACAATCAAGGACGCCCCATACGTTAAGTGGCCACCTCGCCGAAAGGGAAATCCGAACGAGAGAAATAAGAATTTGTATTGTAGTTTCCGTAGAGGCCACGGTCATAGTACCGAACAGTGTAATAATCTCCGGGACGAGATAGAGGGGATCATCCGTCGCGGATACTAAAGGAATTTTGTACAGCATAACAACAATAACAATTAGGCAGGTCGGCAAGGGGAGCACGAAAAGGATGCCCCCGAGTCTAGCAGCAGACCTGCCGAACTGTTGCAGCGACAGCCTCCGGAAGAGAGGCCAGTTCGGGGAACCATCCATGTAATTGTGGGAGGTTCGGTAGTAGCAGGGTGCACCTCAGCAGCAGCCCGGACTTCAGTTCGCGAAGCAGCCCTCGAGGAATGGAACCCCCCAAAAAGACCGAAGAACGAAGAACCAATCTTCTTCACGGAAGACAACGCGCGATGGGTCCACTACCCCCACGATGACGTGCTCGTCATTAAACTAAGGATTAACGACTTCGAGGTCAGACGCGTACTCGTAGATTCGGACAGCTCAGCGGACATCCTCTTCCAATCAGCATTTGACCAGCTATAGTTACAAAGGAGCGAGCTGAAGCCCGCGAACACTCCTCTGGTGGGTTTCAACGGAGAAGAAGTCAGGCCCCTCGGAAAAATAACAGTACCTGTGGAAGTCGGCACATGGCCTTGTGCGGTCAGACTCAACCATGATTTCCTGGTGGTCGTGACCCCCTCCCCATACAACGCCATAATTGGGTGGCCAATCATGCATATCCTGCGGGCGGAGGTCTCCACCTACTATTTGGCCATGAAGTTCCCTACAGACTTCGGTGTGGGGGTAGCGCGGGGCGACCAGCTCGAGTCCCGCAAGTGTTATGTTGCCGCCCTAAAGGGAAAAACCAAGGTGACCGACGACCTCGAACTGGAGCGGCCTGCGGAACAAGGCAAGGAACGAGCTTCGCCCACAGAGGAAACGGCCGCAGTCCCGACTTCGGCTACAGACCCAGCTCGCACATTTCAGATCGATGCTTCCGTCGAGGAACCCCTACGAACCGAACTGGTGAGTTTTTTACTTCAAAATTTAGATATTTTTGCCTGGTCCGCGGCCGACATGCCCGGTTTTAGCCCGGGCTTGATAACTCACAAACTTAATACTGACCCTGTAGTCAGACCCGTTAGACAGAAGAAATGCAACTTAGCCCCAGAGCGCTGGAGGGCGGTCGATGAGGAGGTCGAGAAACTCCTCGCAGCAGACTTCATAAGAGAAGTCCATTACCCGAGCTGGGTAGCCAACCCAGTGCTGGTGAAAAAGGCAAACGACAAGTGGCGCATGTGCGTCGACTACACCGACCTGAACCGAGCTTGCCCGAAAGATTGCTTCCCCCTCCCCAGGATTGACCGTCTAGTGGACGCGACCTCGGGACATGAGTTGCTATGCTTCCTAGACGCCTACTCAGGCTACAACCAAATCAGGATGGACCAGTCCAATGAGGAAAAAACCAGCTTCATAACCGAGTTCGGCCTGTACTGCTACAAGGTCATGCCCTTCGGATTAAAAAATGTCGGGGCAACCTTCCAAAGACTTGTAAATAGGTTGTTTCGGCCCTTAATTGGCACGAAGATAGAAAGTTATGTAGACGACATGGTTGTCAAGACACAATTTTCACAAGAATTAATACAAGACTTAGATTTTGTCTTCCAAATCTTGCGTCAATTTAGCATGAAGCTGAACCCTAACAAATGCGTCTTCGGTGTCACCTCGGGAAAATTCCTAGGGTACATTGTCAACCGGCGCGGTATTGCAGCCAACCCGGACAAGATAAAATCCATCCTAGATATGAGACCACTCGGGAAAGTAAAAGAAGTTCAGAGGCTAAACGGCCGCATAGCCGCCCTAAGCTGCTTCATGTCCAAATCAGTAGACCGCTGCCTACCCTTCTTCAAAGCAAACAAAGGCAAAGGGTTCGAATGGACCCAAGACTACCAACTCGCGTTTGACGAGCTAAAAAGTTACCTCGCTAGTGTGCCAACCTTAGCCCGGCCCGAGGAGGGCGAAGTCTTAGAACTGTACCTCTCGGCAAGCGACGAGGTGGTCAGTTCGGTACTAATAAAAGAAGCAGACCGGGTCCAGCGACCCATCTATTATGTTAGTAAAATTTTGCAAGGAGCAGAGACAAGGTACCCGCAGATAGAAAAGCTAGCATACGCACTGGTGGTAGCAGCTCAGAAACTCCGCCCGTACTTCCAGGCTCACACCGTCATCGTCCTGACTGACAAACCTCTAAGGCAAGTTTTACTCAAACCCGAGGTTTTCGGTCGACTGACGAAATGGGCCATCGAACTCAGCGAGTATGACCTTCAGTACAAGCCAAGAACTGCTATTAAGGCCCAAGCCTTGGCAGATTTTATCACCAAGTGCACGTTTAGCCTCGAAGCCCCTAAGCTAGTCAAGCACGAGATCCCTAGTTCGAGCGAGCTTGGAGCTCCCAAGCCAATAGAGTCCGAACCCCGTGAAGTAGCAGCCAATGTAGCATCTCTCCTGGTTAGGCCAAACGCGAACTGGGATGAGGAGCCTTGGATCCTTCACGTAGATGGCTCCTTGAACCAGCAGGGCAGCGGGGCTGGAATAGTGCTATGCGGCCCGAGCGGAACAAAATTGGAATACGCACTACGCTTTGAGTTCGCAGCATCCAACAACGAGGTGGAGTACGAGGCACTGATAGCCGGGCTGAACCTAGCACACAAGGTCGGAGCAAAGCACGTAGTTATCTGTAGTGATTCCCAGCTCGTGGTTAACCAAGTTACAGGCGAGTACGAAGCACGTGAGCTCACTATGATCGCATACTTGGCAAAAGTAAAGGAAGCTCTGCTCAACTTCCAGTCACACTGCATCAGGCAAATCCCGAGGTCAGAGAACACTGAGGTCGACGCCCTGTCCTGGCTAGCCAGCACGAGTCACAACGCCATGAGAACTGTGTACATAGAGGACTTACCTCGGCCCAGCATTCTCGATGGGGCAGAAGAGGTCGCTCCCGTTCTTGAAGCAGAGCCGAGTTGGACCGACCCACTCGTGAGCTTCCTGCTAGATGGAACCCTCCTTGCGGACCGCAATGCAGCCAAGAGGGTGCAGCGCCAGGCAGCTAAATACGTCATAATAGACGAACGGTTGTACCGACGATCCTACCTGCATTGCTTGCGACCTGCCGAAGCCGAGCTCGTACTCTGCGACACTCATGAAGGCTTGTGCAGCGGACACCTGGGGGGCAGAGCCCTCGCTCAAAAGGCACTTCGACAAGGATACTACTGGCCAACGATGAAGGCAGAGGTCATCGAGCTCGTCAGAAAATGTGACAAGTGTCAGAAGCATGCCAATATCCACCATCAGCTTGCTGCCGACCTCAAGTACCTCACCAGTCCATGGCCTTTTGCACAATGGGGCATCGACCTTCTGGGGCCATTCCCACCAGCAACAGGTGGGAGAAAGTTCCTAGTGGTGGCAGTAGACTACTTCACAAAGTGGATAGAAGTTGAACCCTTGGCAACAGTTACAGCCCGAAACATACAGAACTTCTTTTGGAAGAACATAGTATGTCGCTTCGGGCTACCTCGGGTACTGATCTCCGACAACGGCAAACAGTTCGAGGATATCAAGTTCTAAGAATGGTGCCAAAGTATGGGAATTCGTCAGAACTTCACGTCGGTCGCACACCTGCAGGCAAACGGTCAAACAGAAGTAATGAACAGAGCCATCCTCCGCGGACTGAAAGCACGACTAGACCAAGCTAAAGGGTTGTGAGCGGACGAGCTACCAAGTGTCTTGTGGGCTCACCGAACCACGGAAAAAACTGCTACGGGAGAGACCCCCTTTAACCTCACCTACGACACCGAAGCGGTAATTCCGGCGGAAATCGAAGTACCTACATTGCGACTAGAAGCATACGACGAGCAGACAAACGGAGACGAGTTATGCACCAACCTTGACCTACTGGATGAGGTAAGAGACCTCGTGCACATCCGAACTGCGACCTACCAGCAAAAGGTAGCTCGGTACTATAACGCCAGAGTAAAGAAGAGGAGATTCCGTGTTAGCGACCTGGTTCTCCGTAAGATCATGGTACCCGAACCCGGCGTGGGAAAACTCGGACCAAATTGGGAAGGACCTTACAGAGTAAAGAAAGCACTCGGGGGGGGGGGGCATACGAGCTTGAAACCTTAGAGGGTAAGCAGGTACCCCGAGCATGGAGCATCGTCAACCTAAGGCGATACTACCTATAGACCACCAAGCAAAGTGGATAAAATCACCACCAAAACAGGCCGCGCGAGTGCGGTAGCCCAGACAGAAAATAGATTCGACGTATGATTAGTTCGGCAAAATATGCTCAGTTTGGGAGAAAGAACAACCAACACTTAACCAAAAGTCATTCCATTTCAAAAGTAAGGTAGTACATTTTAAAAAAAAAAATTTACAAGCCCAGAGCTATTTCTTCATTATTAGAAGGCACTTCAACAATACTCGAAGGCCCCGCCTCGCCCTCGGAGTCTGGCTCACCGTCACTAGCATTGGCCATCTCCTGAGTTATGCGCGAAGTGGATATGGCGCTAATGTCGAGCTCGGGGTACGTATTCTGGATCATCCACCGGCTTAGTTTAAAACCCCTCCTGTATAAATCCACCATCAGATCATCAAAGCCCGACGAAGTAATGTACTCATCGACAACCTTCTTCTTGGCATCTTCGATACCTTGAGAAAAGATCTGCGTCCTCTCCCTGATGTCCTCCTGAAGGTACTTGACCTGATGCTGCAGATCCAGCCTCAAGTCCGCCATGTGTTTCACCACCACTCCCATGGCCTCGGCATCTCTCTGAGACCTCACCTGCCTGATCCGGGAAACATGAGCAGCCTCCTCGGCAGCGCGACGAGCCTCTTCGACAGCTCGCGCCCGCCTCGAGCTCCTCTCCACCTGAGCCGACAAGGCGTGAATAGAAGAATTCACCTACCAAAAGGAACCGAGTTATCAAAAGAACCAACAAAACGAAAGCCAAAGAGCACTAGAAAAGGGAGAACACTTACCACCATGGCATGGGTAATGGCACGACAGGCCACTTGATGCAGAGGGAGATCAGTCCACGCCGCGACCTCCTCGGGGAAAATTGCCTCCTTACTCTTTTGAAGAGCATGGGTCAGCGACAACACACTCCTGAAATCCCCCGGGGCCCCCGAGCCCGAAGGCCCAGCTCGCGTATGAGTAGACTCGGAGTATGTAGGAGCCCCTGTGTAAGTAGTCTCAGCATAAGGGCCCCCTGCCGGCTCCTGCATTGGAGGAACCATCTCGGGCTCCCTAGGCAGATCTTCTGGCGGATAGTCCGGCACCTCGGGCTCCGCATCCCGGGGCATCTCGGCACAAGTTCGCTTGGCAACCCACTTTCTCCTCTTCATGCCTTGAAACAAGTGCCCACCCCGGGTCCCTCGAGAATCCATCACACTTGTGAAAAGAAGTTCGCCATCAGTAAAAAGCAAGAAAAACAGCAAGACATAATCTCTAAGTGAAGAACCTACCCGAGCTCAGGCCGGCTGCAATGAGCTTGGCCTCCGTCAGATACTGTTGACACTTCAGCCCAAGCCGCGCCCATTTCCGGAGGCCCTTCGCCGTCTCTTTGTCAAGCGTGACCCCGGAGTCAGGAGCGGCCATCCCCCAAGCGGTCTGAAACGGCCACCCCAGCACACTTTGCACCCCGAAATAGTCCCGCTTCTATGCTGGGACCTTGTTGGGGAGTTCATGTAAAAGCTTAAAGCCCGGGCGAGGAGACAGGTAGTATGCCCGCCTACGCCCGGGGAGGGGACCTGCTTGCTTCTTAAGCATCAAGATCGAAGAAAAAATCTCCATGTCCAAAGGAAAGCTCTCTTCGCAAAATAAAGAGATTGTCCCCACCAAATTTCGAATGGAGTTCGGGTGCAGCTGGTTGACCGTCACGCCGAAGTGGTTCAAGACTTCGACAAAGAGGGGATGAAAAGGTAATCGCAACCCCGCGGTGAGCTGCTCCCGGAATATCACGATCTCATCAGGATCGTGTTCCCAAGGAAAGCTACCCGAAGTATGAAATAGGCGTACTCCCCGGGCAAATTATAGTAGGTAATGAGGGATTGGAGCCCCTCGGGCGTCATGGTCGAAGGACCAAACTTGTCTAACATCCGACCCCGACGAGAGGTGGACGCCAAACTGCCCGAAGCGCCTCGACCTACGAGTTCGAACTCTTCCTCGAGCTCTACCTCCGGCTCGCTAGGGCTATCAGAGGATGCAACTCGGTTTGTAGAACCTGCATCAGACCCGCTGGAAGGACTATCTGAGCTAGACATCGGGGAGTGAGATGGGATCCAGAAAAGTACTCACCCGGAAAAAGGCTGTAGACCACAGGAGCTCGGACGAGCAGAAGACCTTGAACGCGAACTGAAGAAACCTGGACGCGAACTGAATGCGAGCTGAAACTCGGACGCGAGCTCGAAAGAAATACAAAAGTGACAGCGACTGGGGTCCCCCCCGGTATTTATACTTACAGTGACCGAAAAGCGACGGCTTAGATCAAAGTCAATCCGACGGCCCACAGCCGCATTGACCGCACTTCCCCTGAGACTGAGACGTGATTGGCACACGTCTTTCTGAAACTGACAAAGTGCCGGTGCACGTCTTTTGGAAACTGACAGAACGCCAGCGCACGTCTCCTCAATAAAAGCAGCAGCGGCACGTCTTTTCAGATTTGAAAAGACGCCCGCTGTCGCGCCTCCCAAGTGGCGCGCTTTTTTGAAATTTCGAAATAAAGCGCGCGCCGCCACATCTATCAGCGTTTAGGCAGGTCGGCATGCTTCCCGCCTTTTGGACGCTCGAAGAAACCCAAGGAACCCTGACAACACACCTCGCGCCGTCAGAACCAAGATTCAAAGTGTAGGGCAAATCTACCTGACACCTTGCGAACTCCCCGTGCCAGGGCAAGACCCTTAGCACGAGGAGTGGGGGGCAATTGATGAAGGAAGATTTGGCCCGGCCTCGCAATCATGCCACGTGGCAAAAAACAAGTAGCTCGGCACTTGAAGCAGCGTACCCAGGGTGCAAACACCAAAGGGAAGAAACCAGCAGTCCGAACTCCCCTCGAGGAGACCGAACTCCCTTCGAGGAGCCCGAACTCCCTACGAGGAGCCCGAACTCCCTTCATGGAGCCCGAACTCCCTAAGAGGAGCTCGACCTCCCTACTAAGAGCTCGAACTCCCTACGAGGAGCCCGAACTCTCCCTTTGGCCCCGAGCCACACAAAGCAGTGACCCGAACTGGCCCGTCTCATGGCAGTTTAGGACACTCCCCTATCCGAACTCAAGACCGCCTCGCACTTCGCCTCCAGAGCATCGAACTGGACAAACCGTACCGTACCTGACACCGAAGGAGTTTGTATCCAGGGGCGACGCACCTGTGACTTGGGATCTGACGCTTGACGGCCGCATTTCAACGGCCACCTGCCACTGTCACCTGCCACCGCCATCTCCAGTTACAGAGACGCTTCCGACAAAAAGAGCAGTGACGGTTCTGCCCCAGCAGAGGTGATGACACCCGAACTGGCAGAAGCACGGAAGTAATCATACCCGACCTGACAGAAGTCTAGGAGTGAGTGCGCGAGGTGGTTATAAAAGGCTCTCCACCCCCCAAAGAAGAGGTATGCAAACTTCGCGCTATCTGGTTTTATCTTGCCTTTGAAAAATTCTAACTTGAGCTTCAGAGCCTTTACACCGGGTTCCTCTCGGAGCTTCTTCATCCTCTCCGTTTCAGGTTCCCTACTGCTCAGTTCAGAGGCAAGGTCGTTGATAGCTAAGACTGGACGGATTGCACACCATTAGGTCAAAATTTACATTCAAATCATTTGCACTGCAATAGTTTTGTAGCAGTGCAAATTTATTTGCATTACAACCATATATAGCCTTATTTTCTCTATTTGAGTTAGAAAAGATGTATAGGAATGTGGGACTGGTTAGAATTTGGTCATAAGGACTAGATAAAATGAAAAAACAAAAATCTTGGTGATGGGGGTTGATGAAAGGTGATTTGGCTCGACCTAACGAAAAGGGAACACGTAAACACAACTTGACCAAAAGATGACAACTCAGTCTGACAAGTTTAATTCGCAACAGTTGAACTCGGGTATTCAGTCATCTCGGCACAAGGACCGCCTCGACTTAATGCTCATCTTATTGCAGCCCGGGGGATGACCCAAGCAGGGGACAGCAACGATCAAGTTAGCATCGAATTGACGAAATGGAACGAAACTGACGAGTAGAAAATTAGAGGAGAGAGCTAGTATGCAAAGAGTAAGCATACGGAGTATGCTCGCACATACGGAAATGATAGGGCTTATCCGTCTGTTGCTTAGGGAGAATGCCCACACGACATCGTGGTTGCCCTTATCCGGCTTCCCGCGAAGCGGAAAGAACCGAGTTTATTGTTGCCAGGTGGGCATCATGTCCACACACGCTTCGGGGGTGTTAATTGGTGCGAACGGATAAAGAGGGACGTGCCACATAGGCCAGAATCATCCTGAGGTCGGTGTGATCCCTCAGGTCGTGGGTTGCCCAAGTTAGAGAGGTAGATTAATATTTGGGGCAGTCAATGGACGTGTATCCTAATCCTATAAGCCGCTTTGCTGACCTGCTCTTAAGCGAGATCAGAGTTATCTAAGTGGCATAAGCTGATCTGTTAAAGAGCATTCAAATGAGGTCATACCACATGTCATGCTTAGGTGTCATAAGACTGGTTTTGATCACACCATGTGACAGTTCATAATTGGAGGGTCATTTTACCGCTCATCAATTGGTTTTGGAGAGGTTAATGCTCTGAGTAAAAAATTATTTACTTACCAAAACCTCTAGATTGTTGAGAGAAGATCAAAACATGTGGGGCAACATCATTGAAGTGAAGTATGTGACAAAGAAAATAAAGTTCTTTTGAATGTACAAGTTAGAGAATGACTTAAAGAAAATTTCTATTGGAAAATAAAAAATGGTCCATACCATAGATTGATAGAAGAGAAAAATCCTTTAGGCTGAGTTTGGAAGGTGTACAAATCCAAATTTGTAGAGTGTAAAACCTTATATTTGCATTTGTACTCTTTCCAAACTGAGCCTTGGAAAAAATGATACATGGTAGCCTAGGTTGTTTAAATTTTTTTGAAATGCTTATAATCCCCATCTTTTTTTTTTCCATTAAGCCTCATAATTAAACCATGAGAACAAAATAGAAAAGATTATTCTTAGTTGTAGTTGATAAAATGATGGTTAGACATCGACTCCATATTTTACTCCATACATACAAATATTGAGTTTTACATAATACCAGCTAGCTTGTGCATCACATGGTTCGCTAATAGTGTTATTCAAAAGATCTTGGGGTATGGTTAGTTATAGTAGGTGTTTGGGAGTTTGGATTGGCTCCCCACACCAACCCCATGGCACCCATGTGTTTCCAACCTGCTGTGGGGAACTCATTCAGACTTATTGGAATTGCTTTTTTATTCCTTTTTTATTTTTGTTGGATGAACAGTTTCAAGCCATTTCAACAAAATTGAATGTCAGATCCTGTGATGGTCACTTCAAATGCCATTTTAGCGTTTCTTTCAATAGAAACAATATTTTTACCTTTTTATACTTAGATGACATCAAATATCAATAAAAAAAAGGGGAGAATGACGGCTCCAGACTTCCAGATTAGAATTTTTAGGCCTAAAGTACAGTTGAGGTGAATGTCAACTCGAAATTGATGCCAAGTCATGGATGGACATTGGTGTATAGAATGGGTTATACAGACCTTGGTTTGAAGGAAAACGTAGGACCATTTCCTTCAAACCAAATATAGCATAAGTTTCAGTTCTGCACTTGCCATATAAATCCCCACTTTACCCTTGAAGCAGTTCAAAGTAAATTTTTAAGATAGCTAACAGAATATTTATTGAATGTTGAATGTTTACTCCATCTATTGGGTACCTACTAGATCCGATCTCAACACAACTATCATACGTTCAACTAATCCAGAATCTTTCTATTAATGATGACTATGAGAATGCTTTCTCGTCAAAGCCAAAGATCATACCTCAAAGTAGATGAGTAGGTTCATCACAACTTTTACCCAGGTCTAAGTTGGGGTTATGCCGGAGGCCTTTCGTAACTTTGGCCAAGAAGATCTGATAGAATGGTGGTTGCAATATAATAGCCATATCAATAACAAAGCCTTAAATACACTTATCTTGCAAAAGTCTGTACAATTTTCATAAGTATATGGGATGTAAGAAATGATCAAAATTTTATTAATGGGAAACCAGACCCCCTTCAGATCTTGCGCAAGGTTGGTAACTACTGCACCTCTAGAGTCATTGAGCTACAAAAATTACATTTTATTCAACTACATGCAGAATGGGATCTACAACAGGTTCTTCATACAACTCTTTCGATCATCTTAGTGGATGGTTCCTGGAGCACTACCACACACAGTGCATTAACTGGACTCTTTATGTTCTCACATAGATCTCCTCCTCATTGCAGAAGGAGAATCATGCATGGCAAGATCATCAGCAAAAGCTGAGCTATAGGCAATAATAAGAGGCTTACGTAAATTTTTTTATATGGGCTACAAGACAAGTTTTTTGCTATCAGATGCAAAAAATGTTCTTTTGAAGATAGGAGGAATTGATCAAAACATTACCTGTGATCTTCAAGCGTTGTATGATCACATATTTGAATTATTATTACTTTTTAAAAGTATAAAGTTGTTTTATGTAAACAGGGAAGTAGTTAAGCCAGCTCATGAACTTGCAAGAAGAGCTAGGCTTAAAAACACTTATGTTAATAGTACCAACCCCCTATGTACTTAACTGCGTGTCTTTTGAATGGTTGTAAAAGGGGGACTCAATTGTACCCATGATGTTTTTAGGGGATTCTTTTTATTGAGAAAAAAAAATTGGGAAAATTTATGATGCAGAAAAGTTATGGTATAGAAACAGTTTTGACCAATCAAAACCAAAACCTACCCATGAATTTTGATAAATAACACCATGTTCCTATGATTCTAGTTTATTGATAAGTTGTTTTTTGGATATCATATCTTTTCCATATCATAGTCGAATCTGTCTAAATTTTCTATTCATAGTTTCAAATCAGTGTTAGAGAAAAAGATTGTTACAATATTATACAGCTAAGATAGTAGATTATTGGCTTATCGATTCACCCATGTAAAAGTTGTTCCTAGGGGTGACAATGGATCGGGTTTGGGTTGGACCTGTCCGAATTAAAATCAATTTGAATGAATTGGGTAGACCAAAAAGACATATTGAATTCGACCAGTCTAGATTTAATGGTCCAAAGTATTTATTGCATTGGATTGGATTGGACCTGATCCATTTGCAATGGACTTATATTAGACTGGATTGGATTGAACCAATATCCAATCCATTGACATAAGATAAGAATACATAACTACAGATGTCAATGGATCAAGTTTGGGTTGGACCCAATCTAAACTAAAACCTATTTGAACAATTTGGATGGTCCAGAAATTTAACTGAACCAGTCCAGCATGGTTCAAAGTATTCATTGGATTAGATTAGAACTGATTCACCGGTAATAGACTCATACCAAACTGGATCAGATTGGACCAATATCCGATCCATTAACAACCCTAATCGTCTCTAACCAATTTAACTGCCATTATTCAAAAAATAATTGTTCCTTCCATTTTTCAAGGCCAGATCTGCTGGCTGCTGCAGTCATTTTATTCATTTGCTTTGAAGTTTGAACTTTGTCACGCAGTTGCATCTAGTTGATAGGTCTCCCATTAATATTTGTTTGATATCATATGCATGGTCATTTATGTGTAAACTTATTTTTAAGTTTAATGAATGTACGAGTTTTTTTTTTTTTTTTCTTTTTTGAAGTCCCAAACTTTACTCAAGACGGAGGGGTGACCAGTGACCACCTTAAATTTTATTAACGATTATCAAATGGGAAATTAGCAATAACAGGGGAGGACTTGGCCTGCCTTGCCCCAAACTTAAGAACAAAAAACTCTCAACAGAACTCTCTCATAACCCTTGAAAAAAAACAAAAGTACATCAAAGGCTAACCAACTCTTAAAATGGAAATGGAGAGATTTATGTAATCTTCACGCAACAACCTCCAAATATCATTTGTACATTGAGAAACAATGTCCAAATTTCAGTTTCTTTTTGTTTCCACCGCAAAATTTGCAAGGATATCTGCACACCCTTAGGCTATGTTTGGTTTGAAGGAAAAGGTAAGGAAAGGGAGAGACAGGAAAACCTATACAAGGTTTGTAAAGGTTTCCTTGCCTTTCTCTTCCTTTCCCTATCATTTCCTTTAAACCAAACATAGCCTTATGTATGAAATATGGAAAAATTATTGTTACCAAGAGCATGTTTAATCTAATGAATGTTTGAGTTCGAGCAGATTTGACTGAAATAAAACAAAACAAAAATAATGGAGTGTTTTTCATGGTTTGGTCCTTTTTTTAATAGGCTTATTATCTGAAGCACCCCTCCATTTTCTACTTTACTAACTTTTTTGATACCTCCTGAGACCTCCTGTCTATTCTTTGAACTAAAGTTTCAAAAATAGGCCTATCTATTCACTCAAATTGACCTGTTGGTGGGGTGTGAGATGAATTAACATGAAATAGGCAATAAAATAGGGGAAGATAAACCAAGAGTATTTTTTATCATATGATAAATAGTTAATAGGATTAGGGATACAAATGGATAAGATCAGATTCAAATCAGGGTAATATCTAAATCCAATCTGATACTGTTCATGTCAGATCCAATCTGATCTGAAGATTCGATCGATTCTGATAGGTCTTGATTTGAATTTGAATCCTACCAGTAAGTCGTATCATCGAATCAGACTCTATCTGATTTGTTTTATTTAAAAATTAATAAATTATTAAAAGAAAAATAAAATATACCAATTTAAATAAAGAAAAACAAAAAACAAGAAGTATTTTTTTAATTATTTTCATTATATATATATACATGTTTTTTATAAAAAATAAATAATATTATAAATTTATAAAAATATAATATAAATAATATATTTATAAATAAATAAATAACATATATATGTATTATATATATATATATATATTTATAAATATATATAACATATATTGGATCGGATAGGGGTGATCCGAATCCAAAATCCAATTTCTGATCGAATTATATAATCTAATCCCATCCGAAAATTCAAACAGGGGTGATTCAAATTTAACCAAATAGGATTGGGTATCCATTTGCACCCCTGATGGATGTATGGACGGAAACGGGGCCATCAGTTAACTACTTGGACCATTAGGCTAAAAGGGGACATTACTTTCATTTTAAACTTGGATTGTATTTTGAATTGTTTGTTTTAAGCCCTAAATTCTATAGATAATGAATGTGGGCTTATTTATTGGGCTTGGTGCTAAAAACCCATGAAAAAGAGTCCAAATTGATTTGAATTTATATTTGTTTGGTTCTCTTTTGATGTTGAATTCAGTTCGGTTTAGTTTATGAAATGGTCAAGATACAATGTTGGTTAGGTTCCAAATTCCCATCCAAACGGAACCAAACCGGACCCGGATCTGTTCCTCACACTTAGGCGCCTCACATGCACATCCACTGTGCATTGGGAACATCTCCCGTGAATAATAACTTAAAAGTACAGGAGATATTCCCAATATGGTAGGATGTGTGTGTGCACCCGCTGTGAGGAGCAGATCTGGTCTCAACCAAACCAACCAAACTAAACCCTACTTGCTTGGAAATAATAACCTGGGCTGCTTTACAACCCTGTTTGGGAAAAATAGCCTGGGCTGTTTGAAAGTTTTCTCCATATGACAAGCTACCCCATTCAGTTCCTTATTTTCCTTTGTGACTAAAAAGACCATTGGTTGTAATTATTCTTTTACCCTACACAAGAAATCAAAAACAGCCTGGGGCCTTGGGCTGAACTTGGATTCAGTCCTCACAAAACAATGTTCACACTATTTACAGCCACTTACAACTGTGTATTGGGAATGTCTTCATACTTGAATATTTTTATTCATGGGGAGATATTCTCAATACACAGCTGCAAGTGGCTGTGAGCGCTGTTTTGTGAGAATTGAATCCGATCTCCCTTGGGCTGATTTTTCCCCTTGAAAATTGGTGAACGGCCTAGATCTATGGTATCTAGGGTCACCAATTGATTACTTGGCTTAGTGAGCCTTTCCAGGCTTCCTGCTGGCCTGTTAAGGACTGGAGTGAGTTGGGATCTCCTGCCAACAAAACATGTTCCAACATCCTACCAATAAACTTGATCTGACACCATACATCTCACTATGAAATTGGGGCCTAGTATAAAAGTGGGACCTACCATGCATGAGATGAGCGGTGTCAGATGATGTTGATAGGGTGTTGGAACATATTTTGTTGGCAGTTGATTCAGACTCAACTGGGGTTGGATTAATGTCTTTGGCATGCTTTTGGACCAAGGGACTGGGTCTGGTTAACTTATGAGGTGTTCATCAAAACAAAATCAACTTCCACATCAGCAAAGTCATATCGCTTCTGCAGGTGCGGTAGCTGTTTTTAGTTTGAAATCGAAAAATTAGAATCTGCTCCTCACAGGGCACATCTCACACCGATCTTGCATCCACATTTCACCCTGTATTGGAAACACTTCCATTGAATAATAAATACAAGTATGGGAGATGTTCCTAATGTATGGCCAAAACGTGCTATGAGATTGATGTGAGGAGCAGATACGGACTGAAAATAAAATGCACACTAAATTAGTTGAGACCCACACTATACTATGCAGAGACATTATTAAACAAAATTGAAGGAAAAAAGGCCTTATGACATTTGTCAATAGATTTGAATCATTCAATATATGATCGATCTCAGTAAACAACAAAAAGTAGGCATCACCACCACCTTTGGTTTTAATTTTATACCACCACCACCACCAGTTTGCTCATTGGTTGCACCATTCACCTGCTTTCAGCACGTCCACCAATCTCAGTTGTTCGAAATGGTCTCTTTTAAGATTAATCAATTAATTTCAGTTATCTAGATAATGTACCTAATTTCAATGACTACTATGTTCTCATTTGTCTAGATGATGTACCTAATTTCAACACTACTGTCTTCTCTACCACCAGTAACCCAACACTGCCATCACCCTCATCTCCACCACTTCATCAGTGTTCCTTCTCCCCATTCACCCCATCTTCTTCTCCTGCAATTTTTCTCATCTATGTATTTTCCATCCCAACTAGTCCATTCAGTTCCACTTATACAACTGCTATTACAGTCGCCACACTACCAGCTCTTTATTTTCTAGGGTAGCAAAGTGATTTTTAACATATATAAAAGTCATTTAGAATATTTTGTTTGGTTTATTTTTACTTTTTTTGGTAGAGGCAAAAAGGTCTAGGAATAATTGTCTATATTTACATTACAAAGAGGCAAAGAGGAGGGGGTGGGGGGGGGGGGTGGGGGGGTAAGGGGTCTTCTCACCACATAGCCCATATGGAGATTTCCTTCTCTCATTTTCACCACATATGATTATTTATTTTTAAATTAAATTGTTAAAGATATAAGAATTCAAAAGTAAAAGAACCTCTTGGGTCTTAGTCATCTCTAATAATATAGATCACTCTTCTCTTCAATAAAATCATTCTTAAAACTCTCTCTCCCTCTTTCTCTCTCTCAACATCTTTTGGCTCTCAAAGTAGCTAGGGATACAAATTAGTTGGATTGGGTCAGGTCAAGTGTCAAAGTAAAACCAACCCTTAAATATGGACCTTAGCGTAGACCAAAAACCTAACCAGATTTCTATTTAAGCCTATGCATTGCATGGATTTACTTGCTACTACGATTCAGAATAGAGGGGACAATTTGCCACCCCAAGCTGATATGCCTGATTGGCAAGGCTTTGATTAATTCCAGAGTTACAAATAACTCCTTTAACTTTATCAAGGAAAGAGTAGAGAAAAAATTGGCTAGTTGGAAAAAGGAATTCTCTTTCTATAGTAGGAAGAATAGCCTTGCTCAAAGCATTTGCAAGCACGATACCCCATTTCATCATGAGATCCTTTAGGCTCCCTAAAAGTATCATTGAAGATATTGATAAAGCTTCACCTTGTGAGTTGGCCTAATGTCTGTTGTCCAAAGAATTGGGGTGGTCTTGGCCTCTCAAATTTAAGATGGGTTAATGAGGCCAATCTAGCAAAGTTAGGATGAAAAATTCTTAATGAGAAAAATAACTTATGGGTTAAGGTTGTTAAGGGAAAGAACCTTAGAAGAGAGGAATTCCTTAATGTTAGGTGTTAAAAGGATGTCTCATGGGCGTGGAGAAGGATCCTTGCCTCAAGAGATCTGTTGGTAAAAGGTCTTGGCTGGGTCATAGGAAATGATAAGTCCATTAGTTTTTTGAAAGATAGATGGGTTGGGAATAATTCCCCTGTGGATTGCTCTGAAGCCTCTTTACAAGAATAAAAAAATATGAATATTGGAGAGGTAATTGAACAAGAAAGAAAGATTTGGATGGAAAACAAAATTATTAAGTCCCTGGTGCCGCAACGTGTTTGGGAAAAAATTAAACCAATTTTCATTCCCACTGATAAAAATTGGGGAATAATTGATGGAGGGCGATTTGGCCCAACCTCATAATAAGGGGACACGTGAACATGACTCGACATAGGCGACAACTCGGCATAGCCAGCTTGCTACAAAGTGATACTCCACTACCCCGAACTAAGGGTTCGAGCTGAAATTGTCACGAGCTAAGGGCACCTCGGCACCAGGTCGCGGCATCAATACATAATTCAGTTTGAGGTGTACATGCCTTAGCTTGAGATCATCAATTCGAGGTAGAAACCAACTCAGGTATACCGATCTGCCTTCAGTATAACCCCGGAAGTCACTCCAACGGCTCCCGAATTCCACGGGATCACACCTCGTAACAACTAAGCATTGTCTCCCCGTTCGAATTGGGCGGAAGTGATTAACCTTATCAATTGGTAATGTTATCTTCAGTTAACGCGGAAACAGATTCTATCATGGCAATGATCTCGGATCTACTCCGCGAAGCCTGCGAGGACTCCATTATATAAAGGCCTCTTTCCAGGGGCCCAAGGTACGCACACAATTACTGATTACTAGCTCTCTTGCTTTCTAATCACTTTCAGTTTGCACATACTGACTTAAGCATCGAAGCGACCTCATCGGGTAAGCACCCCCGGGTTCTCTGATTCTTTCTATGCAGATTCTCCACATTCATCGTCTACCGGGAGCCAAATCACCTCCGGCTAGGAACAGCCAGATTGTGTTGCATCAGTGTGAAACATTAAATGCCGAGTTCCTGAAAATTAAAGTTTTTCTATGTTTGTTTGTCAAAGGTAGACTTCCTACAAAGGGTTTCCTAAGAAATAGGGGTCTTAATATTGATGGGGGTGTTGTTTAGTGGTGAGGAAGAGGATCTTGATCATATCTTTCGGACTTGTGATTTTGTTAAACAATTGTGATTGATAGTGGATAATAGCATTCTTAGCCCCGTGGAATTTATTAACAACCAATCAGAATAGTGGATTAAAATTCATAATGAGGACATTAAAAACAATACAAATATGAAAGAGAGATGTGCTCTTATTTTATGGTAGATTTGGAAGAAAAGAAATAACAAAATCTTTGCTGGTACTTCAATGCCCCCAAATGGTTATTGATAGAGCGGCTTTGGCTTTCAAGGAATTCAGAGTTGAGAAACGGCCCAATTCCAATAATTGAAAGAACATTATGTGGATCCCTCTTGAAGTTGGGTTGATGAAAATTAACTTTGATGCTTCTCATCGTACCAATGGTATGTCTACTATTGGTGCAGTGGCTAGGAACCATAGGGGTGAGATTCTGGATTTCAAAGGCTATTCTCTTGGTGTTTCTATGATCAACAATACAGAGGCTTGGGTTGCGTAGGAGGCTCACAACCTAGCGGCAAATTTCAGAGAGGCGGAGGTGGTGATTATTGAAGGAGATTCAAAGCTGGGTTATCTCTTGTCTTAAGAATTAGACCCATCATCCTTGAAACCTGAGGAATATCATCCAAGATTCTTAAAATTGAAGGATCAGCTGGAGGGTCGAGTAAACTACAGACACGTATTCAGAGAGGCAAATCAAGTGGCTGACTGGATTGCTAGTGAACCTCATTCTAGGTTAGGTTACTTGATCTTTGTGATCTTCCGAATGGTTTAGTAGCTATTTATAAGGGAGATCTTAGGGACATGCTACCCCAGCTTGTATAGCACATTCAGGTTTTTTTATAACCTAAAAGTTAAATTAATTATGAGGCTAAGGCAAGTATTGATTTATGCAAGTATGGACATTATATAGTAAAGATATATGTTACTTGTATTAATTGATGCAAAGGAGATGTAAGAGTACAAACAGCATGGACAGATTTCCTACCCACTTTCTCTACCCGCATACTACCCACAGTATATTCTAAACACATATCTTACAATACAAGATTGGGATGTGTGGCTGCAATTCAAGGTGGATAGATAGTAGTGGACGGCAAATCCAGTTTGCTCCAAAACTGAGTGAACCGACTTGAACCAAAATCATATCTAACACAGTTAGAGGTGAGCATTCGATTTAACCAAATTGAATCAAAATCGAAATTTAGAAAAACTGAAATTTTTGATTCGGTATTCGGTTATTTTGGTTAAAACTGAATTTTAATAATATATACTCTATTATATATATTATAACATATAATATATATATATATATATATATTATATATATACTATGAAATCAAATTTCAGTATATTATATATTAATATATAAATATATAATATATTATATGTTACATATTACATATAATAATAAAAAGATCGGTTAATTCGATTAACCGAAATTCTAATTATAAAAGCCGAAACTAAAAATCAAATTAGCCAAAAACCAAATTAACTGAACCGATTGAACCAAAAATAAAAAACTGAACCGTTGATTTTTTGGTTTTAACCGAATCTGTTTGGAAGGGCTTTCACCTAGCGGCTTCTGATGTCATAAGATAGGCCCCCCATTTGAAAAGTCGTGAAGCTATTTTTGTTGAAAAACCTAAAATCCTAAAACAACATTTTCTTTGAATTGAGAAAACAACTTTTTAATGAAACTAGTTTTGGTATATTCTTGGAGATGGCTCAGTCAACGCAATTCAATAAACAATAAGGCATTTCAAATGGGGCCCTCCTAATTTCTGGCGTGTTAACCTTAATCGCCACTTCACAGTTCACACTTGAATTGAACGTTGAAGCCTTCAAGGTGCTAGAAGACGTCAACTAAAAACGGCAAAGCTGGTTGTCAATTTAAAGATGAAGAACAACACATGAAAAATAATAAAAAGAGGAGTTTTAATGATTCTTTTTTCTTCTTTTCTTTATTTTTGGTGGGTGAAATGAATCTTGAATGGGCTGCACAGACCAAGGTTTTGAAAATCAGACTGGATTGAACGTCGGACCGATTGATTTCAGAACATTCAGACAATCGGTTTTGTTTCACCCTATAACCGTTCTTGGGACAAAAACTGTTTCTTTGGTCAATGACCCACTAATTGGGGCAATCGAATCATCAATTCAAGCAACGGTTTTAATCCTTTTTATTTTAATTATTTTTAAATCAAAACAGACTATTCGATTGAACCAGATGGTTGAATCATTGACTCTAAAAAACCAGTGATCAAAGCGATTCTGATTCTGAATTGTTTTTAAAACATTCGCACAGAGGAGATACCTCTCCCTGTCTCCCTCCCACGGTCCAAACAGCCCTCCAAGCCCTACCACAGCCAGGGACCTAACTACCAAGCTAGCTGGCACCTTCAAGAAGCTTTGATAATTTCAAGTTTCGAGTTTCAACTTTAAACCTAAGATTTTAAGGGTCCATTTGAATTGCAGTCTGACTCTGAATTAGAATGATCTATTCTTCTTCTAGACCTGTTTGGTTCGGATGAGAATTGATGTTGGAATCAGAATCAGTTAAAATAGCCATTACATCGAATGGAAAAATAATCATTCATTCCCCCGATCATTTGATTGTTGACTCTGATCCGGTTTCAGACCTCTATTCTCACAAGTCACAAACCAAATGGACCCTAAAACTAAGAAGGAAGACGACGTCAGGTATTCAGGTTCCAGCCTGCAGGTTAGAACAAGGGCCGAAAGTGCACCCTCAAAACGACAAAACAAGATTCCACTGGTTCCAGAACGCAGAAAGTTGGCAAAAACGCTACCAACATTAATTATTATGAACCACACCACCCAAGCCTAGCCTGGACTCTTCTTAGGCGGTTGGACCCCCCCAGAGAAGACCACGGTGGTCCCCACTTGCGACCGGCGAATCAGCGATTGCCATAAAATCCGCCGTCTTTCTCCTCCTACCAATTCTCGACGCGTGAACTGTATCACTGCATCCTCCCCGTGTATATCGACGGCTTCAAATTTCTAGCGTTGGTGACTTCAGACTTGTGACGGGATCATATTCACTTATCACTCCCGTGACGCAAGCCCTCTCTCTTTTGTGAATTGTGCCTTGTGAAGGGATTCGGTGCTTTCCGCCTTTCCCCCCTACCGTAATGAATTGCAATTTCTCTTATTGCTGATTGGCATCTTTCCCACCAGATTTAGGAATCACTAGCCTGTCATTGGGTCTGGATTCGGTCCAATGCAATCCGAATCCAACAGTGCTCCGATCCAAACAAATCAATAAATGAAAAAAAAAACAATTATTTATTCATTTGTTTTTTTGTGTCCACGAGATGGCCAAAAATAGTGATTTTAATCATCCGATAAGAATGCACGGTCCACTACTGAAACGATGGGTGCAAATTTGCCCTTATTATTGCTCAATATGTGATTTTTGCGTCAGGCTGCATGCAAAATTGCAAATGCAACCGCACGATTATTAAAAAATTTAAAAAGTCATTTTCAAGGGGTGGGACAAGAAAAACAGAAGCACGAGTATGTTGACTGAGGAACGAGCGGGCAAACTACAAAACTCAAAAGTAGACGGCTTCTCGATTATTATAGCCACGTGGTGTATTCCCATAGGACCCCCCTGGCGACATGGTTGGCCGACTCTGACACGTTCCCTCCGTGAGAGAGTGTTTGGAGACCGGAGGGTTCCTATTCTTTTTCGCTTTCTTATTTTTACAAAGGCCCCTGTAATATGGGGTCAGTGATAAATACCCCCTTGAACTTTTATTTATGATAAAGACCTTTTATTTTGTGACAAATTCCCCTTTCTTAAAATTCTCCCTTAACCTCTGAATTGCTTCAATACATTTTTGTAGAATTTTTGCTGGATTAAATATTTAGAGGTTGTTTGGTATCTATGGCGTTTATGAGATAAATGTTTTGTACAATTTTGTCTTGAAAAAAAAATAAAATCTGCTTTAAACATTTTGTATAATTTTTTTTACACCTCAACGCCATTAGGCGCCATATAAGCCAAATAGTGAAAAATGGGTCTTGAAAATTAAAAAAAAAAACGTCAAAATTTGTGTTTTTTAAATAAACGGTTCACAAGATTTTCGAGAGAGCCATTTATCAAATAACTTTTTAGGCATTTTTTTATTAAACGCATCTCCAATGCTGAGTTGGCATCGTTTCTTCCAAAAGCTACCAAACATCATCTAAATTAAATGGTAAAGATTTCTTTATGACATAAATTTATGGGTTCGTTTGGTTTTCTTGATTTATTGGAGAAAATAATAGATAATTTTTATATTTTAGGGTCCTTTTGATTCGTAGTTGGAATCGGAATCGAAATGATCTATTCCTATAGTCTATTTGGTTCAAACTGCGAATGAAAATTGAAATTGACATGAATGAGATTTCATTCTCAAGGGATGGGCAAGCCATTTTCTCAAATAGAAAAATGCCATTCAAGTAGGAATGGAAATTAGGTCCAACTAAATAGTTAGAACCAGAATAGTCCATTTTGATTCTGATTCCAGAACCCTATTCCTACAAATCAAGTGGGACCTTAAGTTGAAGAGATATATTCATATTAGCTTGTGGTACGGAAAAAAGGGAGGCACTTACAGTCCATTAAGATTTAAGAAAAAAGGGCAGGGAGAAAATTCATACGAGCATTGTGATAATTTAATACATTTTACCATTAGACTTAATAGTTAGGGGTATTTGTTGCAAACGCTCAGTTGAACTTTGAAAGGAGTACAAATATGTTTTGTACAAAACCATGTATTTTGTGAAATTTTATATGTATTTGTATTGTACTATTAATTAAGCATATGCATTATACGTGAGAAAATTTTCTTTATATTAATTACTTGAATTTTAGATATATCATAGTTAAGATTAAAAATTAACAAAAATAACAATATGATTAAAAATAAACTTAAATATTTATTATTCAATTTTGACATCATGGGTTTCTTTGAAAAGTTGGATCACTAACCCACCATGTAGATAAGAAAATAGCTTTGCTTTTGGATTAGTTTTAAATTATGGAGAACTATAGTTGGAGCCAGTTTTACATTTAAAATTAGGCTACAATTTGGTCCATAAATCAACAAAACTCTCACAACCAGCTCTACATAACCCTCGCTATGTCATTGAAGGCTTATGTGGTTGTTGCCAACATGGGACTCTTAATCCATGTCGGTCACAAGCTTATACTGAAATTGCCCTTTAATGTTAGGTGATTGGAAAAAAAAATGTTTTAGTTTCTCTCCCTCTCTCCCTCTCTCTCTCTCTCTCTCAATCTCCCTCACACTCTCTCACTCATAGTCATCTTTATCTGCTCAACAACTATGTGATTTGAAAATAAATAAAAATGGTTTTTGGCTACAGATAGAAAGATTGAGAGAGAACAATATATATATATATATATATATATATATATATATAGATAGAGAGAGAGAGAGAGAGAGAGAGAGAGAGAGAGGTTTTGATTTTGCTACAGACTGAAGCTGAGAGAGTGGGAAGGATAAAGGGAGCGGGAGATCGATAGATGACTGTGAGAGTGAGAGAGATGTGAGGGAGTGGAAAAGAAACTGAAAGCCTATTTTCAATATAGGTTTTTTTGCTGTGTCCAATATGGACTAAGAGTCCGATGTTGGCAACAACCACATAAGCCTCTGATGACATGGCGAGGGTTTTTATAATTTGAAATGTAAAACCCGTTGTGAGAGTTTTGTTGGTTTCGGGACCAACCAACAACCTAATTTTAAATGTACAACCGACTTTGGCTATACTTTTCCCTTTAAATTATATGCTTCATTTACATTATATAAAATATTTTTTACTTATCACACTTAATTTTTGTTTGTCTATGGTATCATTTCACTCAAACCACTAACCCACCATCTAAAAATAAAAATTGTTTGATTTTAGATTGACATTAAATTTTGTATTACATTTCCATCATTGATAAAATTATTTCCTATAAAACTTATTTTTTTTCAATATAATGAATGCACAATATTAGAGATGTACCCAATATTTTATTTTTTTATAAATATATAACATTAGATATGTGCCCAAAATTTTCTCTATCCTTTTTTTTTATTTTTGTGGTTTTTTGTATTTTCTGTTATTAAAAATTTTATTATTTGACTATGACATCATTTCATTTATAGATAGATTTTAAATTTGGCATTCCATTTTCATCACTAATAAAAATACTTCTTATATTTCATAGCTATTTATTTTAATTTTTTATTATGACATTATGACATTATTTATTAATCCATTTGACCCCAAATGGTCGAATTGCTTACCCACTACTGGGAGTGAAGAAAATGGTTTTGTTTTCAAATTACTTTATAAAATATTTATTTTTATACGATTAAAATTAATATTGTGGATTTAATTACAAGAATTTAATGATGGAAAAAATATATCTTAAATATAAGATTTAATGAAAGAGAATAGTAAAATATTTTTATTTTCAATTGGTTTTAAATTTTACATTCCATTTCCATCATTAATAAAAACATTTCTTATTCATCATACCTATTATTGTTTAATATGTATGTTAAAAATGTTCCCAATTTTTTTAATTTCTATTTTTTATATTTTATCTATTTTTTAATTTTATTATTATTTAATCTGACAGCATGGATTAACTCATTTGACCCAAAATGATTTAATTTCTTACCACCACCTAGATGAAAACACTATTTTTGCAAGGTAGATATTAAAAGTATAAGCTTTTATGTTATTGGAATTATTAATTTATTAAGTAAGGATTTAATTAATAAAACTTAATGATGAGAAGAAATAAAAATGGCTTAAATATATGATTCAATGAACACGAATGCAAGTTAATCACTTAAATGTTGGATTTAATGAGAGAGATTTGAATGTATTGAACATCTTTAAATTACCTCTTTTCAAATCATTTAATATCAAGAACCGATTACCCTATTTGTCCTCATTTTTTTATCAATAAATTTAAATATAGAGGTGTAAATTTTGTCCTTAGAAAATTCCAAAAATATTTTTGGGGCCATTTGTGCTTTTTAAAGTAGTATAGATATATTTGTATTTATAGGTGGTGTTTTGCATTGATGTTGTTTTCTAAGAAAATGGAGCCACATAGGCACTACATCAAAGAAAGCGGTGCTTCAAACAATGCTCTCTTGTTTGGTACCGTTTTTCTAGAAAAAAATGTTGCTCTAGACCATGCCTTGAAAATTGGAAAAGTGTGGTCTGGAGCAACCCCAAATTCAATATTTTTCTGAGAAAACAATGTATTGCTGCCAACGTTGCAGTGACATGGCATCAACATGGCATCATCTTGGACGTTAGAAAATATAGACCATGTTGAAAACATTACTACTAACAGTGGTATCAAACAAAAGCAGTGCTGTTTTATCAGAAAACAGTCTATGTAACAGCACCGTTTTTTGAGAAAACGGTGCTTACAACTCCACATGCTCAATACCATTTTTCTCAAAAAATGGTGGGATGTTCTGAGCACCGATGCCAAACACTTATATAATGTTTTGAAACAAAGTAAAAATTGAGAAGGTATTTGTCGCAAATAATAATTTAGGGGAATATAAACCATATTGAAAACGTTGCTGCTAACAATAATATATCAAACAAAATCAGTGCAACACTTATATAATGTTTCGCAACAAAGTAAAAATTGAGGAGGTATTTGTCGCAAATAATAGTTCAGGGGAATGTTTGTCATTGGCGCATAATAATCAAGGGGGTCTTTGCAATTTATCCCCTCTCTCTTTCTCTGAACCCTACCGGCCACACTGAGTGGTCGAATCATGAACCTCTCGCTTTCCCTCCTATCGCCTATATAAACACCACAAGGCTGACGGTTTTCTTATTTTCTTCTTCTCTGATATCAAATATAAGAGACGAACCGCGGGAAGAGTCCAGTCCTAGCTTGGTCTCTTCGCTGCTGTAGTGCTGCAGACGGTTTTCTTATTTTCTTCTTCTCTGATATCAAATATCAAATCCACGAGAAAGCTCTCTGCAGTAGCCAGTTTTAAATCTCTTACTCGCGGATCAAATGGCTCGTTCTCTCTCCAACGCAAAGCTTTTCTTTGCTCTCGTCGATGGCGTCTCAGTTGCTATTAGCAGGTAAGAAGATAAGGATTTCGGACTTTGGATTCTCTTGTACCTTGATCCCTGGATTTCTTAGACGGGAAACGTCGTCGTCCAAATCAATCTGTGTAATCCTTCTTGGTCGGTTGGGGGTTGGTTCGGTCTTAAAAGTCCCCTTCTTCCCCTGTGTCTAGGAGCAGAGAACTAAGAGCCATCCTTCTATAATTTCGATTGCTTTGTTGTTTCCAAATCAACGGCCAGATTTCTTGGTGTTAACCTGCGGTTGGAAAACGCGGCGAATCCTGTGGCCTTTTATTCAGGTTCCATTTTTGTCTGAGTGCTTGGTTAATGCATTTCCATTGATTTCTTTATTCTGAATTGAATGTGACAGGCGAGGTTATTCGGCGGCAGCCGCTGCGTCGTCTAGCGTGGTGAGAGGTGGGGCAAGGAGTGGAATTGGGAACCAAGGGATGGAGAAGGTAATGATGAAAGAAGAGTCGGCGGCTTCATCGTGGATACCGGATCCCATTACCGGCTACTACAGACCGGAAAATCATGGAGAAGAAATCGATGTGGCCGAGCTTCGACGGGTGCTCTTAAACCAAAAGATTAGGCCACAAAACTAAATGAAGAGAAGAGAGAAGCTTATTGTTCACTTGTTAGGAACATTTTTCTTTTCTTTTCTTTTCTTTCTAGCTTCTACCGGTCGAAGAGTGTAACCGGAGGTATTCCCTCCTTGCTTTTTCCTTTGATTTTAACCATAACCCTGTTCCATCCTGATTCCCGGCTTGGTTTAGATGTTAGAACAGAGTTCATCGATACGAAGGATTTTTATGTAAGCCTCTCCTACAGTCCTACCCATCTATCTAAATATGTAATGGAACAAGTTTGGCTATTTAAATTCTGATGGTTTCTTTCTAAGTTCTTTACTTGTGTTTTTTGTGGCTGCCTCTCTGGTAGTCTGTTCTCTGTAAAAAAAAATGAAAGGCTTCCTCCTGTTCATAGCAAATGCCGATTCGTGTTGGAATTTGAACATCCCAACGGCACAGGCGAGAGATGGAGGGAAACATTAGAGGAGAATGTTAGTTAGTGGCGGTGTAGAGCATGCGTCAGAGACAGAGAGTTCGTCCCTCTCTATATCTTTCTCAGTTTCTCTTTTCTTTTCCCTGGAGTTGGCACACATCTGGGACTCTATCATGAAAACTTCAGACACATGCCTGGTAAATGGTTTTTGGTTATGATTTATGAATTATGATGATGGGGTAAAGGGAACATGAAGACATTGAGAGAACTCAGAATGGGGTTGTGTGGTCACAGTTCATTATCATAGCATGAAGTCTACGGCGATTTCCTGTATTAGCATTTGCTTATAAAATTGAAAACCGACCTTCCAGTTCTAGTTGCTATCCTTTACTTGTAAAACTAAAAGTCTTCTGACTTCTGGGTAAGGATTATTAAGCGGTGGACTACTGTGGACGTGACATTGGTCATTAGGGAGACGCTTCCTCAACTTACTACTTTTCGAATAAAAACCCATCACCATAAGAGCCGAGTATATACCCTTAAAAATTAAATTAAGGGTAATTAAAATGACTTAAATATATCCTGATTTTTCATAAATTAGCTTGAAGATATTTTAAGTTTTTCAAATATACCTTGTGACTCAAGCATACCTTTGATTATCAATGAAATACTTGAATTAAAATTTTTAAATTTTATTTTGCCCTTTTGGACAAGAAACAAAAGAAACAGAAGTTTTCATACATAAAAGACAGTGGGAAAAATCTCCTTTTAGTATACAAAGAAGCTGACCTAGATTAATATTCATCAACATTCTATGACTTGGTTGCATCAAACCATCTAGCTGTTCAACTTTCTGGGTAGTACTGATGAAATAATTTTACCTGTAAATTTTCATTTCTGCTATCTAAGAAGTCTTCTTCTACTCTCATGGAAATTCTTTCAATCTTTTTTTTTTTAATTCAAGGAATTTTTAAATCTTTTACCCTAAAATTAAAAGATAAACTAATGACATGACCCATACGTAGTGTGCATGGAGGCACTGAGTCTATTGCTGAATATGCTTTGATCACTTTGATTTAGAAGTCTACAACTAACGTGGCAGCACATATTGATCCTGGAATTAACATTTCTGCACCTCTAATCCTCTATTTGCTATTAAATAAAACAATCCAGCGGCAAAAGAAACAATTGATGATTGATTCATAGGCCGTAGCGTGGAACTTACAATCTTACAATCTTAATCCTAATCAGTGCCACCACTTCTGGTTGTTGACCCTAAAACTTGAGAGCAATAATGATGGGGGTTTAAGGGTTAAATTAATACATTTCATTGCTTCAACTGATTAACTAATGAATGTTATATATGATTATATAGGCATCCCCAACTTGGGCTTCACGCTTTCAACTATTATTAGAGAATGAATACAGAGTACTTGATACTAGATAAGCTTCACCCATCTCCTCCTATTTCCTAATCTTACTTGATTATCACTTTTTTTTTTTTTATAATAGTCTTCTCAGTCGGTCCAATTGGTAAGGTTTTAAAAACTGGACAAGACACAAAACCATTTTAGGGACTGGCTCCTGGTCTAATCGTCTAGTTCGAACAGGTGGTCCATTTTAATTTAAAAAATTTTAAAATATTTAGAATAAAAAATAACCAAAAGCTATTGTCTGGATCAACGGGTTGACAGTTCGACTGCCTAAGTCAGTGGGTTGCTAACCAAATCAATGATTTTTGGTTCAAGAGTGGTTTTAGGATGAAATGAAACTGATTCCCGAGTCAACCAGTCCAAGAATCTAGTCCAATCTAGTTTTCAAAACCATGCTAATTGGACTTCTTCCTTGTTTGTTAAAAGGGTAAAATACAAAAACCTCCCCTAAAATTTCTGATAATCATAAAAAACTCCCCTATAGTTTCTACCCTTTTATAAATTGTTTTACATACAAAATTACTGAAATAACCCTATTTTAACTTGACAAAAATGTTATAAGATGACCATTAAAAGAGGTTTTTGTCAAGTTAAAACATGATTACTTCAGTAATTTAGTATGCAAAATAATTTATAAAAAGATAGAATGGGTATTTAGAAAAAAATTGGTGCATCAATCTTAACTGTTTCAGACTGAAAAGGTGATGAAAGGGAGGTTTTTATTGAATTCCTCTAAAATTCAGGAGAAATATTTGTTAAAATGAAATATAAGAGAGGTTTTTATGATTGTCAGAAACTTGGGGAAAGGTGTTTCTTGTATTTTAGCCTTATTAAAACGAAGAACCAAGCTAGCTAATGCCTAATTCAGCCACTATCGCCTCTGGCTTGCTTATTGTTTAGCAAAATCTTCAACTGGAAGAAAATAAAAACACTACTAAAACATATTTTAATATCACTAGAGTTACTACATCTGTTGCGTATATGGGCAGTTCACAGTTGTTTTTGCTTTCGAAAAGCAAAAATCATACACAAACATTTGACGTGGCGACTGGCGAAGGTGGTGGTGGTGTTGAATTTAAAAGACATTTAATTTATTTATGACATCGATCTCATAGGTCTTAGGATTCGTAAAAATATTAATTAAACAATTTATTTGGCCATAGAAGTTGGAGAATCAAGGTTGGTCATAGAAGAATACCAACAAATACAACCACTTGCCAATAAAGCACAAAAAAGAAACTGGGTCAGGTGTTTTACTTTTAGTTTATATTTTCTTAAAATTAATATAGTTGGGGCCCGGAAAGGAGGAGGAGGCCTCATATTTGAGGTATTTTATGCTTTTCAATACAATATCATATCGAAATTTTGAACCTTGATGTGTTTTACATGGTTTATAATTGATTCTTTTGCTAAATCCATCCAATTCAGAAGTTCACCGGGTCAAAATAGGGTGACTTTCAAGTTTCAAGAAAGAAAATACCTTCTCACAAAAGGTGGCGCTTCCTCTTCTTGTATGATTTGGTCGTGTCTGAAGCTATGAATCAACCAAGTCAAATAGTTTTTTAAATCTCAAACTGATTATTTTTATTGCTCTAGTGGCTGTTTGATAAGAGATCACATCAGCGCCCCACATGCACATCTCAGCGTCCATTGGAAACACCTCTCATATTTGTCATTGGGAAATGTTTCCAATACAGGAGACTTGGATCTCCTGTCCATGGAAACTCTACCCACAACACACTACCTCTATGCATTGGAAACATCTCCCCATGCATGATACTATGTAAGAGGATGAGATGTTCCCCATATGTGGCTGTGATATTATGTGGATAGATGTGGACAGAGTTCTTGTTGGCAGGAGATGTGGACTCCAATCAGGAGGTGTTGTGTGGGGCCCTAGTGTGGTGTGCTTTATGGGGCACAATGTGAACTCCTTTGATAAATGCTGGACAGAACAGAATGGCATGCCTTTTTAATAAACAAGGTATTATAGCAACATGGTCCCCGTTACCATGCTTCTCCTTGCTCTATTACCCCAGTCCTCCATTCTTCTTGACTCTCTCTCCTCTCCCCTTCCCACCACTCCTAATTTGCCATGTCATTACCCACTTACTCTCAATTCCATAATAATCGTGCTATACATGGAAAACGAGTGAATTCAAATTCGGAAACTACCGTAATTAAAAGGGATATCTTGGATTGATTTTCAACATTAAAAGCTGATGTAAAATGGCAATGGAGTTTAGCCAAGCGAAGAATTAACGTTAAAAGTTTGAAATTGCTATCGATTTGCTTCTCATCAGGTTTGTTTCTATGCCCTCCCAAAATGTCTCTCACTGGTTTTCTTTTTTCTGTTTGTTTTCTCACTGCAATCCTTTCCTCTTTCAATTTAACAGTTGCAGTCTCAGCCCGTTGGAGGTTGGTTATCTTCATTTCATTTCATTTTTATAATTTTTAGTTTGGTTTCCTCACATCTGTTTTTGAAGGTTGTTTGTTTAAGATTGTAAGTTTGCTGTCACCCTCTAGCATCTCATATTGTAGGTTTGTTTTCTTTATATTTTTTTCAGGTTCATTTGTAACTTATCAACGTCTTAGGAATTGTTCAACGCTATTTCAGGAGTGGGTGAAGACCTGAAATGCACTTCCATCATGATGAAGGGTGATTTGACCCGACTTCGTAATAGGGAGACACGTGAGCATGACTCGACATAGGTGACAATTCAACACAATCAGATCGACACGTAGACGTGACCCGACACGAGTGACAGATCAGCATGATCAATTCGCTACAGAGCAATCTTGGGTACCCTGTTACCCCGAATCGAAGCTACTTCGAGTTAAGATCACCTTGATACCAGATCGTGACCAGGATGGAGACCAAGTCCATTATACATCGAGCCCAGATAGATGAAACACCCCGGAAAGAGGCCACCTCGGGACAGGCCTACCTTGGTGCAAGATCACCTCGGTACTAAGGCACTTCGGCATTCGGAGCAGATCAGGTCTGTGGAACACGAGCTCAAACAGCTCGCCACCAAGCAGCCCGACACTTCACAGGCAGCTCACTACCTAGTCAGGTTGACCTCCATATGGCAATCTCAAAGATCTCACCACCAGACCCTGTGCTCTTCGAGATCACGCCTCGTAACTGCTAGCACTATCTCCCCATCCTATTCGGACGACAGTAATAAGCCTTATCGGCTAGCAACGTTATCTCCTGTTAATATGGAAACGGGCCTCATCATAGCAAGGATCCCGAAACCACTTCGAAAAACCCGCAATGACTCCAATATATAAAGACCCCAACCCTCCAGGGGCGAAGGTATGCGTAATCCCTGCTCTCTAGCTCTCTTGCTTTCTTAAGCTCTCGTCAACTCGCAACCAGATACTGACTTAAGCATCGGAGTGACCTCGTCGGGCAAGTCACCCCGGGTTCTTTGATTCTCCTTGTGCAGATTAATCAAGTCCGTCGTCTACTGGAAGCCAAGTCATCACCAGCTATGAGCGGTCGAATTGCGTCCCATCATTTGGCGCCATCTATGGGATACTGATACAAAAAACTCTTTTTCCAAAAAAAAAAGCATCCATGGCATCTTCCAACAACGTCGGACAGAACACCGACGTAAACACTTCCGAGGGACAGCCTCAGATCCATGGCATCATAACCGCCATTTTTGTACTTTTCTAGCCAAAAGACAGTCCCAATCTTTGCCAATATGGCTTGGAGATGATTAAAAATGATCTTCATGTCATTTCCGATCAAAACCCGATTCAGACTGATTTCGGATGAAGAACACAATCGATCCACAAAAACGGATTTTCATATGACATTTGATTTTCTGATATTTTTCTTTTTTTCAGCCATGTTCTGTTGATGTTTTTCTTTACTTTTATAACATGTCATCTTTCAGAGTTGTTTGGTTTCCAAATTGTGTTATTTGTGATTTTTGCATATTCCATTATCATTTTTTGGGAGAATGATGGTTCAGCCCAGGGTCAGAATCTTTAGGCCCAAAGTACAGTTGGGGTAGGTGCCAACTCGGAATTGATGTCAAATTACGAGCAGTCATTGGTGTATAAAGTGAGACTGAGGGTATTTGACATTTTGAATGTTTATAGATCTGCAATGGAGTTCAGAAATCTGCAGTGGGTCTGTCCATACTTTCCCTTTTTTTTTTTTCATTTTCATTTCAAATCCCTAAATTATGCAACCAACCACATCAACTCTATGAAAGAAATTATTCCCTTCTGGAAGGGCCGTGGAGTTCTCTGCTAAGAGGAGGAACATATAACATATGTTTTGCGAATAAAAAACAAGAACATATAACATATAGTTTCCATGGTTTGTTTCTGCAGGTATGCATTTATTTCGAGGTTCGACTATGCTGGCTTGGTTAGGGGGATGTTTGGAACCGTGGTCGTTTTTCAAAAAAACGGTGCCACGTTGGATCCACATAGGCATTTCAACAAATGCCCATGTATCTCATTGTTTGGTTCAGCCGATTATTAAAAAATCGGACATGCCTCAAAAATCGGGACCCCACTAATGCATGAAACACATGCATCGGTGAACCGTTTCTCCCAACGGTTGACTAATATATATCCTATGTGGTGCTTACTTGTCAGCACATACATAAAAAACGGTGATGAAAATTACCTTACCAAACAACATAGTGTTGCTCATTACCTATGTGGCATAAGCGTTTTTTTGTAAAAAACGGGTCTTGAAAGCATGGACGTTTTCTCTTGAAAATTGGTCCCAAAATGAACCCACTCTTCCAAACACCATGTAGATATGGGGTGCATGGGAAGAAGAGGTAGGATTGAAATTTCATCACCTTCAGTTTTTTCTTATCTTATGACTAGATCTTATAAATCTTTCTATCTTCTAGTTTTGTCTACTCAAAAAGAATGATTTTAGTATTGAAAGTTCTGCATTTAAACTTCATTTTTGCCACAAGTGGGAGAGTTTTATTATCTCTCATCTACTATGTGGTACTTGGTGCTCCAGATTCCATGTTAACAAAATCGTTATAAACTATTCTTTTTTTTTTTTTGAGCTCCATGAATGACACAGACCCTACTTAGAGCGAGTTTACTATTTACACACAAAATGTTTAAAGAAAATGTCCAAAAAAGGGCCGGAAATTCAATAGGCATGCTCTCATTTAAAAGTTATTAATTTTACAGTTATTTTTTATTAATTCAAAGTCCATTTAAATTCATGAAAATTTAAAAATAATAATAATATTAATACAACTTTATCTAATCATAACAAATAAATAGATAAAATTTATTTTATTAACAAAATTAATAATTAATAAAAATTAAAACCCTTTAAATTATACTTAAAAATAATAATAATAATTAATAAACATTAATAGAAATTAGAAAAGGTGAAGGAATGCTTGAGTTGGACTTGACGGCTAAGCTCAATTGAAAATGTCAAAAGTATCCCACTTATATATTCCATTATTTTTAATATTAAGTAAATTAAAAAATATTGTTAATAAAATTAGTAATGCCCATCTAACTAAAAAAAAAAGATTGATTCAGATTTAGAGTGATTTAACCCAATTGAAAAGGTTATATAATTCCTTTTGCTTCAATTTTATTTAACAAAGCCCATGCATTGCAAAAGTCCCTGCCACGTGCCACGCAGATGGCCTCATCTTTCTCCCTTGCCCCAACAGAGAACTCTCAGCCCCTCTTCATTTTAGCCTTCCTTGCTTGCTCATGAAGCCACCTCATCACTCCCCTCTCTCTCTCTCTCATTTTGACATCTCAGCATACCTAATGGCCCATCCCTCTTTACTCTATGTTTTATCCCTTCGGATATCCCTTCCTAAAACTATTCCTAAAATCTACCTCTACCAAAACCTAATCCAATATAGCCAAGTGGCACCACTATCCCCCACTTTCTCCTCAATTATCTATAATTCCTATTTATCTACTAAATTATATATAATTCCTAATTGTCTCATAAATTATCTCTAATTCCTATTTATCCTATTCCCCACTTTTCATCTATATCTACCAAAACAAAGTTTGAATTAAAAATTTTGAGAATTATTTAAATATTATAATAAAATTATGTAATATCTTTAAATTATTTATTAAAAACACAAAATATTGTCATAGATTTAATAATATTCAGATTATTAAGAATTTTATACTTTTTATGAAATTCATAAAGAAATTATGTACTAACAATATAAATTATAATTTTACAAATTATTCAATTTATTTAAAAAATCAATAACAAAATATTTAATATTATGTAATAACTTAAAAATAAATAAAACTTGAATAATGAAAATTTTTAAATATTTTACATTTTATTTAAGTATTTAAATAACTCAATATTTTAAATAACAAACTATTTAACATACGTAAATTTTAAATAGTTAAATAACGAAATAATGTAATAAACTTAAAAAGTTTATTAAAAGTAGAAAATCATTATAATAGATTTCATAATATTTAAATTAATAATAATTTTATATTTTAAAAAATTGATAACTAAATTATGTAATAATAGTATAACTTATAATTTTATGGATTATGTAATTCAATAAATAAGTAATATTGAAATAACTAAATACTGATATTATTTAAATAGATAAATAAACTACATTTTCATAAAATGTAATAAATTATTACAATTTATTTCATAATTTTCATAAACTACATTTTTGTAAAATAAACTACCCTGTGCGATAGGTAGAGTAGTGTACATTTTAAAAATTTTCATAAACTACCCTACCTGATAGGTATCTACCCCTGCCCACTTTGACAGGGCAGGGTCTTTGTTATTTTATTTTATTTTTTTTTTGAAGGATGGGTTTTGAGATTCTACAACCCATACGTTACGGGTAGGGTATGATATTAGGCTAAACCCAACCCCCTCAACCTGCATATTGTTGAAAAGCATATAAACTTTATGTACTAGGTGGTGAATTTACTAATATTTTGAATTAGATGTAAAGGATAGTTGATATTTTAGGTGTTTTTTACATCTTAATCAAATAATTGGAAATTTTGTTATTTATTTATGTTATTTACTTATTTATTGCTTTTATGTAACAAGAAATAATATGGAATTAGATTTGTGTTTTAAACCCAATCCACCACTACCCTTGAATTACATTTAGAAATTAAGCTTGCTTAGACATATATTTATATATCATAAAATGTTGTACAAACTTAAATTACATCACTGAGGCCTCAACCTATGCCTAATTTGAGTTTAATTTAGGCCCAAGTTTTTTTGGCTCAAGTCCATTTTAAAGTTAAAAAACTCAAATCCAACATGTGCAAAAGATTTGATTGAATCAAGTCAGACTTGAATTGGATACACCCAACTTGCACCCCTACCTCCATTGCCGAAAATTGTTTTAACAAAGCCCATGCATCGCACTGGTCCCCTTTAGTATGTATATATATATATATATATATATATTGCAAGACGATCCACGTCAGCATGCCTCTCCTTGCTCCATTACCCCCACCTTGCATTCTCCTTGACTCTCTCTCCTCTCCCCTTCCCACCACTCCCATTAAGCCATGTCACCATTCCCAATCCAACTACCTAAAAATATTCCTCGAATCTCTCTCCTAAGGTTTCTCCTCTAAAACATTAGGAACTTATCATGTTACCCCACTCCCCAATCAATTCCTAAAATCTCTCTCACCAATCTATACCCACTATCTCTCATTTAAAATATTCATATCAATTAATAAATAGTTAAATACGATTAATATTTAATCCAACCATATTCAGTGAGTATTAAATAGTGTTATTACCAAAAGTTAATAAATAATGTTAGTAAATTACCAAAATTAATAAATATTGTTATTAATTAACTCATCATGACCTTTTAAAGTACTTTGGGTAAATACAGTTATATTCATGTTAATTAACAACATTTTATAAAAATTGAAAACTCTTTAACTAATTTAAAATTGAGAATTATATGTAACAATTATCAAAAGGTAAAAAAATTTAGTTATTGCTATTATTATAGTTAAAAGTTAATAACCGAATGTAAATGGGGGAATAAAATATTATAATGTTGGAAAATGAAATTATTAATTACTTTATATTAAAAAGTAAAAGATAAATTAGTGTAATTTTGTTAGTAAACTACCTAATAAAAATAAATATTTGATAACAATTTAAAATAATTTTCAATAAATCTCCAAAATTACACAAATATAATAATTTTCATAAGCTACACTTTCATAAAGTAATATTTTGGAAATTAAAAGATATAAAATATTTGAAAGTTTATTTAAAATGTATTAAATAATTATTGAAAATTATTGGAATATTTTGAAAATTTTAGGAAAATTTATTACATTTGATAGATTTTGGAAAACTGTTGAAAGATTATGTAATTTTCATTGCAAATTATCAAAGATAAATGAGTATGGGAAAGGAAAACTATAATTTCAACCAATAATTACACAAATTATTAAGCTAAATTATTACAATATTGGAAAGAAATTATTGATTAGTTTATATTAGAAAATATAAGATAAATTAGTGTAATCCTATAAGTAAACCCTTTAAAAAGAAAATAAATTATTTAATAACAATTTAAAAATAAATTTAAATAAAATTTTCAAAATTACATAAATGTAATAAATTTTCCAAAATTTTCATAAAATTATATTTTTGAAAATTAAAAACAATTTAGTATACATTTTTGTCATCAAATTAATATTGGGTTAACGGGGAGTGGGTGCCTTGCCTTGAACCTACCCAACACTAGGGACGGGACGGGAAATTCAATGATTCCCCTTCCTTGATGAGGAGTAGATGCCTTGCCTTGAACTCACCCGACATTGAGGACGATGTGGGGAAATTCAAGGATTCCTTGTCCCTACTGGGGAGTGGGTGCTTTGCCTTGAACCCACCTGATATTGGGAACGGGTAGGGATGAGGTAAAGTGTTTTGACTACGGGGCAGGGACAAGGATGGGATGCCCCGCCCCAAACCCGCCCATTGCCATTCCTAAATAATTATTAGTTATTAGCGAAATTAATAAAAATTTTAGCTTTTGTAATTATTTTTATTTATTTAAAGTCAATGAAATTTTTATTTAAAAATAATAACAATTATTAAATTTATTAAAAAATATTTGTTCATATTAAATTAACATTAATTATTTTTTTATAAATTAACGTTAAATGAAAAATAGAATTATTAAAATTTTAAATATTAACCATAACTTTTAGTACTTTTAGTTAATTAATAACAAATTTTAATTATAAATTTATCAATTAATTAATAGTAAATAAAATTATTCAATCTTTCAGGGATGAGGACATAGAACACAATAATGGCAACTCAGGGATGAGGACAGAACAGGGTGATCATGAGGCCTACAACTTTAAATGGGTCGCATTTAATCATACACAAGTAGATTTAAATTTTGATTGTTTATATTCAAATTCAAATTAGATCTTATCCAACAAATTCGAGTTGAATTTAATTTGTAATTATTAACAAATTGAACTAAAAATAATTTTAATATTACAACTTAAGGTAATTTATTAAAACACCTTTTATAGTTTCATAGATTTACTAAAACCTACCTATAGTTTCTTTTACCAAAACACCCCTATAATTTGCAATCAATTAGCTTAAGTAAATCCGCGAAACTATAACTATAGTTTGAACCTTCATTACATGACAGTGGAAAATGACAGTTCCTATAGTTTGCAATCAATTAGCTTAAGTAAATCCGCGAAACTATAGTTTGAACCTTCATTACGTGACAGTGGAAAATGACAGTTTAAGTAAATCGCGAACCTATAGATTGAAAATTACTTTTGTAAAACTTGAACCTATTACAGTTTGGCAAAAAACATAACATTCAAACCAACCCCACTGAGAGACAATAATGGGATCAATTCGGATTTCAGACAATCGGATACCCTTTGCAGCCCTACTGAGGCCGATTGACCATACCACAGAGTACTGTTCTATGGGTTTAATCCTGTACCCCACCCATAACCTCCCCAACCCTGGTGACAGCAGGGTTTGATCTAAGTCTCCACAAAAACCAGTCAGAGACCTTAGCCTATTGGCACCATCAATAAATCATTCAATTAGATCCATAATTTTTCTACAAAAAAAAAAGATACATAATTAATTATTCATATCAGTGCAAGGAATTTTTTTTTGGTACAGAAGGATAAGAAACTCAGAAAACAGGGAAAGGAAAACTTAATACAGAACAGCCAAGTCCTTAGCAACCAGGTCTTGGATCCATTGAGGAAGAGCATGGGCCACTGAATTTACAGACCAACTAACAAAACTGATAACAAAATTCCTGTTTTTCAACAGACTTGGGATATCCTGAACAAGAAACAAGGCACCCCTGTTCATACTTGACTGTTCACAAGACACCGCCTAAACCAAATTCAAACAGTCACATTCTATGCAACAGTCTGCAATCTGCATCGGCACAGTTAATTTCAGACGTTGAATCACTGCAAAAGCTTCATCTTGAACAGGGGAACCAACTTGAGCTTGACCAAAAAAACAGCAATAGCTTGACCCCTGAAATCCCTTGTAATCACACCAAAACCCGCCTTCCCAATGCCCAAAAAAAGTCATGTTTGTGTGTTGTGTGCTGAAATCGAAACACCAACGACCTAATTAACTGTTGAATCCAGCACATTATTCATATATGATTCTAGATGGGTGAATGGCTTTTAATTTGACTTTTTACATGTAAAGAAAAAAATGTATGTTTTTAACCTTAAAAAATATGGGTTTTAACTGATGGTGGCTCAGTTGATAGGATCTGGATCAAATCCATCTGCCACTAGGGCTAGGCAGTTATGGGGGTTTAAGGGGTGGGAAATGGGCTACCCTTGTTGGGTAGCCCCATGAAGCCAAAAAAAAGGGAAAATTTTTTATTTAGGTATTATTGGTACAATTTTTTTCTTTAAACTTAGATTCATATATTTTCTAGCAAATCTCATTTTATCTGAAGTTACATTCCTTGACTGACTTGACTCTTGATGTAAAGGTTGCCTTTTGTGATGAAAAATTGAGGTATTCAACAGACTAACTACCAAACCCTGCCAGTAGTTTCCCAAATACCAAGTAACAGGGAAATAATTTAGTTTGAGGTCCAAATTTCTTAATTTGAGTTACTAATCCATTTGAAGGATTACCATTGAAGCTGATTGGATCTTCTGATGACCAAACTGATTTATTAGATAGACTTAGCAGAACCCAAGAATCATTCAGGTTGTTCATGCTTAGTTTACTATCAAATCACCATATATCCACACTAATAAGTAAAATATACACAATCTCAAATTTTCAAATCTCTAAATCTATCAAGGACATTCATGTGGAAAATTTGAAAAAATAGGATCAGAAATGAAGTCACTCTTAGGAACTCAGGAGCAATATTTTCAACCCGCCATTGACCCAGATGATCAAACTGTTCAAACTGACACCTGGTCAAGATTTTGAGTCTACCTTTCCTAAACCCACCTTTTGGTCAAAAATCGTCCAGCCTGAGTAGTTGAACTGTTGACCCATTCAACCTGGTCACTGGGTCATGGGTTGTGCAAATTCAATGTATGGTCCTAAAATGTTGAACTGCTTGGCTTGGGGCTGGAGCGCCTTCCTGGGATCTATCAGATCCATTCAGAAATGGGTTCCTTTATTTATATTTTTCTTTTCTTTCTCTAATTAAAGAATCTTCTAGAATTTACAATTTTCTTTACTCAGCATAAGTGGCTGGCTCAGTTTGCTAACCTGTTTTGGCTCAAGATGAGTTGAACTGGGTCAGATGCCCGCGCCCTTACAGATGGTATACTAGCATCTCTAAACAGATCTAAGCTCACCTAAATGCCTTAAGCCAACATTGGCCAAGCTAGCTGAGTCTCCTGTTGGTTCAGCATATGCCTCATGCTAATCATTAGATTTTCTAGTGAATAATCATAAATGGATTTGTGCCCATCTAAAGGTGTTGCAAGACTAACCTTCCTCGTAAAAGTAAAATACTCTTATCTAATCAATTCCTAGCATCATATCTGGTTGCATCCAACTACAGAAAAGCTAGGTTCTATAAATTTGTGAAACACAATTATTTCTTTTCTCTAATAACTCAAGTTTTAGAAAACTATGCATCATGTAATTCCTCCAATGAAGATTAACCTGTCTCAAGAGGATTACTCCTGCTCATAGGCATGCTTACTCAAACTGATGGAATGTCATCCACTGTATAGAACCAAGACAATAATCTATCATGTCTCATATCCAACAGTAAACTGTATCATGAGGGGCATAGGTTATGCAACATCAAGTGTAAGTAACAGAAACAGCTACTTAGCTCAAATCTCTTGTCTACCTCCTGGTGTTGCTAATAATTATTGCTAGGGGCACAACTTGTGAATCTTTTATTATTATTTGTTTTTCTTAGGTACAGATTTCAAACCTTATGCATTCAAAAACCATACATTTCATGCTACTGTAAGAAATGTATCAAAAGCTAACATAAATGAGTAGTAGCTTTATAGCATTCTTTGCTATCTTTTGTGTCAGAACCTACTTTGTGGTTTATTGGTGCTATGTTAGATTCGTGATCTTCCAGACCTTGACATATTTGTTACTTCTGACAATGCATCATTTGTTATGTCTGACGGAATCAGCAGCTACTGGTAGACATTCCAGGCATTGGCCAAGTAGTGTAGCAGAGTTCATGCCATACCCTTAATGCTCAATTTCTATTGCAAACTGAGGTAACTAACAGCCTAAAACCCATCAACTTTCCAATATAGGAAACCTCAGAACCTAAGAAATTTTATATGGGGATGGGTGTCAGTAAGCTTAGTAGATAGCATATATTAAGTGAAGCAACATATTTGGGAATAATACATTCTCTCCTAGAAGAACAAGGCCTGGGTGTTGCTTATTATAGGAGAGCATGGTTATTCTAGTTTGAACAAGTGATCACTTGAATCATGATGAATAGGATAGAAACAGATAAACTAAAGGGCAACCATGCTGTTTCCACAAGAAGATCAAAATCCAGAAAGAGCCAAGAAAAAGTTTCTAGATTCTCCCTCAGACCAATGTTAAACCCTCGAAGCCTACATGACTGACATCATAAGCTTATGATTCTTCAACTGAGATACATCTTCACCTCTGAAGTCTAGACTACTCTCTGAACAAGTGTAGTCACAGAGCTACTAGAAACTTCTCTTCTCTAGAAAACAAAGAAAATCTATTATACTATCTACTGATTTTAAATACAAAACAAAATTCAATAGAATGGCCTTATATGTTACGATGAATTATAAACAGGATAAACATCCTATCCTGTTGGTTCCAAAGATCAACCAAGACCATGTTCTCTATTGACAAAAGCAGGATAAACATCCTTTCCCTCTGTAATACTTCTACTTCCTTCAATCTTCTATTATTATGAATAAAAAAGGGCCAACCAGATCCTATGAAGAAGCAAAAAAACAGTGGTAGAAACATAATTTGCTTCTGTATTCCCATTTCACAATGAGATAACCAGTATAGATGCACCCCCCAGGTTTGGTTAGAAAAAATATCAACAGAAAAACCAAGTCCAAAAACTTTACTAGGATTATGCATCGATAACCAGATCCATTCTCGTTTTATCACAAAAAAACCAATACTTTTGGATCCTCACCCTAAAATTGCAGGAAAATGGACACAATTTATGTTTTGCTGATTCAAAGTTTGCGTTCTCCTCTGGTTTCGTAAGCTACTAGCAAAACCGATAGAAACATTATAGCCATGAAAAAACAAAAGACGCAAATAAAAAGCAGAGATGATAACAAACCAAGACCAAGATACTCGGGTATAGCTGAACTGAGTAGGTAAAACCAATGTCGGATATTATCAAATAGAGAAAATAAAAGTAGGTTTCAGTATTCAAATTATCCACAATGTTTCTCTTTTATTTTCTTCTTCTTTTGCAATTTAAGACAAATTATTTCCCCAAGAAGAAGAAATGGCAAAAGGGTTGGTTCTAATACTCTTTACTTGGGCATTGACGCAATCCATGCCACACCCACACTGCAGGCACTCCTCAAAGTTATCAACAGGGAAACTAGCAGAAGCAATGCCGACGGAAAATTCTAGCTCGTCGCCGTACCGAGTAACCTCGACGATGTTAACCCAAAAGAAGAAGACCTTCACACTTATACCCTGTAACTTCGTGAGCTTGCCTTGGGAGATATAACCGTTAATGGTGGACCTGTATTTTAGTTGGTATGAACCCTCCAGAGAAAAACTACAAGTGCCATTCAAATTCACAGAGAACTTGCCGGTGGTTTTATCCAAATCGTAACCGAGGACCCCTTTTGGGAGAAGGCCTACCGGGAAGTCATAGTCTTTAAGGACCTCATACGCCGTCGGTGTGTCGTCGACGGCCGTTAACGGCGTCAATAGGAAAGCTAGGCATAAGAGACCGGCATAATAAAGGATTGCCGTTAGAGACACAGGTCTATGTATACCGAATCGAAAAGAATTCATCTCCCTCTCTCTATCTCGTGATGGCTCGATCGTTGAGGTAGCCGGAGAAGCAAGAAAGATGAAAGAGGTTCAGGTTTTGAGTGTAGAAGACGGAAAGGGTAGGTGACACCGGTCGAAGTTGGCCAGAGATGAAAGAGCTTCATAAGGCCCGCTAGATTGGAATAAATGGGGACTTAAAAGTAATTTATTCCAATCTGGTGGTTATCAAAAGGCGGTTCCATTTTAACATTAGTCTTTGAATGGGAAGGTCGTATTCTACTTTCTACAACCAGCAGTCAGCAGAAGTGAAGTGAGAGACCCACGTGGTATCGTTTCGTTTTGTTGCTTAATGGTCAATACCTAGCAGCATTCGGAGGCAAAGCAGATTCTTAGGACATCTCAACTGTTGGATTGGATGCTGATCCCACGGTTGTGTATCCCGTAGGCCATAGAAAGAGACAGTTTGTCATGTGGCGTAGAGACGGTAGATAAGGCTAATGGTGTAAGGGGTTATACTTATCAACAAAAATTAGCGATTCTTCTCTTTTTATCAAAAAAGGACACAATTTTGTTTTACTGTATTGTATCATTACTCCTGGTACAAGTGGTCCCCCATATGAATCTTGTGGGTCCTGCATAATATATGGTGTAAGATGCACTTGTACCGGATAGAACTATGTAGGGTGTTTTGTGTATTGACGAGGTTGGTTTGGTAATTACAAATTACGCCATCCAAAACGGAGACAGGGCGAAAATTCACGGCTGTGTTTTGAATGATGGTTGAGAACAGAGTGGCTGTTAACACTGTTTTCAAAACGGACCGGACTGGGCGGTCGGACCGGAAAACCGGGAATTTCTTCCAAAACCGTTCATTTTGGTCAGCAAATCGTTGAACCGGATGGTTAACCGTTCGAATGGTTTTGACCGTTTTCCAATTTTGTAATTTTTTTTGTCAGAATGGGTTGACCGTTCAGGTCGAACGGTCAGACCATTCGAACCGTTAACGGACCCCTGACCGGTTTGGTCACTGGTTCGTTTTTAAAAACCATGGCTATTAATTTGTTATCAATGTTTTAAAAACCGACTTGGAGGCCAAACCGTTTTTGCATCCGGTTCACGGGTCACCGGTTCAACCGGCAAGTCGAACGGTATATATATACATATATTTTATACATATATATGCATAAATATATATTTTACCATAAAATAATATATAAATATGTTTTAGATATGTTATATGTATTATTTTATATTTTTTAATTTAGTTTTTAAAATTTTTATTGAAAATTTTGTATGCATTGAATATACAACCCGTGATTATCACTGGGTCAAATGAGTCAACGGTCAAATGATTCTTGACCAAACCAACGACTTTTAACTATTTGACGGGTCTTAACTGAACCGAACCGAACCCAAAATCTTGGCTGGACGATGGTCCAAACAATTTGACCAACTAGGTCAACACGGATTGAAAACATTAGTTGTTATGAAACATAGGTGGTGTTTATCCACGCCGGAGAGCCCCCCAAACAGCCAGGCCTCGTCCCCAGGCCGGAGAGAGAGAAAAGTCATCCCCGCCTCGCAGCTCGCAGGCGGGTCGGGAACCTTGCCCGCGAGGTCGGCACCTCGGGGCTCCAAACCGGAGTTCCCACTCGTGGAAAACCGATTCGGCGCACTGGCAACAGCGGACTACTAGCACTCCGGGCCCATCGATCTTGGCAACACGGAGGCCAGCAGCACCAGCACAAGGCCCACTCAGCAGCGAAGGCGCCGTCGAGGTCGACGAACCACCACCCGCGTCCTGTCAGAGCTCAAAGGCAAAGGCGAGACGAGCTCGGACGAGGTAGGAGTTGCCCCGATTCTCTCAGTTCCTTCCCCCCTCACGTCAGAACTCCGGGCAGTCCCCCTGCCCAGAGATTTCAAGCTCCCGCCCCTAGACAAGTATGACGGGTCCTTCGACCCCAACGACCACGTTGACGCTTTCCAGTCCCAAATGCACCTCGCCAGAGCCAGCGAATCATGCATGTGCGTGGCTTTCACCACCACCCTCAAGGGGGTAGCCCGCACTTGGTACAAGAACCTGACCCCCGGGTTGATAAAGTGTTGGGCTCAGTTCGTGCAGGTCTTCACTGCACACTTTGTCACCAGCAAACGGTGCCCCAGAGCAGAGGAAAACATCTTCGGGGTAGTCTAAAGGGAAGGAGAACCCATACGGGGTTACATCAAACGATTCAATGAAGCATGCTTACAGATACCGCGGTTAGACCCCGCGGTGCAGCTCGCCGCAACAAAAAGAGGGGTGAGGCACAAGGAGTTCAAATGGCACATGGTAGCTAACCAGCCCGCGACCGTGGCCGAGTTCCTCAAGCTCGCGGACAAGTTCATGAGGACGGAGGAGGAGATCAACCAACCAACCGAGGGCGGAAACGAGAAAAGAAAGAGGGATGGCGAGCCCTCTAACTCAGCCGACAGAAAAAACCCGGCCCGGGACCCAAAACCAAACCAGTCGTTTCGAGCTCCCCTACCAGTTCAGACGGATTACACGCCACTGAACACGAGGCGGACCGAGATCTTAATGACGATTAAGGACGCCCCGTACGTAAAATGGCCACCTCGCCTAAAGGGAAATCCGAACGAAAGAAACAAGAATTTGTATTGTAGTTTCCATAGGGACCATGGTCACAATACCGAGCAGTGCAATAACCTCCGAGACGAAATAGAGGGGCTCATCCGTCGCGGATACTTAAGAAACTTTGTACAGCACAACAATAAAAGCAATAAAGCGGATCGGCCAGGCGAGCACGAAAAGGACGCCCCCGAAACTAGCAGCAGGCACGCCGAACCGATGCAGCGACAGCCTCCGACAGAGAGGCCAATTCGGGGAACCATCCATGTAATTGTGGGAGGTTCGGTGGTAGCGGCAGCCCGGACTTCAGTTCGCAAAGTGGTCCTCGAGGAGCGGAACCCTCCGAAAAGGCCAAAGACCAAAGAGCCAATCCTCTTCATAGAAGACGATGCGTGAGGAGTTTGCTACCCTCACGATGACGCGCTTGTCATTAAACTAAGGATCAGCGACTTCGAGGTTAGGCGCGTATTCGTAGATTCGGGCAGCTCGGCGGACATCCTCTTCAAATCGGCGTTTGATCGGCTACAACTACCGAGGAGTGAACTAAAGCCCGCAAGCACTCCCCTGGTGGGCTTCAGCGGAGAGGAAGTCAAGCCCCTTAGAAAAATAACGATGCCTGTGGAACTCGGCACGTGGCCTTGTGCGGTCAGACTCAACCACGACTTCCTGGTGGTTGCGACCCCCTCCCCATACAATGCCATAATAGGGCGACCAATCACGCATATCCTGCGGGCGGTGGTCTCCACCTACTATTTGGCCATGAAGTTCCCTACGGACTTCGGTGTGGGGGTAGCGCGGGGCGACCAGCTCGAGTCCCGCAAGTGCTACGTTGCCGCCCTAAAGGGAAAGACCAAGGCGGCCGGCGACCTTGATCTGGAGCGGCCCGCGGAACAAGGCGAAGAGAGAGCCTCGCCCACAGAGGAAACAGTCGCGATCCCAACCTCGCCTACGGACCCAGCTCGCACACTCCAGATCGGTGCTTCCGTTGAAGAACCCCTACAGACCGAACTGGTAAATTTTTTACTCCAAAATTTAGATATTTTTGCATGGTCCGCGACTGATATGCTCGGTATTGACCCTGGTCTTATAACTCACAAACTTAACACTGACCCTTTAGTCAGACCCGTTAGATAGAGGAAACGGAACTTAGCCCCAGAGCGCTGGAAGGCGGTCGACGAGGAAGTCGAGAAGCTCCTCACGGCAGACTTCATAAGGGAAGTCCATTACCCGAGCTGGGTGGCCAACCCTGTGCTGGTGAAAAAGGCGAACGGCAAGTGGCGCATGTGCGTCGACTACACCGACCTGAACCGAGCTTGCCCGAAAGACTGCTTCCCCCTTCCTAGGATCGACTGCCTAGTGGACGCGACCTCGGGACATGAATTGCTAAGCTTCCTGGATGCCTACTCAGGCTACAACCAAATCCGGATGGACCAGTCCGACGAGGAAAAAACCCGCTTCATAACCGAGTTCGGTCTATACTGTTAGAAGGTCATGCCCTTCGGGTTAAAAAATGATGGGGCGACTTTCCAAAGACTTGTAAATAGGCTATTTCGGCCCCTGATTGGCACAAAGATAGAGTGCTATGTAGATGACATGGTCGTCAAGACACGGTTTTCACGAGAACTAATAAAAGACTTGGACTTGTCTTCCAAATCCAGCGTTAGTATAGCATGAAATTGAACCCCAACAAATGTGTCTTTGGCGTCACCTCGGGCAAATTCCTAGGCTACGTTGTCAATCGACGCGGTATCGAGGCCAACCCGGACAAGATAAAAGCCATCCTAGATATGAGACCACCTCGGAAAATAAAAGAAGTCCAGAGGCTAAACGGCCGCATAGCCGCTCTAAGCCGCTTCATGTCCAAGTCGGCAGATCACTGCCTACCCTTCTTCAAAGCAATCAAAGGCAAAGGGTTCGAATGGACCCAAGACTGTCAGCTCGCGTTTGACGAGCTAAAAGGCTACCTCGCCAGTGTGCCACTCTTAGCTTAGCCCGAGGAAGGCGAAGTCTTAGAACTGTACCTCTCGGCTAGCGATGAGGTGGTCAGTTCGGTACTAGTAAAGGAAGCAGACCGGGTCCAACGACCCATATATTATGTTAGTAAAATCTTGCTGGTGGTAGCAGCACGGAAACTCCGCCCGTACTTCCAAACTCACACCGTCATCGTCCTGACTGACAAACCTCTGAGACAAGTTTTACTCAAACCCGAGGTTTCCGGCCGGCTAACGAAGTGGGCCATCGAACTCAGCGAGTACGATCTCCAGTACAAGCCAAGAACTGCCATTAAGGCCCAAGCCTTGGCAGATTTTATCGCAGAATGCACGTTTAGCCTCGAAGCCCCTGAGCCGGTCGAGCCCGAGATACCCAGTTCGGGCGAACTCGGAGCTCCCAAGCCAAACGAGTCCGAACCCCGTGAAGTAGCAGCCAGTGTGGCATCCCTCCTGGTTAGACCAAGCGCGAACTGGGATGAGGAGCCCTGGATCCTTCACGTAGATGACCCCTCGAACCAACAAGGCAGCGGGGCTGGAATAGTGCTACGCGGCCCGAGCGAAACAAAACTGGAATACGCACTACGCTTTGAGTTCACGGCATACAACAATGAGGCGGAGTACGAGGCACTGATAGCCGGGCTAAACGTAGCGCACAAGGTTGGAGCAAAGCACATGGTTATCTGTAGTGATTCCCAGCTCGTGGTCAACCAAGTTACAAGCGAATACGAAGCGCGTGAGCTCACAATGATTGCATATTTGGCAAAAGTAAAGGAGGCTCTGCTCAACTTCCAGTCACACTTCATCAAGCAAATCCCGAGGTCAGAGAACGCTGAGGCCGACGCCCTGTCTCGACTAGCTAGCACGAGCCACAACGCCAGGAGAACCGTGTACGTAGAAAACTTACCTCGGCCCAGCATTCTCGGGGGGTCAGAAGAGGTCGCTCCCGTCATTGAAGCAGAGCCGAGCTGGATCGACACACTCGCGAGCTTCCTGCTAGACGAAACCCTCCCCGCGGACCGCAACGCAGCTAAGAGGGTGCAGCACCAGGTAGCCAAATACGTCATGATAGACGAACGGTTGTACCGACGATCCTACACGCTCCCCTACCTGTGATGCTTGCACCCAGCCGAAGCCGAGCTAGTACTGCGCGACACCCATGAAGGCTTGTGCGGCGGACACCTGGGAGGCAGAGCCCTCGCCCAAAAAGTACTTCGACAAGGATACTACTGGCCAACGATGAAGGCAGAGGCAATCGAGCTCGTCAAAAAATGCAACAAGTGTCAGAAGCAGGCCAGCATCCACCATCAGCCCGCTGCCGACCTCAAATACCTCCCCAGCCCACGGCCCTTCGCTCAATGGGGCATCGACCTCCTGGGGCCAATCTCACCAGCAACAGGCGGGATAAAATTCCTAGTGGTTGCAGTAGATTACTTCACAAAGTGGATAGAAGCTGAACCCCTAGCAATAGTTACAGCCCGAAACATACAGAACTTCTTTTGGAAGAACATTGTATGTCGCTTCGGGCTACCTCGGGTACTTATCTCCGACAACGGCAAACAGTTCGAAGATATCAGGTTCCAAGAATGGTGCCAAAGTATGGGAATTAGTCAGAACTTCACGTCGGTCGCACACCCGCAGGCAAATGGCCAAACAGAAGTAATGAACAGAGCCATCCTCTGCGGACTGAAAGCACAATTAGACCGAGCCAAAGGTTTGTGGGCAGACGAACTACCAAATGTTCTATGGGCTCACCGAACCACGGAAAAAACCGCCACAGAAGAGACCCCCTTTAACCTCACCTATGGCACCGAGGCGGTGATCCCGGCGGAAATCGAAGTGCCTACGTTGCGACTAGAAGCGTACGACGAACAGACAAACGAGGGCGAGTTACGCACCAACCTCGACCTACTAGACGAAGTGAGAAACCTCGCGCACATCTGGACTGTGGCCTACCAACAAAAGGTAGCTCGGTCTTATAACGCGCGAGTAAAGAAGAGGAACTTCCGCGTCGGCGACCTGGTTCTCCGTATGGTCATGGTGCCCGAACCCGGCGTAGGGAAACATGGACCAAACTGGGAAGGACCCTACAGAGTAAAGAAAGCACTCGGTGGGGGAGCATACGAGCTCGGAACCCTAAAAGGAAAACAAGTACCCCGAGCATGGAATGTCGTCAACTTAATAAGATACTATCTATAAACCACCAAAGCAAGTACCCCGAAGCCTAGGTGTTAGAAAACGAACTGAAGGACCGAAATGGTCAGTTCGGCAAAAAACGCAGCTCGAAGACAGGACAACCAGCACTTGAACAAAAAGCCATTTCATTTCAGATAGAGGTGTGTACATTCAAAAAAAAAGGGGTCATTTCATTTCAGGAAAGCCATTTTACAAGCCAGGGGCAATTTCATCATTATCAGAAGCCACTTCGACAACACCCGAAGGACCTGCCTCCCCCTCGAAGTCTGGTTCGGCATCCGCAGCATTAGCCATCTCTTAAGTAATGTGCGAAGTGGATATGGCGCTGGTATCGAGCTCGGGGTACGTATTCCGAATCATCCACCGGCTTAGTTTGAAACCCCTCATGTAGGAGTCCACCATCAGATCATCGAAATCCGACGAAGCAATATAATCACTGACAGGTTTCTTCTTCGCATCTTCGATGCCTTGAGAGAAGATCTGAGTCCTCTCCCTGATATCCTCCTGAAGATACTCGACCTAGTGCTCCAGGACCAGCTTCAATTCCGCCATATGCTTCACCACCACTCCCATGGCCTCAGCATCTCTCTGAGATCTCGCCTGCCTAGACTGTGCGAGGCGAGCAGCAGCCTCGGCAGCACGAGCAGCCTCCTCGGTAGTTCGAGCAGCCTCCTCGGCAGCTCGCGCCTGCCTCGAGCATCTCTCCACCTGGTTCGCTAAGGCGTGAATGGAAGAGTTCACCTATCAAAAGAAAACGGGATCAAAGGAACGAATAGAAGGGTAAAAGCCAAAGAACTCTAAAGAATGGAGCACTTACCACCATAGCATGAGTAACGGCACGGCAGGCCACTTGGTGCAGAGGGAGCTCGGTCCACGCCGCAACTTCCTCGGGAAACATCGCCTCCTTACTCCATTGAAGAGCATGAACAGGCGACAGCATGCTCCTGAAGTCCCCCGGGGCCTCCGAGCCCGACGGCCCAGCTCGCGTATGGGCGGACTCAGAGTAAGCGGGAGCCCCTGTGTGTGTGGTTTCGGCATAAGGAGCCCCCGCCGGCTCCTGCATAAGAGGAACCATCTCAGGCTCCGCACCCAGGGGTGGTTCGGCGCGAGCTCGATTAGCCACCTGTTTTCTCCTCTTCATGCCCTGGAACAAGTGCCCACCTCGGGTCCCTCGAGAGTCCATCGTACCTGCGAAAAAGAGTTCAGCATCAGTAAGACATGTAAAAGAAGCACAAGACAGGATCGCTAGGGGAAGAACCTACCCGAACTTAGGCCCGCAGCAATAAGCTTGGCCTCCGTCAGATACCGTTGACACTCCAGCCCAAGCCACGCCCATTGCCGGAGGCCCTTCGCCGTCTCCTTATCGAGTGTGACGCCGGAGTCGGGAGCGGCCATCCCCCAGCCGGTCTGAAACGGCCACCCCAACGCACTTCGCACCCCGAAATAGTCCCGCTTCCACGCCGGGACCAGATTAGGGAGTCCGTGTAAGAGCTTGAAGCCTGGGCGAGGAGACAGGTAGTATGCCCGCCTACGCCCAGGAAGGGGACCCGCTTGCTTTTTCAACATTAAAATAGAGGAGAAAATCTCCAGATCCAAAGGAAAGTTCTCGTCACAAAATAAGGAGATCGTCCCCACCAAATTCCTAATGGAGTTCGGGTGAAGGTGGCCGACCGTCACACCGAAGTGGTTTAGAACCTCGATGAGAAGAGGATGAAAGGGCAGTCGCAGCCCCGCAGCAAGCTGTTCCCGGAAAATCACGATCTCATCAGGACTGTGTTCCCAAGGGAAGCTACCCGTAGGGATGAAGTAAGCGTGCTCCCCGGGCAAGTCGTAGTAGTATATGAGGGATTGAAGTCCCTCAGGCGTCATAGTCGAAGGGCCAAACTGATCTACAACCCGGCCACGACGGGAGGTGAACGCCAACCTACCCGAAGCACCTCGGGCTGTAGGCTCGACCCCTTCCTCAGGACCTACATCGGGCTCACTTGAACTACCGGGGGACGCAAACTGGTTCATAGAACCTACATCAGACCCGCTTGAACAGTCTGAACCCTCCGAACTAGACATCGGGAAATGGAACGGGATTCCAAAAGCACTCACCCGGGAAGAAGACTGAAGTAGACCACGAAAGCTCGAACAAGCAAGGAACCTGGGATGCGAGCTGAAGAGCATAGACGCGAACTGAAACTTAGGCGCGAGCTCAAGAGGTACAACAGTAGCAAGGATGCCCCCCCCCCCCGCGCTATTTATATCCACAACGGCTGGAAAGCGACGGCCCAGATCGAAGCCAATCCAACGGCCCACAGCCGCGCTAAACCGCACGTCTTCCGAGGCCAATCAGCGCACGTCTTTCCGAAACTGTCAAGGCGTTGCGCACGTCCTGTCAGAGGACGGGTGTCAGCACGCACCTTCTCGAAACTGACGGGGTGTCGGCGCACGTCTCCTCGCAATAAAAGCATCTGCAGCTCAACTCTCGAACGACTACCGTCTCCCAAACGCGCGCCCTTTTTTGAAAATCAAATTAAAGCGAGCGCCCTCAGCACGGACCAAAACCCTCCTGCTACCTTACGAACTCCCCGCGCCAAGACAGGACCCTGGTCGCAGGGAGTGGGGGGCAATTGATGAAGGAAAATTTGGCCTGACCTCGCAATCACCCAACACGTGGCAAAAGCAAACAACTCGGGACAGCGGAGCGCCCAAAACGAGCACCAAGAGTAACGAAGTCCAAGCTCACTACCGAGCCCGAACTCCAGACCGCTCTACTAGGAGTCCGAGCTCCCTATTTAAGAGCGAGCTCCCTATTAAGAGTCCGAGCTCCTTAATAAAAACCCGAGCTCCCTGCAAGGAGCACGAACTATACTGGGCCCCAAGCCTCACAAAGCTGTGACCCGAGCTGGCCCATGGCAGCGCGGAACACTCCCCAAACCGAACTCAAGACATCTCGCTCGCCACTCCAACACTTCGCTTCCGAAACACCAGGCTGACCAAACGTACCTGACACCAAGGACGTCCGTATCCAAGGGCGATGCACCTGACTGATTTGGGATCTGACGCCTGACAGCCGCGTTTCAAACGGCCTCCTGCTATCGCCACCTGCAACCGTCATTACTAGCCGCAGAGACGGCTCCGACAAAAGGAGCAGTGGCAGTTCTGTCTGGCCAGAGGAAATGACATCCGAACTGGCAAGAGTTCAGAAGTAATCATGCCCGATCTGACGGAAGCCTGGAAGTGAGTGCGCGAGGTGGTTATAAAAGGCTCCTACCCCCCAGGAACGAGGTATGCTAACTTTTGTGCTATCTGGTCTATCTTGCCTTTGAAAGACTCTAACTTGAGCTTTGGAGCCCTTACGCCGGGTTCTCCCCGGAGCTTCTCTTCTCCTTCCATTTCAGGTCCCTGCCATTCGGTTCGGAGGCAAGATCGCTGACAGCTAAGATCGGCCGGATTGTGCATCATCATATATATTATAAATTAATATAATTTATTTATAATATATATTATAAATATCAAAAAACCGAAAAATAAAAAATCAAATCATTCAATCGATTAACAGATTGGTTTCAGTTCACGATTTTCCAAAATCTGATGATATTGGTTTCATTTGAAAAATAGGCCTACAGTTTGGTTAATTGAACCATGAGACCTCTAAATCTTGTTGTATCGATGTATATTGTAAGATATATGTACTAAAAGGATCAAGTGCAATGTCTTAAAAACTAACCCGGAATTGAAACCTTCCTAGCCACCGGTTTTTGGGTCAATAGTTTGACTGTCTAGTTCAAATGAATGGCTTATTCTAACAACAAAAAAATCAAAAAATTAAAATAATAATAATATTTAAAATACAAAAACTGTCGAACGGGTCAAGTGGGTTAGCAATTTGACTGCCTGGGTCAACAGGTTATTGACCAATTCAACGGTTTTTGGCCGAGGACTAGGCTTGGGGTAAAACGGAACCGGTTACTTGAACGATTTCCGGCCCGAACTGTCCAACCGTCTAGGTCAATGACAATTCGAAAACATTGATAAGTGTCATTTGCTTTGAGAAGTGGAATCTACATGTAAAGACTACCTCAAAAGCTCCCAAGTAATATTCGATTAAGTTCTTGTGAAGCTTTCATCTTCTCCAAAGTAGCTAAAGAAATTATAATGACCAAGGTTTTAAAAACCGACCAAAAAATGGAACCACTTTGACCACCAATTTTCAGGTTAGTGGTTGAACCGTCCAAGACGAACAATTCAACTTGTAATTTTAAAATTTTCAGAAATACGTTCTAGATTCATATTCTAATTTATAATTTTTGTTCCTACAGTTCTATTAAAATTGATGTTTGAAAGCTTATGCTGATAGATTATGAGTAAGGCTGCAACTTGGGCCCAAAAAAGTCGGGTTGGGTTGATGCTCGAGTTAGGGTTAAGGTTGAAATATATGAACTCGACTTTACTTCGGGTTGGGTTAGGGTTGACCCCTTGGGCAACCCGACCCAACCTAAACCTGACTCTAGAGTACATATGATATATAAATATATGTTATATATATATATATATATATATATAATATAATATATCATACATTGATTTTTTAGATGCATGATAGTTGTATAGCCCCCACCACACACTATCATTTATTTCTTTTAAGATAATCACATCACTTAATTCTAATTGAAAATACTAAAACCTTAATAACATATTTTATGTTTTTTTAATATTTTATTCTTTATTTCCTCTGTGTTGTTTGCTACTCATAGCTTGCTGCCTATAAAAGATCTATTATAAGTCATAACTCATAATAAACTATAGTCATTTCAAACACATTTTTTTTCCCGAATTTTGTACTTGGAGAACCAATAAAAATATCAACAAACATAGGATTAATATATGTAGTGAAAGTTGAGTTAAGATTTTAGATTAAGAAGTTCTATAGGATTTTAAGGGATGGGAAGAAGGTTGGGTTGGGCCCAACCTAAAGTTGACTTCAGGTTGGGTTAGGGTTGGAGGTATTTAGTTAGGATTAGAGGGTTAGGGTTAGGGCTGGTCTCAACCCGACCTAACCCGGTCCGACTCTCAGCCCTAATTATGAGATGTGAGAGCTGATAGAGAAAAAGACCATTAGAATGTTAGAATACAATATATATATATATAGAGAGAGAGAGGTTGATTGATAATGCCCCAACTTGTATATATGAAAGAAAAATTTTCAAAATAGTTAACATTTTTTGACAAAATCAACATTTTTCATGAAAAGCAATTCAACACAAAATCAAACTTGGAACTATGATCATTTCTCGTGTTGAACGGTTTGACCATCCGACTCGATCCGATTTATAAAACAGTGAAGGTGATTAACCAAAGTCCTTAGCTAAGAAAGCTTTAACTTTTTTAATGTGAAAGTCGGATGGGAGGTCCTATCTTTGATAGGGGTGCAAATGAATCTGATTGTTATTTGATCGAATTCAGATCACCCTTATTCGAATCTTTGGATCGGATAATAGAATCACCCCTATCTGATCTAATATATATTATCTATTTATAAATATAAATATATATATGTTATTTATTTATTTATAAATTCGTTATATTATTTATTTTTTTATAAAATATATATATATATAATGAAAATAATTAAAAAATACTTATATTTTTGTTTTACTTTATTTAAATTAATATATTTTATTTTTTTAATAATTTATTAATTATTATTATTTTTTTAAGTTGCATCGGATAGAATCTGAAAATCCGACTTACCAATAGATTCGACATAAACAGTATCGTCCCTAATCTTTGACCACTTGACCAGATTACGTACAAATAAAGTCATTTGCCCTAGAGCTATCAAACTAGTTGGACCAGGCCCAGGCAGAAAATGATAACCCTATGGACCTTAACAAGTAACAAGATTGGGTCATACATGGAAAGAAGGGCAGATGTAGGGCTCGATATTATTGTCTTCTTATAAATGGACTCCATCTGTAGTTAGACCGGCCACATCGTTCTCTAACGTGGCAGAAATTGATGGCTTGTCTTGTCTAGTTCACTAGTTCAATTGCTCTAATAGCTAGCCATATTCTCAAACGCTACCAAACATACATTTCATTTCCTAATGGGTCCACGCCAAGTTTTTCTCCAGTAATAAATTAGCCTTTATTGCAGCCACATGATTCATTGTATTGTTTCCTCTTCATCTGCTCGAGTAAAATTACATTTACACATCCTTCTCCTGCCCACGTGAATCGCAGCCACACGTGAAGAATATATCATCCTCTGGATAATATTATGCAGGGAGATGTTCCCAATTCACGGGTAATATAATGTGGGTAGACGTGGAGAGAGTTCTCGTGTGCAAGAGATCCCGTCTCCAGCCTAGCCTTAAATATAATTAATAGGTATTATTTTTCCCACGTGGCAAGAATCTGGTCAAGTCCATTGGTTAAGCTGCTCAGAGCTAAACACCTGTTTTCAAGGAGCTTTTATCTACCGTGCATGTCAAACTCAACTACAGATAGAGATGAAGTGAAAATTATGTTTTATCCCACTGACCACAATTAAGAAAAAGAAAAACTTGCCTCCACAGGGAGAGAATCTCCCATCCGTGAACTAGGAAGAAGAAACAAATCGGTTAACTCTGATCTTGCTTGCTTGCTCAACCTGAGCAGTGACGCAGTCAAATCCGCAGCCGCACTGCGGACTCTCCACAAAGTTATCGATATCGAAATCAGCAGAAGCGATCCCCACCGAGAAGTCGAGCTTGTCGCCACTCCGAGTAACCTCAATAATGTCGAGCCACAGAAAAAGCACCTTCACGCTCACGCCCTTGAGGTTCCTGAGTTTGTTCTGCGAGATAACGCCGGTGATGGTGGATTTGTACCTGAGCTTGTAGGAACCCTCAAGGGAGAAAGCACAAGTACCATTCAGGTAGGCCGAGAATTTTCCGGTGGATGTATCCAGATCGTAGCCCAGAATACCCTTTGGGAGGATACCCACCGGGAAGCCATATCCCTGGAGGACTTGGTATGCCGTCAGTGCATGGTCGGCAGCCGTGTGGGTCGAAACTGAACAAACAAAGATGAGACAGGCGGCAAAGGCCGTCAGAGATGTGTGCTTTGGGGTGAAGGACCAAGCCATGATTCGTCGCTCCTCCTCTTCCTCCTTTATCCTCCGCAAAAGAAGAAGAAAAAGTACTTAAAAGACTAAATAGGAAGTAAGATGAGCAAAAGCAGCAGAGATGTATGCGATCTGATTAGTGATTTGGCTGTGGAGTTTGGACTTTGGAGGAGGTATCTAATGGCTCCAAGCGTCCCACTATTTCTACTATTTATTTATTCAGTGTTTTTGTTGGTTTGGGCGGGACTATATATCATAATATCAAGCAGATGCCGGTGGGCATTTAAAATTGAGTCCGGATCTCATCATCTTAGGGAAGATATTCTCAATTCATGGGGATAGTCTGTTGTGGGTAGACTGATCAAAGTTTGTGGGGATGAGAGATTTGAAGTCTTTATTAAGAGAAATTTTTTTATTAATATTCTGTTATATGGGCTCTTTTAAATTTAAAATACTATAATTTATTATTCAAAATTTTAAAACGTACCAATCCAGTATTTAAACCAACTGTTAATCAGTCTTTGAAAAGACATAAATACCATTCAAATATCATCTAATTTTTAGTCCCAAATCATTTTCTATTGTATTCAAGAAATATGGGATCACATCTTAGTGGCATTTTGGTAACTTCGACTTTCTCGTACTAAATTAATATGTTTTGAAAATTTCGATATTTAATTATAACATTTTAAAGTTGAAAGACCAAAAATGGCATTAGGCCCAATGGTACTAATCCAGAAATTTTCATTTTATTAAAGAAAGTAAGCTTCGACGTGGCTACATCTAAAAACAGGGGACGTAGCAGTAGTAAGTGGTTAGTAACCACTTTAGTAGGTGGACACGTGGTGGGCCTCTTACATCTCAAACAGTAAGAGCAGCATACCTAACTTGTTCAAAAGGATTTTCATAGAACAACGGTACCAAGAATACAGTCTACAGACCACAGATATCTCAGATTCTCAGTTTCAGTATAATTTATTTTCCTTACACCTATCAACTTTGATATCAATGCACAAATTTGTTTTCTTTACACCTATCACCTTTGGTATCAATGCACGTACTTGTTTTCCTTACACCTATCACCTTACCTTTGGTATCAATGAGTATAGACCAGAGTTATCCTAAATGAGTGGACCACATTGACAGAAACTCAATGAAGAACATTAAATGAAAGGGCAAAAGACTTGACCTAAAAAAGGATTGATTTTTAGAATTTGACTTAAACCTACCATAAAATTTTAAAATAGACTTAAATACTTTGTGAAATAAACCTTATGGTTTAATTTAAAATTTCTAAAATAATATTTTGCCTTTGTATGTTTTTTAACAAATGATAGCTTTGATCTTTTTGGTAGCATGGATTATGACTGATGGTGTATGATCTAGTAGCTCCTTGCTGGAGGACAGTTCAGACATCGAACTAGATAGGTTATTTGGTCGAGTTGAAAGGAAAGAGAGAAAATATCAAAATATCTAGATTATTTTATCTGGTGTGGGCACTCCGATGCTTAAGTTAGCGAATTGGAGTTTTCTGAGAGATATAAAGCAAGAGAGAGCTATAGAGCTTGAGTGCTAAATTGTATGTCCTTTATGAGGTTGGAGGTGAGTCCCTTATATAGGCGAGTTGTCGTGAGAACCACGAAATGCGTCCGAGATCACTGACCCAACTAGTTCAGAATGATTTCACGCCTAGAAGTGCACTCCGTATAGGTAGGTAACGTTTATCCAATCCCGCCCAAAGCAGGCGGGGTGATAATCAGCTCTTCCAACGTGGCATCACGATTCCAAGGAATTTAGAGGCGATAGTCCACTTAAGGGGGATGTCACTCGGCACATCAGGCAGGTCGCTAACCAGAGTCAGGTCAGATCAGTGGAAGCAAATCACCTCTTATGCCAACCTGAGGTCTTGCCTATCTGTTCGTAGTTTGGCCTACTGGGGTGGTACCGAAGTCATCGATGCAATTGTAAAGTGTCTAAGGTGCTCTTGGGGTCTGCTTACATGGTGCCGAGGTGTCACTCCGCTATTCTACATTGCCACGTGTCGTGATATTATTGAAGGACCAAATTACCCTTCATCAATTGCCCCCCACTCCCAAGTCCAGCATGATCAGTCTAGAGAGAGAGTAGTATTAAGACGAGGCGATTTGGTCTGAGTTCTGTCCTCGATTGTGGTTCGACTAATGGCTCGAGATCGGCTTGGTTCAATGGTCCAACTTAGGCACAATGTAGTATATCGGGGATGTATGGACGCCACGTAACCATTAGGTCACGTAGACGAAAAAAATATGCTAAATTGATTTCTCCTTGGAATACGAACTATCGCATCCTTGTGAATCATTGGATCCAACTGATCTCAACCGTCCATAGTTCAGATCATCCATCTTTAAATAGGACCCTCAAAAGCCCATTTTTCTTGTCCCTATATTTGGAGTTCTAGTGAGATCACAGAGCTCAACGTTGTCGGAATTATCGGTGAGGTTGATTTATTTGTCCTAGGTGAGTCATCTCCCTTAGTTCTGTCGGGGAAGAGAAGGGTCCATCCTTCCAAGCCAAGGAAGGGACCTCGGCTCAAGACTGACAAGGTTCTCATAAGAGGGACTCATCTTCCCGTAGGGCTAAAGCATTGGACTAGTTCAGTGCCACCGAGCTCTTTGTTAGGAACGTCTATAAGCTCGTAGCTTGATACAGGATTCTGAATCAATTCAGATGTTTCCTTCCCCTTGGGCAGTATCCATGGGAGCATGAAGAAGATGAGGTCACTGTCTTCGAGGAGGCCCTAAAAGCGGGTTTTTGGTTACCCTTCATCCACTTATTCCCATGGTGCTGAACTATCTGCGCCACTAGATGGGTCCGCTCATTGACTATTTTAACCACGGGACCTTACCTGCAGATCGCAACGCAGCTCGATGGGTAGAGCGGCAATCAACTCGTTGTGTAATCATTGGCGAGCAACTATATCGCATGTCGTTCATGCTCCTCTACTTGTGCCCAATTGAAGCAAACCAGGTGCTATGTGAGATTCATGAAGGTCTCTACGAAAGACACTTGTGTGGTAGGGCGCTCGCCCAGAAAGTGCTACGAATAGGCTACTATTAGTCTACAATGAAGGCAGACCTGAGATACCACTGGAATTAGTTAGGAAGTGCGACAAGTGCCAACAACATGCTAACATACCACATCAGCCCACTACTGACCTGAGGTACCTTACCAACTCATGGCCATTCGCACAGTGGGTGGAAGCCAAGCCGTTGCTATCCATCACAACTCGGAACAATAGCATCGTCTATAGATTCGGACTCCCCATGGTATGGATTTCGAATAACGGGAAACAATTCGAAGGCATAAATTTTCAAAATTGGTGTATCGAGATGGGAATCAAGCAAAATTTTACTACAATAGCTCACCCTCAAGCAAATGGTTAGACCGAAGTGACAAATAGGGCGACACTCCATGGACTCAAAGCTTGACTCTCCCGAGTTAAGAATTTGTGGGTGGATTACCTACTTAGTGTCATTTAAGCTAACCGAACTACATTCAAGATGGTGACCGGCGAGACTCCTTTCAAGATGGTTTGGATTACTGATTTTTTAGAGGATTCAAATCCAAAACAATTGGGTGATGTTCAAAGCCCCACCTCAAAAAATATCTGAAGGGACAAGTTTGGGAATCTCTCATGTCCAAAACAATTGTCGTAGGATAGGTGGCCATCCGGTTGGTCAATAGCATCTATGTAGGAATCTCTCATGTCCATCTTAGTTGAGACTTTAGATTGACGGTAAGAGTCAAGCAAGCATAACTAGGAAAATTAGTGCCTTCAAAAGATACCAGCAAATCTTCATGGCCAATGCTCCTACCAAGCGAATGAATCCTAGAATACATTTTCTTGAAAGTCCAGAAAATAAAATCAATAAAACTAACTTATAATGATAAAAGAACAAAAAGTAAATAGAAATTTTAGATAAAAAAAGTCTAAACACTGATTTCTACTCGTTTTTTTCGGTAAGAAGAAAACTCATTCCATAAAAGGATCAAAAGGTCGATCTTGAACAAAAAGATGAAGAGATTGAACAACATCTAAAGACAATTCTGTAGGAGGAACTCCCCACCCACTCATCTTTTTTACAAACTCGGCTTGCAAGGAAGTGAGCTATAGCATTCTGAGATCTATGAAATACATTTCAAAGAGATAGATGAATAAACACCCATTTCCCGTCTGTACTCAATTTGGGCTCACTTAAACTTGGACATGACCCCTCTCACTCTAGAGAGAGAGAGAGAGAGCTAATTCCAGCCGCAGAGAAAGAGATTGAGGGGGAAAGCTATCTCCGATTCTTGTGATTGTCCTTCAAAAATGGAGATCTTGGACGCTTCTCGGCAACTAGACTCGGAGGAAGAGATTCCAGAAAATAGCTTTCGTATAATTCTATTAGTTTTGTGATAAACAACAAACAAGGGTTGAGACTCGAAACGTTGAGTCTGCCTGAGGAAGAGATTCCAAAACGGGTTGAGGCCTGAGATGTTGAGTCCGCGTAAGGAAGAGATTCCAGAAAATAGGTTAAGTGCTTACCGGCTTTCGTAGAGTTCTGTTAGGTTTGTGATAAATAGGAAACAGGGGTTGAGACTTGAGACATTGAAACGCCTCTACCAAACCAGATTGAAGAAATTTGAGAGATTAATGTCTCCTATTGTTGTTATGAAATTGGGTTGGATTGCCGAGTTATCAAGAGAGAGAGAGAGAGAGGTGGGTTTCTCTCGCTTTTGGTTTTTCTTTGATGAATTTTTCGGATGGGCTTGTTGGATTAGAGCGGTGGGTTCTCTCTTGCTTTCGGCTTTTCTGGCTTTTTTGGATGAATTTCAGATGGGCTTAGTGGATTAGTGTTGTGGGGTTTACTTTGGTTGTTGGGCTGGGTACGTTCTGGACAGTTCATCTATTTATGTTCATGCTTTGGTTTTTAGTTGAAATAAATTAAGATGTACTTACTAATTTACCCATTTTCATAGTAATGTGACATTCTCAGAAATTCTAAACACTTCAATAACATAATCTGTTGGCTCCCAACAGCTAAAATTTTTTCCAGTGTGATGGGTTTCTCGTGCTTTTGGTTTTTCTTTGATGAATTTCAGATGGGCTTAAAAAACGCTGAAGTTTTTTAATTCTTAAACTCTCGAGTTTTACATCTTATTTCAGATTGGGCTTTTGCTTCCTGTTACTTGATCAGATTGTAGACAAATATGTGAAAAGCGCCAGACCCTCCTCACGACTCGGGAGCAATGGGAGATAGAGAGAGAGAGAGAGAGGTGGCGTCCACAGTCCCCGAAGAAAAATTATTCCATCGCACTGCCAGTCGGAAGTTGCAATGGTAACCTGCAGTTCATGTTGAGTATCATTTCGAGACAGAAAGAGTATAATCGATATTTTAGCATTTTTGTTAGGATTTATTTAACAGTGATAACAATTGTCAAAAAAACTTGATAGTATTTTAAGACAATATATAAATAATAAGGATAGAGCTAGTTAATTAGCTAAACTTTAAAGGTAGTTTAAGAAATTTGCCCGTCGTTAAATCTTTTATCCTAAATGAAACACCCTTTCACTTTTCTGAACAATCTTCTCTTAAATTTACCTAATTTTTGGTTCTCTCTATAAACCCCCTTATCAGATATTTGCCATAAAAAAACCAACAGTATTTGCAAGATCAAAATAATGTCCCACTATTCATCCATCCATTGAACCAACATTCCAAACACAAGACGTTGGTGGGTTATGAGATGAGTGAAAATAAATTGGCAATGAAACATGGAGAAATATAAACCAAAGGAATTTTTGTAGTTAATAAGATTGATTAATTGATTAAGGTTAATTTTATCATTTCTTCAACGACGAGGGTACCTAGAATCGAAAAGATGGGCTAAGAACCTCAGTCGAAGCTTCACACATGTAGTCATAGTCAGACGTCAAAGGCCCCAAAATGGTTTCTTAAGAGTGGAGAATAATCGATTTAATCAAGTTGGAAGTGGGGGTGTCAATTGGACTGGGTTTGGTCCAATCCGATCCAGTCCAATGTGAATTCATTACAAATGGACCAGATTTGATCCAATCCAATGAATATTTTGAACCGTTTTGGAATGGTCCAATTCAATGTTTGGACTGTCTAATCTGTTTAAATTTATTTTAATTTAGATTAATGTTAATCTAAATCTGGTCCATTGACACGTATATTCTTATCTTTTATCAATGGACTAGATATTGACTCAATTCAACCCAATCCAATATAAAATTCATTACAGATGGATCATGTCCAATCCAATCTAATAAATACTTTGGACCATTAAGTTTACACTGATCCAATTCAATAGATCTTATTGGTCTGCCCAAGTTGATTTTGGTTTGGACGAGATCCAATCCAAAACCAGCCCATTAACACCCCTACTTAGAAGAGAAGATGGATTGGTAAACTCGATTAGAAAGCCAAGGTGTGTGAGGATTGTGACAATTGGAGAAAGAGGAATTGGAGAGAAAGGTTGGATGTATGGAGGGAGTCGTTTGACGTGGGAATTGTGGATCTTGTACTAACTCTCCGAACTGGTCTGTAATGCTCAAGTGAAGGCTACGTAGTTGTCCGTTAGCCCATGATATAGCACATGTACTGGGCTTGGGCTAGGGCTACCGCGCGTTACGATTATGTTAAGTCACTTCATGGACTTACCAAATTAACCCCAAGATGAGATGAGTTTATTTAGATTATCCCTTTAGGTGGAACACATGTCACTTTTCTACCAACTGGGTGATCTAGTCTAATTTACACCTGCGTTCCACAAAGTGCCGCTCCACAACATCCCACAGCACATCTCTGTCGTGTATTAAGAACATCTTCCGATGATAATACTAAAACTGAGAGGAGGTTTAAGGGATTTATCCAAAAAATAAATAAATAAATAACAATGAGTGATCCTAAACTGCTACTTCTTTCAAGAAAAAACTAAAAAAAAAAAAATTATTAGATCATTTAGGTTGTAAAAACTGTCAAAAAAGTTGGGACCCAGAAATTTTACCGAGTCGCCAGTTCAGCCAATAGGTCCGATCCGAGTCTGACATTGGAACCATTTAGAATCCTTCAGAGAGTCCTAGGTGTCTTACAAATCTTTTGAATCATCAACCATATGGACACATGCATTGGGGCTCAAAAAGAAGGCTAATCTCCCATGTAGGCGTGTTAACGGATCGAATTCAAATAGAATCAGGCAATATTCGAATTTAAATCCTATTACAAAATCTGATATCTGAATTCGATTCAATATTCGACAGATATTGAAAATTAATATTTGAATTCAAATTTGATTAAATATTTGAATATTCGATTCGATTTGAATCCAACCAATTAACTATTTTAGGTAATTAATAAATATTTTATTTATATAAATTATACATATGATTTAATTATTACATATAAATTATATAAAACATTTAAATAATTTCTATATTATATATAAAAATTAAATAATCGGTCGAGTTCGAATATGTATCGAATCGAATTAGGTCATATCCAAATTTGAATTCAATTAACTATTGGATATAAATAGAACATCCAAATTTGACCGATTAAATATTCAAAATTTCCAAGTTTAATTCGATTATGTCAAATCTCAAATTTAAAATCAAATTTTAGAATACCGTTAACACTCCTACTGCTGCACAATTAGTCGCTAAGTATGTTTTAAGTTGCACTAGAATTGTCACTTGCTACACCGGACCACTCCCCATTTTGTGAACACTGTATGAACTATGAAGGGGTATTACAAAAAATAAATCACGCAACCCATATTATTGATACAATGGATACTTCATAGTTAAACATCTTTCGTTCTTTTGCATGATATATCAAAGGTATAACTGTGGATTGTTTATTTGTCGTATTGATGGTTCATTTTAATGGAGAGAATTATCTTTACAAAAAAAAAAAAAAACATGTGTGGATTGGGCGGAAGAGTTTTAAGGTTGATTAATGGTGGGCTGCCCAAAATGTTTTCAGACCGTGTCACAAACCCTTTGATGAAGAGTAAGAAAAATTGGAAGAAGAAAAAGGATATAAGAGATGGGAAGGGAACTCTAATGATTATTACATAGACATGAAGGTCTGTTTTAGCACTAAAGACATCTTCCTTGTAAACTCAATGAAATGCCTATAGCGGCCTCATCAGTTTAACTACCTCTGGAGTAGAGAGCTAGGCATGTCGCATGGGATAGAGCTTTTGGACCTGCATTGGTCCGTTAACCAACCATTCTGCATTAAACACCTGAGTTCTTCACAGAGTGCTCTTCACACCAACCTTACAATATATCTTCGCCACACATTGGGAACATCTCCTATCTTCGCCACACATGGAGAGATGTTCCCAATACAAGGTGGGATGTGGCTGTGAGGTTGGTGTGAGACGTGCCCTGTGAGAAGCACATCCTAATTCGCATTGACTTTGGAGAACCTTCTTCGGTGTGAGACGTGCACTGTGCTCTACGATGTCGCTAATTGTCTCTTTGGAGATATCTGATAAAAATGAAATGATACCATGTCCCCTACCATTCCTGAGGTCATTCTTGTCCATCTTAGAGATCCCTTTCCAATAGGGTTTCTTTTGTGTGTGTATGTATATATGTGCATATTTACAGGGAGTGGGGTATGCATATCAGGCTTGGGCTCGCTGTTTCAGCACTCATACGCATTAAACTTTCTGTGAAATGAACATTCCAAGTTTAATGGTTTGCTTGATCCCTAATTTCCAAGTTCAACAGTTAGGCAGTTAATCCTTCCCCGCATTAGTAATCCTTTATTTTAGGTAGGTATCAAGTAATTCCTCATTAAAACACAAGTCATTTAAGCCCTGCTAATACATAATAGGTGTTCTTCTAAGATCTACCTTGATAATAGTTCTTATTAATAGGGGTGAGCAAATGGGGTAGGTTATATCAGAAACCGAATGGAATTAACCTCGAACTGGCCTTGAACTAACCCTACTCAATCTGTTCTTGAAACTGACCAATACCTAGATTGGTTCCAAGATCTTGGGTTTATCCTACTTGAACCGACCTGATGAATTGACCTTGGTTGGCCTTGGTGGAACCTGTCTTGAAATCTAACTTGCCTTGAAATAAACCCCAAAGTACTTTTGGGGATGTGAAGATTTAAACCAAAGTAATCATGATTACAAAAGCCATGGTCTCACTTGACCATTGAGTTACTTAACTTATTTGATCATTTGTTTTTATTTTAATATTTGAATGCGTACAATAAGTAATATAAAAGGTAATGGTGATGCATGATCTGGTTGCTCCTATCTGGAAGGCAGCTCGGATGTTGGATTAACATGTGGCCGGTCAAACTACAAGAAACACAATATCAGAGGTCCTAGGGTGCTTTACCTGGTATGAACATTAAGATGCTTAAGTTAGCAAAGAGTGTTGTAGTGAGTTGATTTGCTTCGAGAGTAATAGCAAGTGAGAGCTAAATCGCGCGTACCTATGAGGTTAGAGGTGATGCCCTTATATAGGCAACCTGTCTTAGGCCTCACGAAACATATCCGAAATCTCCAGCCCACGTAACCAAGAGCCCATTTCACACCTGAAGATGGACTTCGTATGGGTTGATAAGGCTTATCGAGTCTGTCCGATTCGGGCGGGATAAGGATAGGGCTCGCTGACATGTAGTGTGATCCCAAAAAGATCAAAGACGGCTGCCTAGCTTCTAAAAGAGGTTTGCATGGCACCTTGGCAGGTCGGGACACCACAAGCTGCTCAGACTTCAGTCTTAGCCGAGGTGCCCACGCTGACCTGGCTTGCTAAGGTGTTTGGAAATGCTAAGCTGTCAACTAATCATCGGGCCGCTCCACGTGTCCATGTACCAACGGGTTGGGCCAAATTACCCCTGATCAAGTAATATTTACAAAATTTAAATTTAAACTATAAGTTTTGAACCACATAATAACAATCTACATATTAAGTTACTCAATTTAATCAATAAAGACAATATAAATTTTAAACTATATATTATCTTTATTGAAAATCAAGTTTTTAAAGAACATGCTTCATTTTTTTGAAGGGGAGTAAAGAAAAAACAAGTTCCACAAGTAGACCATATTTTTATTTATCCCAATCCAATTGATAATTCGGTTGAATTCAGTCTATACTGGCTCTAATATGAAATTATGGGCATAATCCTATAGGTTCATAAGGTTCTGTAAACTTTATTCCATTGAAATTCCTATTTGTTAATAGACTTTTATAATTATATGACAAAAGAAGTTTTGTAAATGTAATAATAGCTCATAATAGGGGTGTTCAAATTTGGTTGATAAATCAAAAACCGAATCGAACCAAACCAAATAAGCAAGTTCGGTTCGGTTAATTCAGATATCAGTTTGGTTCAGTTTTTATAATAAAAAACTCAATTTTTGGTTTCGGTTCGGTTTGGTTTGGTTGATATTTTCAACCAAATCGAATTGAAAACTGAATTAGTGTTTATTTAATAAAGTATATTAAATATTTAATGTGATCTATTTAATACTTTATGCTAATTAATTATTATATTTCCCAATGACCAATTTTGCAATTTCCCATTGGGCTTTAATTTTTTGTGAATAACTTTTAATTAATAATTGTTAATTAAAACCTAGATTAATTATTAATTATTTTTGAAAAAGGCCCAGTTCGCCAATTCCCCATTGGCATTGGGCTTTGGGTATAACTTTTAATTAATAATAGCTAATTAATTAAAACCATTGGGTTTTGGGGCCATTTTTAACTTTTAATTATAAATTATTTATTAGTTGTTGATCAGTGTTTGTCATTTATGTGGAATTAGGGCCCAATCGAACAAAAAACCAAACCAAACCAAACCAAGCCAAACCAAATTTGGTTTGGGTCGGTTCGGTTTTGAACTCTAGTTCAATTTGGTTAGAGAAAATTGTCAAACCAAACAGTCAGTTAGGTCCTCAATTCTAACCGAACCAAACTGAACCAACCAATTGTACATCCCTAGCTCATAATTGTTGTTGTTATTACATTTCTTGTTATTTTTGTTGTCAACAATATGAGTCATGTTTGGTCATTCCATTCTAGTCAATGCCATATCCATTGTTAAATTGTTGGCACTTAAATCCTTTCCTACTACTTTGACCCATGTCCTTTTCTAGCTAGCCCCTTCAACTTGCCACAAATCATTTCTTATTCCTAATACTTTGGCCCATGTTCTCTCATTTTATCACCTGTCGAATGACTTCATTTTTGACCCCATCATTTCTAATTTTCCACTCATCCATCCCATGACATGCATTTCTGCCACACTCATTTTTTGGACATGTTTCTTTGACTATCCAACATATGCAACCTCAGTGAAGGAGGTCAAGGTTCAAAACTTTCAACTTGAAATTCAAAAGGGGCCCAATCCAACGTTCAATAGGGTTGGGGTGGTAAAAGTTGTAAGGCCCGTCTCAGCACAGATTGGATTTAGGTCGATTCTTTGGCCAATCCAATCTGAGCCTTGTTTTCTTTTCTTTTCTTTCTTTTGAGTCCCAAATAACCCATCCCCCCCTCCCACACACACCCCTCCCGCTCATGATGATCAAAGAAAACAATTCATTTTTCACAACCTTATATTGGATCCGGATGTAGTAGACACATTAGGTAAGCACAATGAGTGAGCACGTAATAGCTGTGTGACACATGTCCCAGTTAATGCACCTTTCATCCAAACGTTTTTGCTCCGTTAGACAGAAATTATCCATTATTTCATTATTTTTGTCAAAATAATTAAAAATAAAAAACAATGAAAAAGGAAAATGTAAATGAGTCCCCAAACCAACACATTTAGGTTTTCCTTTTTTATTGTTTTCATTTTTAATTACTTTGACAAAGATAATAAAATAATGGATAATTTCTGTATAATGGAGCAAAAACGTTTGAATGAAAGACGCATTAACTGGGACATATGTCACACAACTATTACGTACTCACTCATTGTGCTTACTTAACTTGCCTACTACATCCGGACCCCCTTATATTACCAGGTTGGATCCATTAACGCAGTGAAAAAACTTTAAAATGGGGAGCAAAGAAACTAATTAAGATTTAAGAAAGGGAGAAGAGGCGTGATACTTATGCCCCAACTTCCAAATGTGTAGAAAACCCAAACATGAAAGTGGACTCCTTAGAAATTTATATTGATAAAACAACTCAAATTAAGTAAAAATTCTGTTTATATAGCATCCAGTTGCACATTGGGAATATTTCTCCTATATATATGTCAAATTTATAGATGTTCTCAACTTATAGCAAGATTTCCATACTTTCACAGTTCATAATTTCCAGTGGAAAAATAAAAAGATTTCAGAGAAATTAAAGATGGCTTATGCAAACACATTATACAAAATAAGGTACACGATGGCATCAGCTGCCACCGATCTTGGTCTATTCAATCCAGACTTAATTCATTGCGACATTCACCATTGATGGTTGACTTCATCAGCCACTCGATCGCAAGGCGAGATCAGGGGTTCATGTTGCCTGCCTTCCTCCAATCTCTCTAGTTTGCTCTTTGATGGTTTCGCATTTCTGTAAATTGCATAGAGCATCAGCTGAGCTGCACCAAGTATAAATCCTGTACCGTTCGGAATCTGTTCAGCAAAAACCGCATCGTTACGTCACTTTGCCCATATTATAGGAATGATGCATTTTTCTTTGGACATAAACCTAAGGAGAGTGATGAATCTTAGAAATGTAATCAATGAACTCGTTCATAGGGGTGTTAATGGACCAGATTTTGGGTTATATCCGTCCAAATAAAAATTGATTTAAACGGTTTGGATGGACAAATAAGACATGAATTGGATCAGTCCAGACTTCAGTCAGAGCAAAGCCTGTTCAAACAACTTTTACAGTCTTACATCGGGAACATCTCCTTACTTGTGTACTTTACTTCATGGGTAGATATTTCCAATGCAAGGTTACAAGAGGCTGTTGGAACAGTGTAAGCATGTGCTTGCTCTGACTGAAGCCAAATTCTTGGATGAGGTTCCAGATGGAATTAATCTAAATTAAAATCAATTTGAACAGACTATATAATTGGGACATTGAATTCAAGTGATCTAAAATGGTCCAAAATATTCATCAGATTGGATTGGACTTGATCCATCTGTAATGATCATATTGGACCAGATCGGATTGGACCATAACCAGTCCACTTGATACCTCTACCCGCTCATATATTAGTGGGGCATGACTTATTATCAACTTTATCTAAAGAAAAGTTTAAGCATGCATACCTCTATAGATTATATTTACTTGTGTAAGGGCACATGTTCAAGTAAAGATAGGGAAACACATAAGGTATGATATTTTTATTATTTAACTTTCCACTGCTCACACTATGGTGGCAGGTAGACCTTTTCCTTTGGTGGCTTTCACTCCTCCAGGTAGCCTTTTCTGTGACGAATTTCACTCTACTCTAGGTATCCCTTCTCCTAGGTAGCCCTTTGTGATTCGAACTTGTGATGTGGTGGTAGGTTCTGATACCAAATGTTATGTGTTTGACCAATATGCCTAAAGCCTTAAGACTGGTAGAATGCATCAAGCCAAGCACTTTAAACATTTAGGATCGTTAAAAGTTCATGTTCAGGTCAGGGGCAAGGTCCATGTTTAGGGTTGATCTTGGGTTGGTTCTTAACTGTGAATCAACTTATCTAATTTATACCCTTAATTATCAAAAGGATAATTAAGAGGAAATATAAGGGATTCAAGAAAAAAAGGGAGATGATACAAACATTGACGATTGGGGTGGGGGTCTTGAGTTGGCCATTAACCTAACCCACTTGCATCTAAGTTACACCCCTACTATATTAGAGAGAGAGAAAGAGAGAGTAATGGTTGCTTTTAATGATGATCATGCCCTGTTTGTTTCCATTAATCTCTTATATTTGAGAAAGTAATGGTTGCTTTTAAAAGTACCTTGAAATTTGTGTATCTTTAAATTTTGTTAAAATCTGATTGTCGAGTACTGAAAATGATAATATGCCATTTTGCTCTTAGGGAAGAGTATATTAAGCAATTTAATAAAATGATTATAAAATTAATAAAAAGACTAAAAATTAGTAAAATTATTTAACAATTAAAATTTTGTTAATTTATGAAACGATTAAACATCAATAAAGCTTATTAAAAATTAATAAAATAGATTTAAAATATAAAGAATAATTAAAATTAATAAAACAAATAAAAACAACAAATGGTTAAGAATTGTAAAATTATTGTATATAATAGAGATTGATTAATAAATTATTAAATGATTAAAAATAGTAAATGACTAAATATTTAATATATGAATAGAAAATCTATGAAATGCTTAAAATGTTAAGAAAATAATTATTCCATTTTATATTAACCATACATAAAACTATTATTATGGTTAATATATGGGTTGTAAAAAGCAAAAGCAACCAAAGGGAAAAACGAGAATTATATGTATGATAATAAAAAAAAAAGCGTTCAACAATTGGTCATGTCGACATCCCTTATAGACAAGATTGTGTCTTCTAAGCTTGGCTAGAAGGATGTCAGCAATGGTGAGTGCCTCAGCTTCTCCATGAGATCTTACGCTATGAGTAACTTCTCCTTGAATTCGAGGCATTGTTGAGTGCCTCAGCTTTATTTCTGGATTCAAACAGATTCTCTTTTTTAGGTCCTAACAACATTAAAATGAATAAAAGGGTAACCAATCAATTTTCCTGGATTCAGCATGGAGTGGGAAGATTTCTTGCTACTCTCTAAAACTCCAAATGTATTCCATAAATTTATTCTTTGACAATGACAACTTCATGGGAGATTTCCATTAGGGACAATTTGGTCCTTCAAGTTTTATCGGTTGGAGTTAATGTTTGGAAGGTAAGTTGTTTTTGAAAGTTCAGGATATATATATATATAAGTATTTTCTCAAATGCACAAAGTATATATAAATAATCGTCCCTATTTTTAATGATTTAATTTAAAAAAAAAAATAGTAATCATATCTAAGAAATGAGCATTGAAATGAGATGACTCGTGGCCAATTTTATCAAAGCTTTACTGACCCAGACCCAGGTAGTCAAACCGTTCAACATGGAAACCTGCCACTGTTCTAGTTCTGTTTAACATCTAGGCCATTATGTTGCAAATAAATAAATTGGTCATCAAACCATTTGCCCGAACAATCTAATAATCATCAAACCGTTCAACCCGGAGAGTGGTTCACAGTTTAAAAACAAAATACTGAAATACTTTTTAAGAAGTAAAATAACAGAAAAAAAAATTCCAAGAAGTAAAATAAGCAACGTCCTCCTATTCCGTCCTTTTTCTCTCCTTTGTTTGTCTTCTTATTCTTTTTCTTTCTTTCTTCCACAACCACCCTTCTCACTCTCTCCTATCTAAAAGTATGCAAATATGACCTATATATCTTCGTAACCTAACCTAATATTCTAATCTAATGTTCAGGATGCAATATACACCTATAAATTGAATTCATCAACTGTTTTGACTTACTTGTCTTGGATTAGGGCTGTTCATAAGAATGCCTAACCCGACCAATCTGGACCGATCCAACCCAAGTCGGCTAGGTTTTCATCAGTACCGACCGGTTTTGGGTTGGGCAAATATATAAACCAATGTATCGGGTTGATTTCGGTTTTTTTGTGTGAAAACCGAAACCAATACAACCCAAACCGAACTAGTACTAATTCGGTAGTTCCTAGTTTGAGTAGTTTCTTACTTAACTATAACTAGTCTTCTACTAGAACTAGAAGGCCCATTAGGCAATCTATCATAGTTTCTAATTTTTTATAGTCTTTTACACCAAATAGGCAACCCATTAGACAATTACAACTAGAATTCAATTAGGTGTCCTTTTGTACAGGAGCAAAACCGAAACTGACCCAACCCGACTCAAACCAACTAGGTCGGTTTGGCCTATTAGTGGGTCGGTTTCAATTTCCACCTCAGGTAACCCGACCAGATCGGGTCGGTTGGGAAAACCCCAATAAACCAACCCAACCCGACCTGTAAACACCCCTACCTCGGATATTGACTGCTGACCTGGGAATCAAAAGAAAAAGCGATTCATTTTACAGGTTGATTTTTAAAACATTGCTCTGTGTAATGTGGATACTGAAAACAATAGTTAATAAAGAACTGAGAACTGACTCCGACGAAGTAATCCCCCATGAGCGCCGCATATACAGCCCAAGTGCCTCCATTTAAGAAAAGGAAAAACGAGAGAAAGAATGGCATGTACTCCACACTCTTTGTCGTGACCACTGTTTTCTGCACAGTTTTGACATGTAAATGATCATCAACATTACACACTATAAAATACTATTTGTATAGATGTGGAAAGCCCGATGGCACCGAGAATTCAAAACAGTCAAGAAGCAAAGGGTTTTAAAACTGGAACGGACAAGGAATCTGGGTCAAGCAGTCTGACCGTTGGGATTGAATGGATAGTTTGTTCTGAAAACCATTATAGTTTACTGACCAAATCACAATTTTTGGCCAAAAAATGGATTTAAGGTGAAACATAATTGATTCTCAATTTTTCCAGTTCAACCATCCAGTCCGGTTCAATGCGTCTTATCTTGGAGCCCGGATGCCAACTGATGATCTCAAAGCCAGGCCCGTTGCCGGATTTCGTTTGTTAATTTTTTTTTGGAAGGCATTTAGTTTGTTAATTTGGGCCATTTATTTAGACACCCCCGTATAATTGTGTGTATTTATTAAAAACTACCTAAAATTTGCATATTACTTAGACACCCAATATAATTTGAAATTCCTTTACTTTGCACTGTTTTTTCTTAAAAGGTACATTGATATGTATAAGTTGCTTTCAGAATAAATACATCCGGGCCCATATCTTTTGCTATTCCTGTCAGGTGATTATTTCCAATAAAAGCAATTATATATTAAATAAAAAAGAAAAAGAAAAAATGATTGTTCAGCCTATTTCAGAATTCTTAGCCACTACCGTGGGATGGATACTTAATAGAGTCTATATCCTGATTATGGGAGGAAAGGTTTTAGTAAATAGGTTGAACGGGCGTTGCCTCCAAGTCCGGTGACCCCCAGACACCCAGAGTGGTTGCTAAGCTATGCATCATTGCACGCACCCACCGTGGTCCGTGGTTATCCACCATGATCGTCAGGACCAGCCGATTCCTCATGAGTCAAGGAACAGGGTTCACCACTGCACCTGCTCAGAGAGCATTCATTTTCTACCAGTTTTATACCAGCCTAGATCTAACGGGCTGAGTCAAGGAGATGTTTTCTCCACCTGCTCAAATATTCATTATCTACCAGTTTTTGTAGCAGCTAGATGATGAGCTGCAGCAGGCAAACCACCATGGCCATTATGAGAACTGAGAAGAACAAGTTCTTACCATGACTGCGAGGGGAGAAGCATACATAACTATGTTGAGGCCTGCACACATGATTCCTATTACATCGATACGCAGATCTCCATGCATTGCGAAACGAGTTACTCCGATCGCTGCTGCTAGAGATCCAACATCCATAATCCCCAGAAGAATTGCGGTATTTGCCTGCAAGACATATTCAATCAGAGATAATTAATGAACATAGGATGATGGTGGTGGTGATGACTTACCCTTATCTTTGCCGGTGCAAATATAAGGAATATCAAAATATAGATAGTTTCGGCCACAACGCCGAAACCGTTGACAGTGGCAACGAGTATGGCACCGGGCTTCACAATTCCATAGTAAGTCCACAAGGCTGAGTTTAACAGGGTGCAAATGTAGGGAAGGCTCTCAAAGTCTTCCGTCGATCTGTTCTTCACGATTCGCCAGAACGTCCCTCTGAAATTACAGTGACACTAGTATTCAAATTCACGTTCAATATTCTAGTACTGAGCATCAATTAATTCTCGTCACTGAATTATTATTATAATGAGGAGATGCTTCTTACATTGGGGAAAGGAAGACTAAAACAGAGATGATGTTGCCTGCAAAATCAAAGTAATACAGCCCCGATGAGATTAAGAGTCTTTCACGGCAGTACATAAATAAATACAAGGAATGAAAAAAAAAAATAGCTAAAGAGATCTAATTTCTAACCAATGACACCAATAATGAATCCGACGCTTTCAGTTTCAGCCATCTTCAATTTGCAAAGAAGGAAAGTATACGTCCGGGGGATTTGCAGAAGGAAGATATAGAAGAGTAGGTGAGGTAACTGCCAACTAGCTTGCTAATCGAGTGAACTCCGGCCGGCCGGACGGTTTCAATCTAAGAAAAGATTGAAGAAGACGCCACAGACCCGTCGCCGGAGAGTCACGGCTGAGTATCGGAAAAAAGCCTCTTGAAGGAGCTTGATTCCAGAGGAGAATTTGCGATCTGCAAAGGAGTTTTGATCTGAAATCACTCCCAAGAGTGTAGGAGACATAATTGAGCCTGGGGAAAGTTGATACTTGATAGTTAAAAGGCTTAAAACAAGCAAAGTTGTGGGCCAATCAATGCCCGAAAATCGGCCCAAACACTGAATCAGGGCCGTTGATTTATTGATATTGCCCTTGATATAGGGGCCCACAGCACAGCAATACCAATACACGTACACTCAGGTCTGTGATTTCGCGCACGTTGGCTAGAACCACGTAGCAGCGAAAGTTGATTGGTCGATGGCTGTCGCATCGCAGGAGATAAAGAGCAGGTGACATCCACAGAGAGTGGTATTGACATGTGACACTTGACAATGACAACCTTAGGGTTATCTTTGGTTTGAAGGAAAAGGTAGGGAATCCTATACCAGGTTTGTAATGGTTTTGTCAACTTTCCCTTTTTTTCCTACTTTTTTCCTTCAAACCAAACACAACCTAACGGTATAAGGGGCTGTGGAATCAATAATCAGGGCTGGATTCGAGCCGAGCCGAGCCGAATAGTATGAGGCTCGAGCTCGAGCTCGGCTCGAGTCAAAAACCTATAAGCTCAAGCTTGATTTGAGAAAAATATTTTATAAAAATAAAAAATTATATATAAAAAATTATTATAATATTTTTATTATATATTATTTTTTATATATATTTGAGCTCGACTTGTTTATTAATCGTGCATATAGATTAGGTTCAAAGCTCGATTGAAACCGAATCGTCGAACTTGAATAATTCGTGAAGAGCTCAACTTGTGGCCACCCCTACAAATAATAACACTCTTAGCCCCATTTTTTAAAAGACAGGTCCGGAAAATTATCATTGGTCCCACAGCCTACTTTTGATGTACTATTGTACAATTTCAAGCCAACTGTTCTCAAAAGAAAATTGATATAATTTGAGCTCTGTTGTGGTTAAATTGATAAATAAATAGGACAAAACAAACTGTGAGAATGATAAGGGAGATATTTAGAACTTTGGACATCACATATATTTATTGATGAAATTGATGTCATCGGCGAAAGAATAAATGCAGACCATGAAACTAAAGAGAGCATTCAAGAATAGAAATTCTAAATATTCATGTTTGCAAAAGCAAAACTTGAAACTCGGCGAGGGATTCAATTGGTGTTTGCCCTGATGCGGGGATGTCGGTAAAACGTAAAATAAACGAAGCAAATAAGCTTTTTGAGTCAAGTGCTCCTACGGATGCATATATATCAGAAAACACAGGCTGCTATATGCTGGTAAAGTCATGGATCACAAGCTGGAAATTTTAGCATAATTATTTTGAGGGGTCGGGGTTACTGTCTGCCAACTGTGCCAAGAAAATCAAGTTGGATGATGATAATGTAAGGGTTATTTTCAAACCAAACACAGCCTTCTCGTAAAACCGTCAGTGGGCTGGATCCACCCAATGGACCCGAACTGACCAAACTGATAATAATAGTTTTAGTTTCAATGATTTTGTTTCAAATAATAATCGAGTCAGTTCCGATTCTTGCCTATTCCAAACCGATTCAGACACAAAATCCGTTATTATATATATAATATCTATGTTATCAAAATTTAAATTAAATTATTATTTAAATAAACAAATCTAGTTTTCAGTATAATAAAAGACTCAATAAATCCAATTGATGGAGGGTGATTTGGCCTGACCTCGTAGCAAGGTGACAACTCGGCGTAGTCAGCTCGCTACAAAATAATACTCCACTACCCCGAGCTAGGAGTTCTTCGAGCTGAAATCATCCTGAGCTAAGGGCAATTCGGTACTCATTCCGAGCTAAGGGCACTTTGGTACTCATCCCGAGCTAAGGGCACCTCGATACCAAGTCGCAACTTTAGTACATAATTCAGTTCGAGGTGTATGACCCTGAGCTCAAGAACATCAGTTCGAGGTAGAAACCAGCTCGGGTATATCAATCTGCCTTCGATATAATCCCGAAAGTCTCTCCAACAATTCCCGGATTCCGCGGGATCACGCCTCGTAACAACTAAGCATTATCTCCCCGTCCGATCAGGGCAGAAGTGATTAGCCTTATCAACTCACAAAGTTATCTCTAGATAACACGGAAACAACTTTTATCGTGGCAAAGATCTCGGAACTACTCCGTAAAGCCTGCGAGGATTCCATTATATAAAAGCCTCCCTTCCGGGGCCAAGGGACACGTATTTTTACTGCTTACTAGCTCTCTTGCTCTTTGATTACCCTCAGCTCGCATAAACTGACTTAAGCATCGGAGCGATCTCACCGAGTAAACACCCCCGAGTTCTCTGATTTTCTGTGCAGATTTTTCACGTTCGTTATCTACTGGAAGCTAAGCCACCGCGAACTAGGAGCAGCCAGATTGCATAGTATCACCAACTATTAACCAAGATGGATTTAGGTCCTATAATTTTGACTTTTTTCCCAATTAATAATGGATGCGAAAGTGATTCTATTTAGACCCAATCCAATGGCAGCCCTGGGCTTAGGTGCTTTTATTTCAACGTTATTATAGATATGCTACAGTAATATGTTTTGGAGTTTGTGCTATTTTATTATTAAACCTCCAGTTTTTCCATCATCTTCACCACTAATAATTCAGCTTTTTTTTTTTAAGTTTTTTATAAGTCCATTAAAAAATCTGCTTGTGCAAACAAACTTCGTTACTGCAAGCCTGTAATATAGCATATCTGAGGAAAAGATAACACTATGATTAGGGATGTTCATAAGAAGGCCCAATCCAACCAAACCGATCAAACCGCATCGACCCAACCCGGGTTTTGTGTGAAAACCGAAATCGATCCAAACTGAACCGACTTAGTTCCTAGTTCAAATATGAAGTTCCAAAGCCCATTAGGCCACCTAGTTTTTTAATGGTCGCAAGAAACTTTGGATTAGTGAATAGTGATTAATGAACAAATTTTGTGATTAACTTTTCATTTAAATTTTATCATAGGAGATGGTTGAAATGATGTTCAATTTATAATTGTTTTTAAAATTAGCAAGATTTTATCACAGGGATGAACTTAGAACCGAAACCGACCCAACCCGACTCAAACCAACCAGGTCAGTTTTGCTTAACACTGGGTCGGTTTCGGTTTCTATGTCAGGTAACCCGACCAGGTCGGGTCGGTTGGAAAAACCACAGTAAACCGACCCAACCCGACCCATGAACAGCCCTAACTATGATAGTTACTTCTCTTGTCGCTTTTACAGATTTTTGCTTTTAAATACGGGGATGCATGGAATGATAACTTTTATCCATGGTTTTTAAAACCGGATTGGACCAAACAGTTCGACTGGAAAAACAGAAATCGATCACTTGACTGTTTCTGTTTTACCTTAGAATCGTCTTTTAGCTAAAAACCATTGATTTGATCAGAAAATCGTTAACTCGAACGGTCAAATCCTTCAAACCATTCAAACCGTCCAATATAACTTGTGATATTCAGTCATAGATTTTAATATTGAGTGCAAATATAAATATACAATGTAAAACTTTGTATATAGTATTTTCTAAATCTTATATTTGTAATCTTCTCAAACTGAGCCTAATTGCTCTATTTCAAGCGCCTAATTGTTTTATCTCAAGCTTCATTGATAAATTATTTATTCGAGTAAATGCATTTATCCGACAAGCATTTCTTGGAAAACATTTATCCGAATAAGAACACTTACCAATGTTCTTCTACGTCCCAGATAAAAGTGTACAATGACTAATTTATCTAAAAAAATGATATTATTAAAGGGATAATATTGTCCTATCACGTAATAGTGATTTTCAACGCATATGATTAAATAATTTAGTTAAATCTGAGGAAAATATTACTTCCCTAGTAAATGGACCGCTCAAGAACTATATATGAATACAATTTTTTTTTGTGAGAATTGCCAACTTACCTGCCCCCACTTCTCGATAAACAAGCGAGACCTTAATGTAGGGTTAGTGACCTAATAGAAGAGATGATCACCTCGCATCCCTCCAAATATAAGGTGTGAGATCAAACCTAGCATAAGTGCAGGTTTTCCATAATTATATATGGACCTCACATCATGCACTCAAATGTACTTGCTCATAACTAATATATGATTCAAGAAAAAAGAAATGCTAATATGCAAAAAAAAAGAAGCAAAAGGAAAGATAGCAAACGTAAAATCTATGGTGACAGAAAACACCACACGGAAAGAGTTCTAACCAATCAAAACCCCATAAATTTGAATTCATATATGCGTCCTACAAGGTTCATTTGGTTTGCTGGAATAGGGGTCTGGAATCGGAATCGGAATCGGAATGTCCAACTGTTTGGTTGAGTAGAATCGGAATCTCATTTTCATTCCTATAGGAATGGCATTCCCCCATTTGAGGGAATGGCCATTCCCTGCCCCTCCCTTGGGAATGAAATCCCATTCCTGCTTATTTTAATTCCCATTCCGATTTCTATCTGAACCAAACAGACTATGGGAATGGACCATTCTGATTCCGATTCCGGAGGATTTTGATTCCGATTTCAATTCCAATTTCAACTACGGACCAAACGATCACTAAGAACATCTCTTAGTGACAACTTCGGAAATTATTCCCAATGCATACTGAGATGTACATGCTGAGTGCCCCAATGCCCATGGGATGCGTGGGGGCACAGATGTGACCTTATTAAATTTATTAAAAAATATCACTTCATTGGTTTCATATTGACACCCTACAACACATCCCAATCGTGTACAGAGAACATCTCCCAATGAAAATTGGTCACAAGTTATTTCAATCAAGGTTCAAAATATTGATATGCCTGATACACCGTTATGGGCGTATTGGGCGAATTGATACAGTTTTTGGTACTTTTTTTTTATTTTTTTCGCAACTGGTTCAGGGGAGCCAATTTAGGCTTCCTCCACACCCTGAACCGGTCAGACCCCTGATACACCCACTGTAGGGGCAATATCGGAGGGTTCCCAGAACAACACGTATCAGTAATCAATACTTTGAACCTTGATTCCAATATCTACTAAAACCCAAAACAAAATTCACGAAAAATATATACAGTGAAATTATTAAGTTCTGGTACTACTAACAAGCAAAAATATTAAATATGGCAAGCTGGATTTCAAGTGGATCTGTTAGAGAAACATATGGGTCCAATTAAAGGAAAGATGAATAAATAATAAAATCACCTTTCCTTTTGGTTTTCAAGTCCGAATTAGTATCGGACCGGCGAATCCGGTCCAGATTTTACCAATTTTCGTCGGGCGTGGGCCATTCCACAGATTGTTATGGGCCTTTTAATCATTTAAGCCTTTTGTCCCATCTATATGGAGTCCTGACATCACATGCTTCCCCAATGTCCTACATCCCTCTCAACTTATGTCATTTTCATGTTAATGCATCACGTTTGTATTATCTATTTTTTATTTTTTATTTTTATACGACACTAATTATCTTTTCAATTTTGATAATGTGAAAGGATTAATTACTTATATATATTCTCCCGTTCGTTAAAATTATTTAAAACCTATAATTTCAAAAAATACTTAGGTTCGCAGTCGGAATCAGAAACGAAATCTTTTAGAATCGGAATCGGAATCGTCTATTCCCGTAGTCTGTTTAGTTCAAACAGGAATGGGAATGAAAATGAAAATCAGTAGGAATGGGATTTCAATCTCAAAGGAGAAGCAGAGAATGACCATTCCCTCAAATTGGGGAATGCCATTCCAGCAGGAATGAGAATGGGTTTCCGATTCTACCCAACCAAACAGTTAGAATCAGAATAGCCCATTATGATTTCAATTATAGACCTCTATTCCCACGAACCAAACGGGGCCTTAAACATGCGTTGTTGAACTTTTAAGTTTTAACATTTCCACAAATGAATGTAAAGGACAAAAGTATCCTTAATTGTTCATTAAATTTTCAAAAAAAAAAAAACGTTCCCTCCTCTTAGAACAACTGCACCCATGAAAAATGACTAAAATATCCTTTAATTGTTAATAAAAAAGTAGTGAAAAATCAATGAAATCGAAATGAGGTATACAGTAAGCAGTAGATTGATTTTCTCGAATCTAAAGGAGAGATTGGAGAAAGGCCTTATTGGCTGGGCTCTAGTGGCAGTGCATAGATATAGCTAGTAGAGCACTGTTTTGATACCCATTGTTTCTCCTTTGATATTTAATTAGTAGTGTTTGGTTGCAATGCAAATAAATTTGCATTGATGCAAAATTATGGCCGTGCAAATAATTTGAGTGTAAATTCTGACTTATTTTTGTTTCAAATTTTAGCTTATTTTGTTTGATTGCGATACAAATAAAGTAAGTTAAAGACATGAAACAAAATAAAGTAAAATCTAATACAAAATTAAACTAGAATTTGCATTTTTTACATTTGCACTCTTATATATTTATACTAATGCAAATAAATTTGCACTGCAACCAAATACAGCATTAGGCTCTAAAAAAGAGGACAAGAGGGTAATTTTGTTGTTCGCTAAAGAAGAAAGAAAGAAAGATAGAGAGAGAGAGAGAGAGAGAGAGAGAGGGAGAGGGAGAGATGAGGAGTGGCAGTGAGATATCTTCTTTGGTGTTTGAATAGTAGTTAGGGCCGGTGGTTGCAGATTTTAGGTTGTAGTAGTGGAAAGAAGTAGATGAAAAAAGGAGAGAGAATGGAGAGGGTGGCCTGCTCTGATGAAGTGATTTCTTTACTTGGTTAAGAAGTTTGAAAGAAAGATTAATAGTGGGGAAATCATATTTGCTCCTCACAAGGCATGCCTTATACAAACCTCACAGCACATCGTAGTTGTGCATTAGAAACATCTTGCCATGAATGACAATATACAAAAATGTGGGAAAAGCTCCCAATGCACAGCTGATGAATGCACTGTGAGATTGGTGTGAGACACACTTTGTGAGGAGAAAATCTTAAATTAAAAGGATAAACTTGAAATCATAAAAAAAAATGGTAGCTATATATAAACAGCTCTTTAAAGGTATAGTCTTTGAAAATCATCTTCATCATTATCGTCAATGCTTTATCTCACTCTATGGGACAAGTTCTTGAAAATACCAGGTATAAACAATCTCCTCAAACCTCAAGATACATACATACATATATTTACATACATAATCTAATTTGAAATATAAAAGAAAAGGTTCACCCACACATGCCAGGGGTAGGAATTATTTGCTACTAACAAAATGCTCCCAATATTGTCCCAATAAGCCATTGTACCCATGCATTGGAAATCCCCTTTGTCATTCATGGGAAATGATGGTCAATTGTCACATTGGAAAAAAAAATGAGGGTATAAAAGTCACTTTAATTCTATTATTTTAGCTTTAAATTTTAAGTACATCCAGTACATCCAAAGACATGAGTGTCATTATTTGACCACTTACTCATTACTAAAAAATAAATCTCTTACTATTTTATTGGAGTGGGGCATTTGTGAAAAGTTTTAAAATTTTTATTATTATATATAAATTTTTCAAATCTTAGTGTGGGCACACTGACATATACATATGGATCCCCCTTGCTTGCTTTTGTTCTCTCTATTTTATCACAAAAAAAAAAAAAAAAACAGTTGAATGGTTATAAGATTATGAGGTATATACATTTCGTAAAAATTAGTATATTGCCACCTTGGAGCAAAAGTTTTCTTTCTGTCAAGTGGGATTGGTGAAGAATCTAGCAGCACTCGGTGAATATCAAAGTTTTTAAAATCGATCTAGAGAATGAATCGATCAGGGTTCCAATTTCTAGGTCGAATGGTCCAACTGTTTGAACTGAATGGTCAGTATGTTCTGACAAAAAAAATTAAAAACAGAATCAGTCACTTGACCGGTACCCAGCTTTTCTAGTCTGACCATTTGGTCTGGTCCAGTTTTGAAAATCATGGTGAATATCATAATCCAATAATCCATGTTGAACTTGGGAGCTCTCAATTAAGGGGGCGTTTGATAATGTCTAAGTTATTGAATCAAAAGACTTGTTGCTTTATTTTCAAGAGTTCACATCTGTCCCACAGAACGTGCCCTAAAAATGTCCCACATGCATATCTTAGCGTGCATTGAGAGCATTGCCCGTATTTATCATTGAGAGAGATTTTCAGCCATTAAGCATCCCACAACCTCGTTAAAAACCCATTTTCTAAAAGCCAAAACAATAAATTGTTCATCAAATAACCCGTAAGAGTCAAGAAGAAGCCACAATTTATTGCTTCGGAGGATGAACAATCAATCGATGTTGTATAACCCACGGAATGGAATCGTAAGATTGAATCTAATAAATTGACTTGAGAATTATTTGATCAAATCCATAATCAATCTACCTGTATACAAACCTCCAATTAAGTAGCTATTAAATTGCTGAAACCTTCTCTGAAGCTTTTTTTGGTAATTACAATTTTGACACATTTGCAACTAGATCGTCTCTATTATAGGTACAAAAATAACCAAAGTCCCAGTGTAATTACTACTCAAGCTGGTTTTTACAAGAAAAAAAAAATAATACAAACTTTATGAACAACAAAAAAAAGAAAATTTAAAGTTACAGCTTTACCTTTGAGCCATTGATATCAAGGGCAAATTTAATAAATAAATCAAATTTAGAAAAGATATTGGAAGGGTTTGACCACCTATTCATACAAAAAGAAAATTTGGAAAATATACATTTTAGTTAAAATCAACTGCATGGATATTTTAGACATTTTTATACCTCTTTTTTGAGGATTCTAATAAAGGGGGTCTAATTACAATTATGTCAGAAAAATCAGGAGAGGTGATTTTAATTACCAAACTTCAGGAGAGGTTTCACATTTCAACAGCAACCAAAAACTTCAAGGGAGGTTTCAGCAATTTACCCTTAGGCTGTGTTTGGTTGCAATGCAAATAAATTTGCATTGGTGCAAATTATGGTAGTGCAAATTATTTGAGTGGAACTGACCTATTTTTATTTCAAATTTTAGCTTATTTTGTTTGATTGTGGTATAAATGAAGTAAATTAAGACATGAAGTCAAAGAAAATAAAACCCAAAATAAAATTGAACGACAATTTGCATTCTTTTTTTTTTACATTTGTACTAAAACAAATAAAATTATACTACAACCAAACAAGTAAAGGATCTCAAGTCAACCGAAATAATATCAATAGCTTAAGGATGCAGTTTGCTATAGGCTTAACCATACCTGGTCCACAAGGTGTTCATATTTTATTTAGGGAGAATGACGGTTCAGCCCAGGGTCAGAATTTGTAGACCCAAAGTACTGTTGGGGCAGGTGTCAACTCGGAATTGTTGTCAATTCATGGGCGAGCGTTGATGCATAGAGTGTGGGTTGTTGACATTTTGAATGTTTATAGCTCCGTAGTGAAAATTCATAATCTGCATTGGGCCTGTTCGTACTTTTCCATTTAATTTATTGCATATCTAAAGCGGCAAAATTCAAAAAACAAAAATAAATAAATAAAATAAATTATGCCAATCAACTTCATTACCGACCTAACATGGTTATGCTTTTCTTTCTATTTTAGGTAGAACATATCTATATTTATATAGATCGGTAATCGTGTGATTGATAGGCATTATTAAGAGAAGTTAAATACAGAAAGTAGGGCCGCTCATGAGTCGGGTTGGGTCGGTTTACTAGCGTTTTTCCAACCGACCCGACCTGGTCAGTTTACCTAGAAATGAAACCGAAACCAACCCAGTACAAAGTAAAACTGACCTGATTGGTTTGAATTGGTTTGGATCGGTTTTGTGAATGATTCTCTCGGTGTGAACGGTAAATGATCAAGTCTAAGAAAGCAAAGGCTGGATGCTTGGAAATTAATGATTTGATGGATTAAAACTGATATTTTATATATAATATGTATATTTCTGAAATAAAGCTGAATATATATATATATATATATATTTCCACAAATATATATCTGAAATATATATAGTAAAACTGAAATATATCAGATATATATATATATATAATATCTAAAATAATATATATCTAAGTCAGTTCGGGTCGATTTAGTTTCGATTTTCATACATGAAAATCAAAACTGAACCGAACCATCAGTTTATGTTTTTTTGTAACCCGAAACCGACCGGTGAGAAAAAAAAACCGGCCAACTCGACTTGGATCGAATTGAGTTAATCGGTTTGGGTCTTGTTATGAACAGTCCTACAGAAAGAATCTTATAACAATCCTAATTACGTTAAGCTGGGCCCACTCCACTCAGTGGTTGAATTCATTAATCAGCACCCCTCCAAAAAAAATAAACCTGTAGAGTGCAGGCTCCTATTAGGTCAGTAGAGCTCACATGTAGCTTGTTTTGTTAAGTAAAATCAGGTCCATTGACCCACTTTTAAGTAATAATAATTAATTAATTATATTGGGGAATCAAACAATATAACATCGAATGGATTAAATGAAATCTAATATGTTAATTATAGTAATTAACTGAAATGTGATCACTAATATAAATAAATTAATAATTACTTTATTGTTAACTTGGTTAATTATAATTATTATAATAAATTAAATTAATTTAGTGTTAATTTTAGTGTTTTGAACCTGTTGTTGACCCGGATGGTCGGTTAAAGCTATCACTAGTAATTAAAAATTTCATGATTAATTACAGTAATTATGTAAAATTAATCATAGTAATTATAGTAAACTAACTAATTAACTATAAATTTCAGTGTTTTTCAAAATATCATTGACCTGAATGGTCAAATCGTTCAATTTGTTCAAATTAAAACCCGATCGCAATCCCAGGTCTGATTTTTCAAAAGAAAAAATTAAGTAATTTTAAAATAACATTTTTATTTTGAATAGTTAAACTTAAATTTTATCAAATAACTCTAATATTTTTATTTTGGAACTTGAATGGGTTTTAAATTAATAAAAATTGTAATTCAGCTAATCTGTTATTAATTTTAAAATTTAAAATTAATGTAATTAGTTTAATTAATCGATTGATTTTTCATTTCTATCAATTAATAATAAAAATATTCTTTTCAACTTTTTTTAATTTTTTTATTGTGTGATTTTAAAACCACTAACAGGCACATCTAATGCTGTCCGGCGTGAAGGACTTGGGTTCAGTCACTATGCAGGAAGACAACATAAGAAGCTCAAGAGCCCCAAAGCAATGTTTACCAAAAGCAAAAAGTAAATTGCTGAAACCTCCACTGAAATTTCTGACCATTGCTAAAAACTCTCTTGCAGTTAGGTAATTGCAATCATTTCTTTTGAATTTTCTGTCTTAATTGCAAGTAGACCCCTTTTGGTAAAATCCTTTAAAAGGAGGTATGAAAATACCCATACAGTTACTGTTGACCAAAATGTTTATTTTCTAAATTTTCTCATCAAATTAATCGCCATTTGGAACCCTTCTAATCTCTTTTCTGAAAATGATTTGTTTCTCAAATTTGCCCTTCATATCAATTGCTCAAAGGAAAACTGCAACTTTAAATTCTCTATTTCTTTTGTTGTTTATAAAATTTGTATTGTGTTTTTCTATAGAAACCAGCTTCAATAGTAATTGCATGTATTTTGGACATTTTCGTGCATCTTGTTAGAGGATTCTAACATAGGGGGTGTACCTGCAACTGTCTCAGAAAGTTTAGAGGATGTGATTTCCATTACCAAACTTCAAGGGAAGTTTCAGCAATTTACCCAAATAAAGTCCCAAGACATCTCCTAGTCCGATGCTTGGCAAGAACTGAATTGACTTCACTTTCAGTTTTCTTTTTTTTTTTTTTCCATGTTCCCGATGATTGCAAGGTTTATGGTGAAAGAAATGTTTTAAAAATCGATATGGAAATGAAGCTTTTTTTACCATAGGATCATAGCTTAGTGGTTCAACCATCCAGGTTTGAATGATTTGATCCATGACAAGATAATAAAATGATGGGAAAATTCCCAATTAGTACCCTGTACTATGGGCCTAGTGCAACTTTGGTCCCCAACCTTTCAAACATGACAATTCAGTACCCGAACTTTTAGAACGTGCCAATCTAGTACTTGCCATTAACCAGCCATTTAAGTGGCATTTGAAAAGACACAAATGCCCTTCAAGTGTCATATAAGTTTCCTTATCAACCATCTAAACGTTGATAAAAAATGAATAGTCCCAAATCCTTACCTTTTCTATTCAAGTTAGGGTCACGTCTCAGTAGGCATTCGGGTGACCCCAATATGGCACTAGGCCCAAAGTATAGGGTATTAATCAAGAATTTTCCCTAAAATAATTAAGTATACAATAAAAATGTTACATAATTAGTTTTATTATTTAATCATTAAATAAATAAATATTATCGAAAGAAAATATTCTCAAATACCATTATGGCTTTGAATAAAGAGTATTTGAATTTTTTGGTAACTCTCTAATAGAATAACTTCTCTTTTAACAAAAGAAAACTAAAAAGAAACATTAAAACCCACAGTTGCACAAGAATATATTTACAAAGAAAAAAAAAACATCATTTATCCCCTTCAGGATCTCCATTAGATAGAGCTTTTAAAAGTAGGGATGCAGATGGATCAAATCATATTCGAATCAGTGTATATCCAAATCTGATCCGATAGCAGATATTTGAAATCTGACCGGTTCTCATAAATGGTGATTTGAATCCAAATTCGTTAAGGATGTCAAATATCTGAATATGATTCGATCTGATTCGAATTATGAAAAATGAAATAAATTATTAAAAGAAAAAACATAGAAGTTTATATGAAGAAAAACAAAAAATATAAGTATTTTTTCAACTATTTTCATCATATATATTAATATATAGCATGCCATTTTATAAAAAAATTACAAAAAAAATGCAATATAAACATATTTATAAATAAATATATTAATATATGCATATCCTTTTATAAGCAAATATATTTATAAATATATACATATATATAGATCAGATTGAATCGGATCCTTTCGAATCAGATAGGGGTGATCTGAATCTGATCCAATCTGAAAATCCGACAAAGGGTTATTCAAATCCACAAAAATAGGGTTGGATTAAGATTCTGATCCATTTGCACCGCTAATTAAAAGGGCAAAACTATCACTTTCAAGGAAAAAGGGGCCAGAAAAGAAATCTTTAGCAAGTTGGATTCCCTTTAGACAAGCCAATTCTTTTTCTTGAATAGGAGAGGAGCTACTACCAAATGGCATTTCCTACTAAATTTTTCTACCCACTCTCTATCCACCGTGAATTGCAGCCACACATCTCTATTCACAACGGGTAAAAAGAGGAAATCTGGGTTCAGCTACTACACGAGCCAAAATGATTCCTAATGACCACACCAAAAAAACTCCTGTCTCCACAATAATTTTCAAAGCATTTTTCTGCTGTGCCATCCAGAACACCCACTGCTACTATCATAATGCACTTGCAAAGAATTTTGACATTTTTCTAGCAGAATCATCTTTTCAAACCAAAGTGGTAGCAACTTGATGATCTAATATGTAGTTGAAACTAATTTGGCAAGAAAAAGAGATCGTGTAACACTGATGCATTCTAAACACATCTTCAAATTAGAAGGAAATGTTTTTATCTTTGGCTCAATTTTAATAGTCCAAATTTCTTTCCAAACTATTGGACAAAGATAAGGTTTGCGAGAGTCTTAGGAGATCCCAGATCTATATTTTGTATATTTCATGTACAGTTAGGATTTTGAAGTTTTGTTTTTCTTTTTGGATTAGGAAATCTTTTGGATTTTAGAAAATTTTGGGGAGCAAGAACTCCATCGAATTTGTATATATATATCATAAGATAACAATGGAGGGGGCACACCTTTGCCTTCCGAAATTTTTCAAGGTATCAAAGCCATGTTCTGGCAGCTATTATAAGATGTTAAAGCTCATCGACACCGACGTTGATGTACTCTGAGTCCCAGTCCCTGATTTCTTCATTGTAGCAGCGGCAGGTCTGGACTCTTCTTCCTCCTCTGGACCGAAACAGAGCAGCGGCCGATTGGCGGGGCGGCAATTACTTCACACCCCACTCTTCTTCTCGTAATCCCACAAGGGAGAAGTCTTCAAGGACAGTAGCTCATCCCCTTCCTTCGAACCCAACCCAGAAAACTAGCGGCGAACACTGTTCCTCTTCCTGTTCGAACGGAACCAGCGGTGGAACTGTTCATCTTCTCTGACCTCGCGACACCAGAACAGCGGCAAAATCCGGCTCATTTGTCATTAGATCTTCAGCGATTCCTCACCATCTTTTGCGGACTAGTGCTTATTCCTCATCATCCACATTTCCTTCTCAGCGGGAAAAACATGAATCCTTCGAAATCCACTGTTCATCATCTCTTTCCTACGAACTGAACAGGGGCGGCGGCTGCCTCCTATCTCTATCTCTTTATTGCGTTCGTTGGACGAACAGATACAATCGTAGCAGACGTCATTAGAAGTCTTGCTTAGCCGAGGAATCTCTGTAGCACCTCCCAGTCTAACAGATTTGATGCGTAGAGATAGTAGCAGCACCAACACCTTTATCACAATCTCTAGAGTCACAGTGGGTATTGTTGATCGGTCACCATGGCTTCCAACAACGACAGGAACGATGAGAGCTCGACAATGAATTGTTTCCAATTAATTGGATACCCTAAATGGTGGGGAGATAGACCCCGTGGTATGTCAACCGAGCGTGAAGCAGGACGAGAAAAAGGGGGTGGACCCTCTGGCGGACGTGGTCGAGGTACAGAAAAAGCTCATGCTGCTCAGCCATCAGCAGGGCGTGAGGTGGCTACTAATGCAGCTGTGACTGACGGAGACAGGACCGGACTGAACGAGCTTAATGACGAGCAATGGCAGACTCTTGTAAGCATGCTTAATGCTTACAAAACCAGGACTAATGAAAAACTCTCTGATAAGAATTAGTCCACTTAATGAATTGTTGACTCTGGGGCGTCACATCACATGACAGTGAATTTAAATATGCTCATCGACACCTATGATGTTGCACCTTGTCCTATTAGGTTAACCAATGGTGCGCACACCGAGGCCGTGAAAGAAGGCACTGTTGAACTTGGAAATAATTTTAACTTGCTACATGTATTATATGTCCCAAAACTCAATTGTAATTTATTGTTAGTACGTCGGTTACTTCGTGACATAGATTATATTGTGACATTTACTAATAAGTTGTGTGTGATATAGGACCGCATATCGAGGACTCTGATTGGTGCGGGTGAATAGCTTGATGGGGTCTATGTCTTCAATGGTGTGGCGTCGGTTCGTGCTTACAAGACAAATTGAATTAGGTCATGCGATTTGTGGCATCGGAGAATGGGATACCCTTCTTATCAAACGGTTAGCTTACTTCTTAATATCAATAATAGTAAGAACAAAACATGTGATATTTGTTTGAAGGCAAAGCAAACTAGAGATGTTTTTATTCAAAGCAGCAATAAAGTGACTGATTGTTTTGCATTAATTCATTGTGACTTGTGGGGTGCTTATAGAGTATCTGCATCTTGTGGTGCTGTATATTTTTTGACAATTGTTAATGATTATTCTCGAGCGGTTTGGATTTATTTGTTGGCTGAAAAAGTGAAGTTGGTCGAACACTCAAAAATTTCTATCATGATTGAACGACAAGTTAATAAGAAGGTTAAAGTGGTGAGAAGTGATAATGGAACAGAGTTTAAATCCTTGAAATCATATTTTGACGAGCAAGGAATTTTATTTCAAACTTCCTGTGTTGGAACACCCTAACAAAATGGTTGTGTGGAGAGAAAGCATCGTCATATTTTAAATGTGGTCAGAGCGCTCAGGTTTCAAGCACATCTTCCGATCAATTTCTGGGGTGAGTGTGTTTTGACCATAGGGTACTTGATTAACCGGACACCTCGACCCTTCTTGGTGGTAAAACACCTTACAAGATGCTATTTGGACAAAGTCCTTATAAACATCTCAGAGTTTTTGGTTGCTTGTATTTTTCGCATACTCGAGACCGTGACAAATTTACCGCTAGGAGTAGGAAACGTGTCTTTATTGGGTACCCTTTTGGGAAAAAGGGGTGGAAATTATACGACCTTGAGTCTGGTGACTACTTCGTCTCACGAGACATGGTGTTTAATGAGACCGAGTTTCCCTTTGCCACTCCGGAACATCAACCCTCAGTAACCCGTCCTCCCGTAGCCAAAGAAAATCTTGGGTTGCCTTGGGCCACTCCTCCTAACATGGTATCTGAGTCACCTCATATAGAAGTCAGGGGGAGCGACACGATCGATGAAGAAGGACATCAAAACACGGGTAATGATGAGGAGGCAGGTCCTCTTGATGAGACAATGAGCCATACAGATTGCAGAAATAATGAAACTCCAACTACTCCTCAACCCACTACGGAATTATTAAGCCGCGAACATCGAGAAAAGTAGCCCCCCAGCTATTTACAAGACTTTGTCACACACTCTGCTCGTCGTTTAGACCCCTCCGCTGTTTCTCCAGCATCATCTCAGTCCTCAGGTACATCTTATCCCATAACTCATTATGTGACGTATGATAATTTTTCTGTGAAACACAGACATTTCTTGGTAGTTGTTACTGCAGGCCGAGAACCTACTCGTTTCTTTGAGGCAATGACTGATGCTCGATGGCGCGAGGCTATGCGCCAAGAGATACAGGCTTTGGAAGACAATGGGACTATGGACCTTGGAATACCTCCCACCTGGAAAAAAGGCAATCGGGTGTAAATGGGTCTACAAAATCAAGTACAACTCTGATGGATCCATTGAAAGATTTAAAGCACGGTTGGTAATCCTAGGCAACACTCAAGTTGAAGGTCTTGATTACAACGAGACCTTTGCCCCTATGGCTAAAATGGTCACAGTTCGGACCTTCTTAGCAGTTGTTGCGGCCCAACATTGGGAATTGCATCAGATGGATGTCAACAATGCTTTTCTGCATAGTGATCTCCATGAGGAGGTCTATATGAAACCTCCTCCAGGTTTTTTGGCCTCCGGGACTAGAAAGGTATGCAAACTCCGGAAATCTTTGTATGGTCTGCGGCAAGCCCCCCGGAACTGGTTCTCTAAGTTAGGTGCTGCCTTTAAAACTTTGGGGTTTGAACAGTCCTATTTCTATTATTCCTTATTTACATATCGCAAGAATGGGCTTGTCTTGCACGTCTTGGTTTATGTTGATGATTTAATCGTTGGTGGGAATAACCCGGAGTTCATACACAAATTTAAACAGTATATGAACCGGTGTTTTCACATGAAGGACTTGGGTGTTCTTAAATATTTTTTGGGCATCGAAGTGACTCGCGGATCATCGGGGATATTTCTTTGCAAAAGAAAATATGCACTTGATATTATTATAGAGATTGGCTTATTGGGGTCCAAACCTGCTCACTTTCTTATTACTCAGAATCATAAACTTGCTCTTGCTGACGGAGCACTCCTGGATGACCCTGAACAATATCGACATCTTGCGGGCCGTTTGATTTATTTAACCATTACACGGCCGGAGCTCAGTTATTGCATCCATGTCCTGGATCAATTTATGCAGTGTCCTCGTGTTGATCATTGGGATGCGGCATTACATGTGGTTCGTTATCTGAAAGGACGTCCTGGTCAAGGAATATTTTTTGGCTCTGATAGTAATCTGCAATTGTATGGCTATTGTGATTCCGACTGGGCGAGTTGTCCTCTAACTCGTCGCTCTCTTACTGGGTACTTTGTCATATTAGGACATTCCCCCATCTCCTGGAAGACTAAGAAACAACATACTGTCTCCCAGTCCTCTGCCGAGTCTGAATACCGGTCAATGGCTACTACTAGTTGTGAGTTGAAGTGGTTGAAAGGTCTGCTGTCGTCTTTAGGTATATCTCATCCTCAACCTATACGCTTGTTTTGTGACAATCAAGCTGCTCGGCACATTGCTGCGAACCCTGTCTTCCATGAGCGAACCAAACATATTAAAGTTGATTGTCATGTCATTCGCAATGAGCTCCAGCTCCAAGCCAGCACCATTACACCTTCCTATGTACGTACCGGTGAACAAGTTGCCGACATTTTCACAAAGGCTCTCGGACAAAAACAGTTTGATTTTTTCCTTCCCAAGCTGGGCATTCACAATCCTCATGCACCTCCTTGAGGGGGAGTATTGGACGAAGATAAGGTTCGCGAGAGTCGTAGGAGATTTCGGATCTGTATTCTGTATATTTCCTGTACAGTTAGGATTTAGAAGTTTTGTTTTTCTTTTTGGATTAAGAAGTCTTTTTGATTTTAGAAAGTTTTGGGGAGCAAGAACTCTATCGAATTTGTATATATATCATAAGATAACAATGGAGGGGGTGCACCTTTGGCTTCTGAAATTTTTCACAAACTTTACCTGTTAACCTCAATTTCAAGCATACAATTCAGGTTTGACGATCCATTTTGATCACTTTGCCAATTTTTAGCCAAGAGGCTGATTTGACTATGAACTTCTCCAACGAGCTTCCTTTTTAAACAAAACGATCCTCCCAATTCCCCTGGCAGATGTTCTCGATGTATAATTGTAATGGCTTTTTTCTTTTAAACCCCAAACTTTACACCAGGTGAAGGGCGACCACCTTAAATTTTATTAACCATTTTCAAAAGGAAAATTTATAATAACAGGGGAGGGCTTAGCTCGCATTACCCTATTACCCAAGTATACATATCTCTCCCTCACCATCTTAGACTCACCAAAAAAAATAAAAAACCTAGCAAAACTTAATTAATTCTAAAGATAGAAAAACCCAAATTATCTTCGTGAATAAGATAAGCCAGATCTTTAGGAATTTGAGAATTGTTATTGATCACTTTAAAGTACATTTTTTATAAATGGCTTGTAGACGGAGTTTGATGAAAGTTCACATCTCCGCCCCACAACGTCCCACAGCACATCCCTACCATGTATTGAAAATATCTCCCGATGATTACACGGCAGGGATGTGCTGTGGGACGTTGTGGTATACCAGCTATTTGGTTGTCCTATTGAGATTCGAAAAGGCAACTGTGCAGATGATTAGTTAGTTAGCCAGTAAAGGACAAATTCGGGACAAGACCCTTGATAGCGATTTTCCTTGTAGAATCCAGCACTCCCTAAAAGCAGAATCCAGATTTTGATATTGGTTAACTGCTGGTTTTTTATATTGGTTAACCGAAACTGAACCGGTATCTTTGATTTTTAAAAACATCAAACCAATCGGTTCAGTTAACCTAATTTTCAGTTTGATTTCGGTCAATTTTTTTCAATCAATTCGGTTTTTTGATTTTTTTTTGCTCACCCCTATTTAACAGAAGAGGACATAGCCTGTCTAGCTTGCCCCATGGTCAGTACAAAAAGCACTTAACACCACCCTCTCAAACCCACCCTCCAAAGATTAACATAATCCTCCTACAAAAGCCTTCCAAGATCAACCTGGATTGAGAAATAGAATTAAAAACTTCTCTAAAAGTTCTTTTTCTTTTTCCATGTTAATGGGGTCGGCCGAGAATCTAGCAGCAACATGGTGAATACCGTGGATCCAACAAACCATGGTGTTTGAACTTTGAACTTGAAGGTTCACAATAGTGAAGAAGAAGGCACGGTTTGTTGCTTGGACGGGTGAACAACCACTCAATGTTGTAGAATCCACGGAATGTAATCGGAAGAAGAGTCGATCCAATAAATAAACTAATTAGAATTATTTGATCCAATTCATAATCAACCTACCTGTATACAGACCTTAAGCAACCAAGGAGACATTTTAACTCCAGGTCGATGACCCGGAAAGCAAAAATGGGAATATGACCCGTATTTCATGTTAAATTTATGGGGGATATTTCCAATCCGGATCTCTTGCTCACAAAAACTCAAAGACTCTGTATACATCTACTCATACGGGCATTCAACTGTGTGTAGTGTGTTAAATTCATGAGGAAATATTCTTAAGACTGTATTTGGAAGGAGTATAAATGTAAATATGTAGAATGCAAAACCTTATATTTGATATTATTTTATATATATTTATGTTGTACATATTTACATTTATACTCTTTCCAAACTGAGCCTAAATGAGTGACTGAATACCCATGTGAACAGATGTGTGCAGAGTTTTTGTGAGAAGGTATTCCCATCTCAGATATTTCTGATATACGGATGGATACTAATGCCTTCAGGGTGTGTGAAGGAATGTACACATAGAAATATGTAAAGTGCAAAACCTTTTATTTTGTATTTTTTAGGTATTTATACTGTAGATATTTGTCTTTGTAAAATTTATTTCGTTTTAAAAATTATTTAAACATATTTACATTGAAAACAAAAAAAAAAGTACAGAGTCGTTTGAATTGTATGGACCCATTCTAGATGCAGGTTAGGATTGGGCTTTTGTCAGAATTTGTATGGACCCAGCAAAGCCCAAACCCAACGGCCAAAGCAGTGTGAACTGTGAAACGCACCAACCCGAGTTGCACCCTTGTACGCAATGTTGATCATGCTTGTCAGGTGTCAGCCTTTGATTTTACAGTTACACCAAGAGGTGACCTCTTCTCGATTTGAAATGAACATCGGATTGCTGGATTACAAATGATATATCACCATCCAACCATGGAAACCAATCCGCCATTGGGCCGGAAGTATGAGGTCGGACCAGACTCAGGCCTAGCACCTTGGGCTGAGTTTAGGAGCAGACCTGGCCCAACATGAGACTAAAGTCTAAGTTCATCCTTCCCAGTGCTTTTGGAATATGGTAGTTAGTGGCAACAGGATTGATCCCAAGTCTTCACTATAACAACGCAGAGACCCTATCAACTGAGCCACCATAAATTGTTACTCAAAACTCATCCTAACTTGAAAGCCCATATGGCGAATTTGGTCACTAGCAAATAGAAACAATGATTAGAGTCCATTGTGTAGCTTCGAAAGGCATATTTGAGCCAAAGTGTGGAGATATTTCTCAGCCTGATTAGCTTCTCGATTTGGTTTGGAGTTGAGTCTAGAGTTGTTGGTGGGTAGTAATTGGTGTGTGTACCAACATACAGTAGCCTCAACATTTAAAACCTTAGCAGTGTATCCTTTGTACTGTTCTCTTTCAATGAAAGATTAAAAAGAGGAAGGAATTAACAGTAATCTAGAGTTGATATTAGCAGGGTGGGTCATAATCTTACATACCAATTATAACCACAACCACAACTTGCTTGTCCCCCTTTGTGTGTTGTCCTTGTAACATTCCGACTAATAGACACACATAATAAAGGCAAGAAGGACTGAGGACTGAGAAATGATAATGCGCTCTTTAATCGTTAAACACAATAACAGGCATTTCAATTGATGACACCCCACAACATAGACCCGGGATCTGCTGCACTCCCATAAAAGTTTAGACTTGAAAGTTGAAACCACTCAGGAGACCATTGCAGGAAAAAAAAAAAAGTACAGCTAGCGGATCCAAACATCTTTCATTGTATGTTATGCGTACGGGGGACTTTTATCCTAGGTTTGATTTATTTACGTCGCTGCAGTAGAACTGTAGAAGTAGATGACGATCAATGGTGACTGTGGGTGGTCCCTTTCTCGACGTCGTCTTCGTCGTCGTCGGCCAAACTGGAGTGATGCAATTTGTATGGACTCAAAGAAAGCGTCTTGAGGATTTTGGTGAAGCTGTGCTGCCGAGCCACAGACGACTTGGGGAGGCTCATTCCTTTGTTCAGGCTTCGATTCTTCGTCTTGAACTCGCTGCTATCTTCGTATTCAGACATCTCCACGTTTCCACGGACAAGGTGGGCCGAACCTTCCTCCTCTTTCGCCTCCGTTGATTTTTGGGACGCCGATTTCCTCCTGTAAACTGCGTACAGTATCAACTGAGCCGATCCCAATACGAAACCGATTGCGTTTGGAACCTACGCATACACAGACGTATTATACTTGGTTGCAAATTGTGAAATTAAAGTTCGAACCAGTCTACGGTTCTCCTCGTCGTAATACTTGACCAATCATGGTATACCACGTCAGCTCCATACATATATATGGGTTGGGTCCATGCATACTTGACCCGTCTCAATATGGTCCAGACTCCAGAGGATTCGGTGAGTTATTTATAAATCCATTCGTCCATGGACCCAAGCTGGTGTCGGTGTGGTCCATTGGGTGTACTGTGCAATAGGCCAAATGTTTCATGGCCCATTCGCTTTAACCAACATAAAAATAGTAAACAGTATGATCAACTTTTGCAGGCATATCTGTTATTTTGATCGTAAATTTGAGGGTAAATTAATCCTCTCCTTCCACAGTTGCAATTACCTCCCCCTGAATTTTTCGACATAATTGCAAATGGACCCCTTTGTTAAAAACTTTTAACAAAAGAAATGAAAATGCCCAAAATACTCACACGATTACTATTAAGGCTGGTTTCTTCGGTAAAAATAATACAAAATTTATGAACAACAACAATAAAAAAAGTAGAGTTTAAAGTTGCAGTTTTACCTCTCAGCAACTGATATGAAGAAAAATTTTGAAAAATAAATCAATTTTGGAAAAGAGAATGGGAGGGCTTGGGATAGTGATTGATATGAAAAAAAAATGGAAAATAAATATATTGGTCAACGTAACCAAGGTTCAAAATATCGATACGCCGGTAGGGACATATCGGGCGTTTTGATACTAGTTTTTTACTTTTTTTTATTTTTTTCAAAACTGGTTCAGGGGAGCCGGTCTAGGACCCCTCCATCCCCTGAACCGGTCAGACCCCCGATACACCCACTATAGGGGCATATCAGAAGGGTCCCAGAATGATACGTATCGGTCGATACGTAACGATACTTTGAACCTTGAACATAACTATATATATGAGTATTTTGGACATTTTCATGCCTCTTGTTAGAGGATTCTAAGAGGGGGTCTACTTGCAATTGTGTCAAAAAGTTCAAGGGCAGCGATTGCAATTACCAAACTTCAAGGAAAATTTCAGCAACAGTCCAAAACTTCATGGGAGATTTTAGTAATTTACACAAAATAATTAACCATTTTTATCCATAAATTTTATTATTAGAATGGAAAATTTTGCCCTATAATATTTTGGCAAGTGAAAAAGTCATTTATCCACTTAAGAGATAAAAATTGATTTAACATAAAACCCGTGTGAAAGTGAAAAAATTGGTCAATTTCTTATTAATCAACTTCCCCCTCCATATACCGAAAAAACCGACTGTGAATTGAGAGTTTGAGAAGTGGAAAATGTATACATTGGAGCGGTGGCAAACAAAGGAAAAAGTTAGAGGAGAAAAAAGAAACGAAGGATAAAAGGGAAGACGTAAGACATACCCCAATAAACAAGTCTTTGACGAGCACAGCATAAACAGACCAAACACCCCCATTGAGGAAGAGAAAGAAGGAAAGTGAGAAAGGCATGTAATCCACGCTCTTTGTCCTTATCACCATCCTCTGTCAATCAAACAGAAACAAGAAAAGAATAAAGTTGAGCTATGCCACACAATCGGTACAAACTTTGTCTTGAAAATACGTGATTCTTTAGAGTAGATAATGCAAACAAGAAGGTAGGGTTGCAAACGGTGTCTGTTTGTCCGATTAGAATTGGAATCCATTTCAAATTTGGATCGAATATGCAAGGTTCCATCGATCTCTATCTCAAACCCTTCTGTTGCAATCCAACCTGATAATCTCTCTCTACCAAATAGCTGGACGATCTCACATTCCCAACTCTCAAGTGGTCGTAATTAAGGGTGTCAATGGACCGGTCTTGGATTGGGCCCCGTTTAATCCAAAATCAATTTGGACGGATCAATAAGACATATTGGATAGGACCAATTCGGTTCAAAATATTTATTAGATTGGATTGAACCTGGTCCGTCCATAACAAATTTATATTGGACTGGATTGGATTAAGCTAATGTCTGGTTCATTGATAAAAGATAAGAATATATGTGTCAATGGACTGGGTTTGAGTTAAAGCCAACCTAACTCAAAATGAATTTGAACAGATTGAACGGTCCAGACATTGAATTGAACTGATCTAAATTGATCCAAAACATTTATTGGATTGAACTGGACCTGGTCCATTTATAATGGACTCACATCGGACTGGATTGGATTGGACCAAACCCAGTCCAATTGACACCCCTAGTCCTAATGAATGAATTTTGTTCTACACTTGTACTGTCATGGGCCATGACAGTACAAAAATGCTTCCTTTGAAGCTTTGTCATCAAGTGGAAAAGGACTAAAGGAATTTATGTGGCTCTAATTGTAGATACCAGTGTTCACAGGTAAAACATGCTTAAATTAATTTAAAAGCAAATTGAGAGAGTGAGAGGCTAACAAAAGTCTAGAACAAATTAATGTACCAAGCAACCGTATAAACGAATTCCTCGTGCAGAGATTTACAACCAAGTGTTAGTGGGAGTGAAATACATGAACGTAGCTGTTGGTTTGGATTTTTTCGGATTACAAACCTCCCTTGTGCTTTATTATTTATTTGCAGCAGTGATGCAAGGGAAGAGCTACCCCGTCTTGTGGTCCTTTATATTAGTATCAATTTCTCCATCATCATTTTTTAAGGTAATTTATCCATTATCATTGTTTATAATTGTATAAAGTAATAAAAATTTGTTAGATATGAACAAACCAACTATTAATTTCACCAAAGAAAATTGCAATTCAGTCATTTATCTTAATTTCAATATAATTAAACTAATTATTAGGCATTCAGTTATTGAACTAATCTAGATAATGAAGCTTCTCAGCAAATTAATAATAGCAATATTTATCTAGGATATCTTCATAAGTTCCAACACCCTATACCAACCAACATGATCTAACACCATACATCTCACCATCAGACTGGGACTCATTATAAAGATATGAGACCGGCCATGTATGAGACTATGAGATGTGTGGTGTGAGATCATGTTGGCAGAGTGTTAAAAGGTATTGTATATGTTTGCAGCAAAAAACCGGCCGGCTTACCATGGCAACTAGTGGTGAAGCATACATGCCCAGTGTTAACCCTGCGCATAAGAACCCCACCACAGTGAGCCGAAGACTTCCATGTATCGCCAGAAGAGTCACAGCGATCACAAGTCCCAGACATCCAACGTTCAAGAGAGCTACCAGCTTCATCAATTTCACCTGTACGCCATGGCCCATGCACTTAGAAACACATACACAGACAGACAGCTGAGACGGCGGAGCAACAGAGAACCTAGCTACTCGGTTACCTTTGTATCCTTGGGTGCATAAATGAGGAAAAGAGTGACGTATATGAACTGTAACACAGCGCCGGTGCCATTGACGGTGACGATGAGTAAACCACCAGGCTTGAGAAGTCCATAGAAAGACCACAAGGAGGTGCTCAACAGAGTACAGATGTACGGGAGCCCCTTGAAGCTCTCAGTTGATTTCTTCTTCACCACTCGCCGGAACGTGCCTCTGTCGACAATTAACACAGACTAGATATTGATGTTGAAACACACTTGAAATCTAATTTCTTTCTTTTCATACAATTAGCTAGAGAAGAGAGCCAAGATATATCTCTGTTACTCACATGGGAGAAGTGAAGACAAGTATGGAGATTATGTTGCCTGCAGAGAAAGAACGTCCTTGAACAAATTAAACAATGAACGAAATGAAGAAAGGTTGGAACTAACCCAGGTGTTAATACAATACCTACCTATGATGCCCACGATGAAGCTTAAGCTCGCCATATGAATGCTCGAAGCGAGCAGCAGAAGAATTGAGTGAGATTGCTGGTCCGATACACCTTTCAAATGAGGAGTGGCTCTTTTCGCTACCAAGTATACTCTCTTATAATGCTGGATGATTTTTTTTCCTTTTTTGCCTTTCCCAAAACCAGAATCAATCATACCCACGAGTTAGTGGCGTCTCGACTCGGGACTCCCGAGTTTGGACCACCGTCCACCCATTTCTTTTTCTCTCTCCATTGTTTACTGGAAAGGCGTATTGGCTCCAACCCCTGTTATTGGCTTATGGCATTTGGATTGGAAGTTTTTTTGTCCTCGTAGATGTGAGATCAGGGGCGGAGCTAGATTTTTTTTTTTTTATTTCGAGGGGGTTAAAACCTAGGAAATATGGATAAAGGGTCAAAATATAAATAAAATTTAAATGGGTTTTATGAGAATTTTGAAGGCATACCGCCACCCCCAGTTAGCTCCGCCTGTGTGAAATTTATTTTTTCTTATTAATGCATGGAAATACCCAAAAAGACAGAAAATGTTAAATTTCGAGAAACTTCAAATAAAATTTTCCAGTCTTTTTACATAATATATAACCTCTAAACATGTTTTTAAAAAGCTTTGTAAAAGACTAATTCCACTTGAATGTACCTACGAAGGAGCACATTGCTTTTACGTTTGTACTTCTGTCTCGGCTCCCAACGAGAGAGAGAAAGAAAGAGAACAAATGTATCACTCGGTGGAATTTGTTTGTGTATATGAGCAAAAAGTACGTTGATTGCTAACTCTTGTTTCGGTTAAGTTGGTGCCGATTGCCGAAATGGCAAATGGAGGAGGTGTCCTCCCTAGGACTGCCTCTACTGTGCAGAGGTGAGAGTGCCTTTTAAGGGTGTAGTATGACGGTCTGAATAGGCTTGGCATGCCTGCATGTTAGTGAGCGGTGTTTAAAAATAATAATTACTTATTCAAATAAGCAATTATTTTGAGTCAGGACCACGTAAATAAGCATTTATTAGCGATTGATAAGTAAAAAGACCGAAATAAGTGTTTGTTTTAAAAATAAAATACTCATTTGAAAAGCCTAAAATTTGGACTTATTTTTAGTACTTATTCAATGAGCATTTATTTCCTTTTTGGCCCATGATGTCATTTTGAAAATACCCATACTGCTTCTATTTGAAAAGAGTGCTTTTTGGCCCAATATAAGTGCTTATTAGAATAATCACTTATTTTTCAAATAAACACTCCCAAATTTAGCCATAGTGTCATTTTTGTAATTAAATACTATCAGTATTCTTTGAGCAAACTGTCAAAAGCTTGACATTCTCATTGATAAGGAACATTTAACCTCCTTGGTGCATACCCTTTGACACTCCTTGGACCATACATTCCTACAAGGGCAGCCTTTGATTAATTGCTAAGATGGTTGTCAAAGTTCTAGTGGGCACACACATAAAACTCATGGGGATAAAGCATAAATGTCATAAAGAGGAGGCTCAATATGAAGGATGGTTATGGCCGAATGTCCCAATTATAACCTTCCTCCTATGTTTGGGTGTATCAGAATCGGACCATCCCTTGCCCTAGAATTGGGGTGTGTCTTCGGCCAGATAGATAATTGAGTGATATGGGTTAAAGAGAATCACCCCTTCTTATCCTTCATGTGCTATGATGTCATGATCCAGTGCTATTAACATTAAACATTACCATCATTAAACCTAGTTTGGCCCTATCTCTTTTTTACGAGGTTTGTCCAAGTATTAAGGGTTGGGATGACGCACAAACGGTCATTTTTCACTACCAAAACTTTCGACCATAGTGCAGTCATACATAGTTTGGTTGATCTTGGATCCATTCGATGAAAGGCCATTGTTTGGGAGTTTCAGTTGATATTTCAGAATTTGGTGTTAGAAAAGCTTAGTTTAATCAATTTAACATCCAATAGGGTAGTAGTATCAAGTCCATATCTATTCCTCACATAGCTCTCCTCATAGCATGTCTCAGCCACGCATCAGGAACATCTCCCGTTCTTGTATGTTATCGTTCATAGGAGATGTTCTCAATACACGGAGGGATTTGGTTGTGAGGTCGGTGTGAGGTGGAGCAAATTCCAATTCAGTAATACTATAGGCCCTTGACTACAAGACAAAATACTTTAACCAGATTTTCGTTGATGCTTTATTTATTTGTTGCGCAAATCTGAACCAAATACAGTTTTGCACTTGATTCAACCCTAAATTTCTTCTGATGAATCAATTTTTGGTGATGTATCAATTTTTTGTGCTAAGTACCTCGTCATTTGGTCTGCTTCCAAGTGGCCAATAACTCAGAGGCCGAAGTGAACTTTTGTTGGATGAGGACCTGGATGCCGAGCTGACCAGGCCGAACTGGGGGCAAATTAGGTGCTGAGTTAACTGGGCCGAGTTGGGCAGTTTAGGTGTCGAACTGATTGGGTCGAGCTAGGCAGGTTAGGTGACGAGCTGACTGGGCCGAGCTAGGCAGGTTAGGTGACGAGCTGACCAGAGTGTCGAGCTGCCTATTAGGTGTTGAGCTGCCTATTAATCGTCGAGCTGACCAAAGGGCCGAGCTGCCTATTAGTTGTCGAGCTGACCAAAGGGCCGAATTGCCTGGTGGCGAGCTGGATTGATTGTTGAGCTTCGTAGTTCTTTAGAAACCTGCAAGGAATCAATGTCAGAGGACCCGAGGTGGCTAACCCGGCGAGATCGCTCCGGTGCTTAAGCCTATACTCTCATAATAGACTCCGAGCTAAAAATCACAAAGTATGAGAGCTAGAATATGCTTACTTGCCCCCCTCATGTCATTGGGGTTGGTGCCTTTATATAGGCATTGTTTGGCGTGGGCTTCACGCACCATATCCGAGATTTCTGAGAAGTCACCTAAGTGGTCCGAGATTCCCGGAGGCAACCGCCATGCACGTTGACCACCCTTCGGATCGTTCGGCGTGTGGGCCAACTTCCAAGGATCGTGGGAATGTTAGGATATGCATGCCAAATTTGTCGGCAAGCACGTCTCGCAGGTCGCCAGGTCGGCGCCTGGGACAGGCCACTAGTTCGCGCCTGTGCCAGGCCGCCAGGTCGGCGCCTGTGCCAGGCCACCAGGTTGGCGCCTAGGCCAGGCCGCAAGGTCGCGCCTGGGCCAAGCCACCAAGTCGGCGCCTAAGCCAGGCTGCCAAGTGGGACACCATCAACTTGGCTAAGGCAAGTTGTTGCCTACGAGTGTCACCTAATTATTCCGAGGTGCCATGTGTCACAATATAATTGGAGGACCAAATCCGCCCTCATCATCTTCCAAGCCTATATCTCTCGTAATGTATGTTAAGTTCATGGAAGATGCTTTGGTTGGATCTCCAAGCTTGCAAAATGTGTGTGCAGAGTTTTTACCTGCATAAAATCCCACAACACTTGATTCACATTTGCACTTATTTGTTTGTAACTATGTTATCCATCCTTACCTTAATCAAAATTTACACTTTTTTACCTATATGCACTTTTACATAAAATAGGGATTACATTATTTTGCTTCTCGCACACAAATAAGACAAAGTCAAATCCAAAACAAAAATAAATCAGAATTTACATTGAGCCTATTTACACTTCCATGCATTTACATGGCTGCAAATTTCATTTTCACTACAAAGAAATTGAACGGAGTCCGCCAAAATCCCAATTAATCGGATTTCTGGACAAATATCACTACAATTGTACAATTAATCAGCTGCCTAGCTAACAGACCGACCACATGAGCTGAGGTAACGCATATCCTTTCAAGCCCATGATCGTCAAAGACAAAATGAATTGTCCTGGATCTCCCATCCGTTACATGATAAATAAAGGCCCATTTTTAGCCCAGTTTATTTGAACCATAAAGTCGAAATCAGTCAATCAAATCGACCGGCCAACCCTAAACCCAGAAATGGTTTTTAAATGAAAAGAATAGAGGAATGGACTGGCCAACCCTGAACCTAGCAAAGCCTAGTCAAGCCAGTTATTGGTGGGGCTCAAGGTTCAAAATATCAATACGCCCGATACGTTGGTAGGGAGGGGCGTATTGGGCAAATCGATACTTTTTTTTTTATTTTTTTTTTGAAACCGATTCAGGGGGGCCGGCTTAGGGCTCCTCCACCCCCTGAACCAGTCAGACCCCCAATACACCCACTATAAGGGCATATCGGAAGGGTACCGAAACGATACATATCAACTGATTCGGGTCAATACGTGTCGATATTTTGAACTTTGGTGGGGCTAAGACTAGAGATAATAATAATTTTGTTATATGATGTCAAGGGTACTCGGTCAACCTGGCCCGATTGATTTATAGGCTAAGAAAAGGGTCCAAGGTTTAAAGTTTCGGAAACGTAAGATGTATCGGAAAGACAACTTAAGAGATATATTGGGATATGTATTGGATACGCATGAATACAGATGAAAAATCAACATACACATAAATATATTAGGAAATTCAAATAAATCATAAAAAATATATTATTAACAATACTTACAAGTTTTATATGATTGTAAATAAGTCATTTAAATGTAAAAAACCATAATTTAATGTTTATATAAAATGTGACATATAGACATATAATTAATAACCGTTGAAAATGATGGAATAACTAAAATGTGAAAAAAAAAAACAAAAAAGAACTAAAACATGAATGTATATACATCAAATTTCAAATAACCAATATAATTATCTTAATATTTATTAGTATATAAATTTTAATAATTAATTTCAGCAATTATTAATAAGCACCACTAAGAAAATAGAAAATTAACTTAAAACTAAAAATGCATATAACTACAACAAACAAATCAGAGTGGTTTAGTGGCGAAATTTAAATTTAAAATTCAAATTTAAATTTAAATTTGCCTTAAAATATAGGAGTAATTAACTAATTAATAAAGAAGTTAGACTTGAATATAGGAGTAATAAACGACATTAATGAAAGATATTTGGTATTAAATATAAATTAATGAAATTAATGGAACAAAGGGGAACCGAAACGATTCAGTTTGTATCGGCCTGTTTCGAGTTTGTATCGACCGATATAGATCCGAAACAGCTCGATATAGCCTGTATCGGCCGATACATTCAAAAAGAAACAAAACACGTGATTTTTACATGTTCCATGTATCAGTTTCTTAGCGGAATGGTATGCATCGGCTGATACGTTGCGATATTTTAAACCTTGAAAGGGCCCAATTGTTTTAATCGATTAACCTATTTTGATTTTTGATTAATAATCAATAGTGGTAAGTATAAGTTAGTTCGATTTGGTTTGGTTTTAAGGTAGAACCTAGAATCTACCCTGTAGAGATTATTAGTTCCAGGTTTTTGGAACCAAAACCTACCTTGTCTTTTTTTTTTTTTTTTTGAAAGATCAATATGATAATACAATACAGACTACCCAAGGAGAGACACGAGTTGGTACCACTCCTAAACAACAACATTGTATTACATCATAGGAGAAAACGAAAATTTACAGAACTGCCCAGAATTAGTGTCCCCTTGAGGCCCCTTGCTTAGCTAACCTATCTGCTATATGGTATTAGCTGTTCTACCCATCCACTGAGAAGTAAAAATCATGCTTCTTGAAAACCAATTAATTTTCCTCAAAAGGTCCCTGTAGCACCAAATAACTGAATCTGGATTTGTTAACCAATCCACAACAGCTTTGGAATCTCCTTCAACAAGCAGATTCTGAACTCCTAACTAGTCTGTAATCTAAATACCTTGTACTCTGTCAAAGATCAATTTCAATGTCAATTCTAATCTTGGCAGTTCTAGGGTCTACCCATGGAACACTTTCTTTAGTAGATTGAACGTGACCAAAAAAATATTAAATTGAAAAAAATTATCAATTCATTTAAATTGCTCAATAATTTGTAAACATGAAGCTGATTTAAGGTAAAAATCCATTTAATTACAGCTAAAACCTACCCATTTGCTCATCCCAAATAATGGACCAGAGAGACCAAAAGACAAACATAACCATTGTGGATGATAACATCATCTAGATCTATGCACCAAACCTCTTATACTCACACCACCTGGCATAATTTCATTTGTTGGATCCAAAAACACAACCCCAACAAGGTATACTAATGGGTAGATGCTGGTGAAACTAATTTAACATTTGATGGTTGATACCCGTCACTTCTATATGTTATTTGATTATCAAAGTGTCTAATGTACTAACAAGCTAGGGTGAGACTCAAATGAGTTAAAAGATTTTATCATAAATGAAAAACGTGAAATCAGATCTGCTCAGAAGAAAGATTTTTGGTCGTATAAATAAATGGATTTTGTATAGTCATTTTCCTCAAATGAAACAAACGGCAAGAGTACAAAACAGATTGCATTCATGAATCGGAATGAGTGTATTTATGCACTCTACAAACTTGTATTTTGCATTGCTTCCAAACGTAGTAGCTTTAAGTAACTAAATTTACTCGTATAAATAACTTCTCCAACAGCGAACAGGGCCTTAAATCCACCCTTAAAAGTAAATCCATTAAATCTGTTGGATCGGAAAAACCAAATTAAAAGAAAAAAGAAATCACCAGGCTTATGAACCGTTCATCCACTGCACTTTCGATCAAAATCAAGAAACATTAATCTTTTAGAAGCAGCAGAAGCTCTGCTTCTTAGTACCTATTCAAGTCAGCCCAAACAAGTACCTCACTATGCAGAACTTTTTTAATGTCAAATGGCTTCAACGTCCAACTTTTCATTATTGACCCATAATAGACAAAAAAAAAGGAAAAATGCAGCAGATAGTGGAAGAATGATTCGATTCCGGATCGACCCTCTGAGCATATTAATTTGCATTCACCACAAAAGGAAAAAAAAGAACACCAATATAATTAAGGGAGAATGACGGTTCAGCCCTGGGTCAGAATTTTTAGGCCTAAAGTACTGTTGAGTAGATGCCAGCTCGGAATTGATGTTAATTCATGCGGGTGGGTATTGGTTTATAGAGTGTGGGTATTTGATATTTTGAATGTTTATAGATTTATAGTGGAATTCAGAAATCTGCATTGGATATGTTTTCCGCATAATAATAATTAGGGAAAATTTCCGATTAGTACCTTGTACTTTGGCTCGAGTGACAATTTGGTCCCCGAACTTTAAAATGCGACAATCCAGTACCTGAACTTTCAAAATGTGACAATCCAGTACCTGCCATTAATCAGCCGTTAAGTGACATTTGAAAACTCAAAAATGCCCTTCGAATGCCATCTATTTCTCTTTATCAACCATCCAAACGTTGACAAAAATACTAAACAATTCCAAATCCTAGCCTCTTTTATTCAAAAAAGTTGGTGATTGTTTAAATCTAGACTTTGGGACTGGTCATTTTATTGTCAATGTTTGGATGGTTGATAAAGAAAATTAGATGCATTCTTAGAGCATTTTTTACTTTTTAAATGTCACTTAACGGCTGATTAATGAGCTGGTTAATGACAGGTATCGGATTGTCACATTTTGTAAGTTTGAGTACCGGATTGTCACATTTTGAAAGTTTAGATAATGGATTGTCGCATTTTAAAGTTTGGAAATCAAATTGTCACTCCAGCCAAAATACAGGGTACTAATAAGGAATTTTTCCTAATAATTAATCAGCTACCTCATTAATTTCTGTATATACTTGCAGGTTTCTATTGGCTTCTCAAATAAAAAAAAAAAAAAACAATATATATTTTTGGAATCAACAAAATGTTGGGTTTTAAAAAAGAAAACAGATTTTCTAATATAGAAATTTATGAAATGCGGTATTAAATAATAAGATGAAAATATGTTTTTAAAACCAAATTCAAGAACATGTTTTAATTTTAGATTTGAAAACAAAAAATACATATACAACCAAGAATATGTTCTTTTTTTTGTATGTTTTTATTTTAAGAAACAATCTGTTTTCAAATCAAATGATTTTGATTTGTTTTTAAAACCGGCAACATGAAAAAACAATTCACCTTGTAAAACGCGAAGGATTTAACCAGATAATTTTAAAAAATAAAATAAAATCATTATAATATGACCACCCCTAACACAACACATATATAACATGGACTTTGGCGTCAAGGAAAATAAATTGGAAGCTAGCATACCCAAATGAGCATAGTAGATGACAACCGAAGAATATCCGATAGAACAGTAGATCCCCATGAGAGAGAGAGAACATCCACTTCCAAAGTTCCACAGTAGGAGATGGTCAATCCCAAGACTGAAGACCAACTACTGTAGCCATTCTCAGCAACAGCTTCAACCATGAAGACGGAGCTTTCTCACCGCGATCAAGGCGCGGATTTCGGATTGCTTAAACCGAAACGTTATTGGGTCCTTACTCAATATTGCTAAGTCTTTCGTTCTCATTTTACTTGTTAATTTCTCCGCTCCTGTTACACATTTCTCCTTTCCCCCTTTGGCTCTCATTAATTCCCTCTATTTTCTCTTTCAAGGTATGGATTTTTTTTTCTCTTTCTCTATAAATATTTCGTCACGGTTTCGGTTTTCCTATTCTCTTTTTTCTTTTTGGAATTTTCCCACGTTCTGCGCTTTGTTGAACATTGTACAGAAGCTGGTCCGACTTATTAATTTGTTGAAACTATTGCAGTTGATGAATTTCGGTTTCTTCAAGTAGGATTTCTACTCATTCGAATCTCTGCATGCTATGGACTTATGTAGGATCTTTTATGCTCACTGTCTCTTTCCAGTGGAAACGAATATCGGTTCATAACTTGTTTATTAGTATCGGATCTGGGTTTTGCTTTGGAATTGTAAATTTTGAAGAAGGTAGAATTTGTTTTCACGTCGCGTTGGTTCTCCACCTCCACCTCTCTCTTCTGTTACTGAGGCCTTTGATCTCCTGTAGAAAGATTTTGAAGAGAGAATTCCAGATGAGAATCAAATCCAAGTTTCTGTTTCAGCTTCATTGGGCCTTTTGGCTGAAGGGGGACTATGTATAGTTTAGCTTCTATAACAGTGATGCAAGGTAAATGATGGGGAAATCCCCATCAACGATCTATCATTAAACAATCAATGTGTGACCAGAATTTTACCTACATTTCATCACCTCCCTTATGTTTTATTTCCTTTATAAAAGAATGGTAGGCCTTCTCTATGCCTTTCCCAAGTGCACTACCACAGGAAAAGTTCAGATGCTCCTGACTCCCATATCCCACTCCCCTTTTCCTAGCCATGCCTTGCAGTGGTTACTTTCCTCTTAACTCTTAAGAGCCTCAGGTTTTTCACTGGAATATGTGTAGGACTGGCCAATGTTGCAATATCTTGTTTAATGAATCTCCACTGTTAGGTTTTTCTTTTTGGGTGGGTCTCAGATAGAATGTTAAAGTTTGTGTGTGTGTGTAAGAGAGAGAGAGATTAATTAGTATTTATGGCTCCATGCATCAATACTTCTGCTTATTTTCCCCATGTTTTCCGGTTTTGCATTGGCCCCTCCATGTTTTATAGATGACCCTTGCCCCAATCTCTGAAAGCAGTTCTAAATCATTTCTTCAAATTATCCACTGGAAAAATGCCTTTACTGCACCTCAAGTTTAAAAAGGATGAAATGCTTCCTATTTCAATTTTTTTAGGAAGCATTTGATAACAGCTGAAGTGGATGAACTGAATGGCTTTTTTTCTTCGTCTTTTAGTGAATAGTTCCTCATTAAGGAGGTTGTGAACTCCATAATGCCTGAAACTAAAGTTGGGTCAAGTACCATAACCTCAAATATTTCATTATTTAATTATTTTATCCACTAAAACACAAGGCAACCCCTTGTGTTTGGTTCAGCCATTTAAACTGTTATCAACCATCCCTTTAGTTTAGAACTCCTTGTTTTTCAGTTTTTCTTTCACCTTTTTACTTCAAAAGCAATTTCATTTTGAAGCATGGCATTGCCAATGACAATGAGAGCAGTTTCTGAACCTTCCACCTCCTTGATCTAAGCCAGCATTTACAGAATCTTCAAAAAAAATAAAAAAATAATAATAACAAAACTGATTTTCCTTCGTTCTTCTTTTAAAGAACTAACAATTCCTATGGAAGTCTGGTTTTCACTAACTATTTCTTCTTCTTCTTCTTTTAAAACTTTTGAAACCCATTTTCTTATAATGTTTTTCAGCGTCATTTCTATTACGTCTATCATGGATTTTTAAATAAAGAGGCTAGTTCTGTATTGCTGCTAATGCTATATTGGGTTCTGTTGTTTTGCTCTTGTGCAGATGATTAATGACGAAGATTTGGGATTCCTTGCCAATTTTATTGGCATTTTTGTATTTGTTCTGGTAATTGCTTACCATTATATAATGACCGATCCCAAATATGAAGGCATCTGAATACTTTTGTCTGTTGACCTTGAACCAATGCATGTCAGTTTTGTTGACGGTAACTACTTTATAAGTGGATATAGATCTGATGTAGTTCTGTATCAGGCGGTTTTTTCACCCTGCTCCATTGCATACTCTGTTAAGATTGATCTTTTGTTGCACTAATATCAGCTTGCGTTTACCTTTTTGTGGTTCATGTTGACCCCTTAATGTTTAAGATTTTGGGTCCTTCGAGCTTTGGTGTTGACATGCGCAACTTCTGGTTTCCATAATTTTGTTGTTAGCTCAGGTTTCATAGGGGTTGTTTCACAGTTGATCAATGCAAATTTGTGAAAATATGCGTTGCCACATCATATGGGAGAAACATATGATGTGGGAGAAACATGTCAATCAGAAAAATGATGTGGGAGAAACATCAGGCAGGAATGCAAACGGATCAGATCAGATTCGAATCCGAAAAATTCGATCGAATCTTAGTACTCGATTTGAATTTGAATCTTATTCGTAAGTCGGATCTTTGGATTTGATTTCATCCGATTTATTTTTTTAAGAAATTAATAAATTATTAAAAGAAAAATAAAATATACTAATTTAAATAAAGTAAAAACAAAAAATACAAGTATTTTTTAATTATTTTCATCATATATATATATATATGTTTTTATAAAAAAAATAAATAATATAACAAATTTATAAATAAATAATAATATATGTATTATATATATTTATATTTATAAATATATAATATATCAAATCGGATAGGGGTTATTTGAATCTGATCCAATTTCTAATTGGATCATATTATCTGATCCGGTCCAAAACCAAATAGGATCGGATCGATCAGATCATGATCCGATCCATTTGCACCCCTAGTTGTAGGTAGAAAATATAAACAATAATTTGTATCGATTAACTCAAAATGTTTTTAAAGCATGTTGCAATAGTAAAATCTTGGGTTAGCATAAGAATGGCCAATTTGTTCAAGAACATGGTATGTGCCTGCAAGCAAGGTTCAAAGCATCGACACGTATCGGACGATACATATCGTTTAGGGAGCTCCCCCGATACGCCCCTACAGAGGGTGTATCGGGGTTCTGACCAGTGGAGGATCCTTAAACTAGCCCCCCTAAACCGGTTTTGAAAAAAAAATGGTTCTGAAAAAAAAATAAAAAGTAAAAAAAAAAGTACCAATATAGCCCGATACGCCCTTATCGGCATATCGGGCGTATCGATATTTTGAACCTTGCCTACAAATGTGATGCTAGGACTAATCAAATTTGCAAAATTCAATTCCCAGTCTCTAATATCTCTTGGTTATCTCCTCCAAGTTTTTCTCCTACCATACCAGGTCATCATTTTCAAGTTTTCTTGAAAAAAGGGGAAATTCCCGATTAGCACCTGTACTTTGGGCCTAATGTCACTTTGGTCCCTAAACTTTAAAATGCAGCAATTCGGTACTCAAACTTTCAAAACATGTCAATCCAATACCTGTCGCTAACCAGCTATTAAGTGGCATTTGAAAAGGCACAAATACCCTTTAAGTGTCATCTAATTCTCCTTATCAACCATCCAACCATCTAATTCTCCTTATCAACCCTTTAGGTGTCACCCCAACATTATTGAATAGAAGAAGCAAGGATTTAGGACTGTTCATTTTTTCTCAATGTTTGAATGATTGATAAAGAGAATTAGATGACACTCAAAGGGCATTTGTGTCTTTTCAAATGCCACTTAGCGGCTAGTTAACGGGTTGGTTAACGGAAGGTACTGGATTGACATGTTTTGAAAGTTCGGGCACTAAACTGCCACATTTTAAAGTTCGGGGACCAAAGTGACACTAGGCCCAAAGTACAGAGTACTCATCAAGAATTTTCCCAAAAAAATGATTATAAATAAGAAGAATATATTATAGATGCATTCAACTCCCTATCCAAAACCATTGGATTTGACTCGTTTAATCTCACTTTGAAATTAGGGTTGCAAACCAAGGTTTAAACTCACTTTGAAATTAAGGTTTGACCGTCCAGTTCAAATGACGGTTTGACTGCCCAAGTCAACAGTTTGCTGACCAAATCAACGGTTTTTTTGTCAAAAAGCAGTTTTGGGGTGAAACGGAACCAGTCAGGTGACCGGTTCTCAAGTTTCTAGTCCAACTGTCTAGTTCGGTTTTGAAAAACATGCTGCAATGAGTATACATTTATAATTGGATTGAATATAGATCCACTCATCCACCCCAAATCTAACTTATACATTCCAATCTATGTATAGAAATGTTGTATGTTTAGACACAAAATCTAGTCTAATACCATTTTCTTCATGATAATGCAATAATAAAGTTATTTTTAATTGATTATATAATATTCTGATCGTTTTTAATTAATTTAATAATAGTATTCAATATCCAAATCCCAAATATGAAGCTATGAACTATACATATATGCAACATGCTCAAGTACTTGGCTTCAAAATACTTGGCTTCTTTTGACTCAAGTCCAGTCAACTGTTTTTAAGACCTTACCCCCTTCAAGTGGTGATAGTGTAGAGATAAACAGGTAGTCTAATTAAGGGCCTATTCGTTTGCTCTGAAATCTGACATCTCAAAGTGCAATAATTACATTAAGAGGTATATTGGTATTGGTAAACTTTTCTTTCCTCTGAACTCCAAATGCAAAGAATATTGTTCTTAATTCTGAATTCTGAAAATTATTAAATATCTATTTTGATTCCATATATGAGAGTTTTTGTTTGTCTTTTTGAGGATATCATTGAAAAACAAAAAATTGTATGATTACACTTTAAGAGATAAGAGATAATATGAAACAAACCATCATTTTTCTTAAAATTAAAAGATTCCACTCAAGAGATAAAAGTTAAAGGGAAACAAACAGGCCCTAAGAATCTATTTGGTTCGAAGGCAGAATCAAAATCAAAACCCCTTGAAATCAAAATCGGAATGGCCATGCCTTCAAATTGGGGAATGTCGTCCCACCAAAAATGTGAATTGAATTTCAGTTGGAATCAAATCAAAATGACCCATTCTTAGTCTAATTCCAGATCCCTATTCTCACGAATCAAGGGGACCCTAAATGTAAGGTGTAAACATTAGGAGTACAAACGGGAGACTTGGACTATCAAGTATCAACTACCAAGGTACCAAAGCATTTCTAAGTTCTAACTTCACCCAGAACCTAGGGAGCAAAGCCTTCAGCCTATTTATAGCCTTCAACCTGAATGCAGATCCGTGCCTACGGAGCTGGCATGGCGTATCATGTCTGGCCTAATATAACCAGAATTGTAGACGATTGTTCTGCAGTTCAGCATTCAAGGTTCATTGTTAAGTATAAATATGATGAACAAAAGCTGTTATTAATTGTTGTCCCCTTTATAACCATAGGTGGGTATTTAAATATTTCTTTGATAATATCGAATTATGTTTCTATAAAATCAAATGCATTTTATGGGAAATTAAAGAACGCACAAGGTTACTGGTTGAGATTCCATTTACTGAATCGGGAGAAGGCATTAGATTCTGTTTTCTCAATGTATAGGAGTCGTCCGTACCCTATTTCGTTGTTAGGCTAAAACAACAAAAAAAATAAAAAGAAAGAAACGGCATTTTGAAAAGCAGTCTGGAACTACATGCACCATCACAAGCCATTACAAGTTGTAATTTAGGACTAATATCAACTGTAATTCTACTGTTATCCTTTCTCTACATATTGATCCTCCATATCAAAGTAATAAACAACATTATTGGAAAAACAAATAGGGGCAGATAATCAATATACATAATAGCCTTTGAAATGCAGCCCTTGACTGGAGAAGATAATACCATGCTTATATTCCTATCAATCTTGATACTCCACCTCATTAGCCATTTAGCACTTTGTCCAGCTCCCCTTTCTTAAGCCAGCAAGCTTGTTAACACTGTATCAGGTGATACACCATGCCTTGGTTATTATTATAGCCTAGACAAGGCCCGATTTTCCGGAGCGCTCTGCATTGGTTGTAAACATAGTGTATCAGATGATAATAAAGCAAAGCAAAACCATGATCCATATCCTCAAACAAGTGAGATCATTTCACTAGCATTACCCTACAGCAATCAGGCAAAAAGCCATGGTCACCCATTATGTGACTCTAATAGGTTGAACGTAAGTGGAAAAGATGGATTTTTTTTTGTCAAATTGTATGACAGGTGGCACCAGCACAGCTTCTAGGCATTCTCGCCCCCTGGTAGAAACCCTCACCCCTTCAAACATCAGCTTGGCAGAAGAGTATAATGATACAGACCCTCCAATTAGCAAAGTGCATCTTACATTCAGCACAGGAAAAAATGACCAATTGGTTCATTCCTGCCGTTTAATCAATTAACTTTGTTTCTCTGAGTTGTATAAATATTTCTATTGGCTCATTAAATGAAAGCATGGGGCATGGAATTTCATATTGGTGATCATCAGGAAATATTCTAGGTACCACATAATCCAGGTGGATGTACTTTAAACCATCCAAGCATGAAAAGGCAAGATATCATCATCCTATGTAATGGGGTGGCTCCACATTGTAGACCATATCAAATAGCCAAACAAAATGCAACTACTTCAAGACTCAGACACATAAAGATGAATACATGGTAGCCCAGAAATGTTGCCATGCCAAGGGATTCCCTTGATAGATCTACAAGCTAACAAGAACCATGAGAAAAAGGTTGAGGTTTCTTACCAACGGAGTTCCTTTAGCAGCCCTCTCTGCCAAATAGGAACAAGGCTTGAAGAATTCTCCATACATCTTTGACCATTCCTCCAATCTTGAGCAAATGTATTTGGATCCAAGAGAATCAGCCCAGAAAATTATCCCTCCCCTGATTAAAATGTGCATACCATTTGATTAGGCTATAGTGTTCATTAAGGATGAGAAAGGAGCAACTCAGACTGAACTTTCATGCAACGTAGTACAGACCTGTATGGTGGGAATCCCATACCCATAACAGAAGCAATGTCAAGGTCTGATGCCTTGACTGCAATTCCTTCAGCAAGGACACGACAGGCCTCATTCACAACAGGGAAGAAAATCATCTCTACAATGTCCTTATCCGGTAACTTCATAAACTATGTCCAGGAAGTCCAACCAGCAAAAAAGGAAAAAATAAATAATTAAATAAAACCAGGAGAAATAAAGCATTTAGTCTGTAAATAATGCAGAAATATCAACCACTATAATTGTTATAAGAAGCTTTCTTCTCCACAATATTGAATACTATTGTAGCCTCATATCACAGAGGATCAATTCTGTTGCAGGCCTCACAGCAGTGGCTAGATGCAAATGAATTTTTTGTAAAGCTTTATTAGATCCACATCAGCCCCTTACATTGCCAATCTCCTTTTCTGGAAATTTGGAAATAGTTAGATATTTCATATTTTCTTTAACTGGATTTGATCACAGTTCTAAAATCTTCTGTAAGCCATCCTTATATGTGAACCTTGGATGGTTGCCCTTCAAAGTTTATTATTTTCCTCTTAAGCTCTTGAGCATGTTAGTAGTATATTTGCTTGCTTTGCATAGAGCACACACCTTACTGTCTTAAGAAGTTTCTTGGTTGCTTTGAAGAGTTTATTGATGGTGTTTTATACTGGAAATCCAATAAGGGCTCTCACAAAGTCTGAATTAAAATTGTGTTTTGAATTATAAGAAGAGTAAAAGACAGATTTTATGAGCAGCCTTTGCTTTCTTCTTTGAATCTAGACATTCTTGAGGATACAAACTCCTTTCAGTTATTATTATATGCTGACCCCAGTGTTTAAAAAAGCATACAAGGACTAAGCCTTGAGGTTTGTTTCAATGCAAGGTTCAAAACAAACAACCTTGAGGCCCAGCTTTAAGGTTCATACCTACAAGTACAAGGAACATTCCTCACGCCTTGAGATGCCTTGTTCATGTGTATGGGTATGGGTATTTATTTGTACATACACGAATATGTATATTATATTTATAATGTATACATTTGTGATTTTATCCATGCATCAAAACATTTAAAGAGGTATAATTTTAAATTTAATTCTTTTTAACAGTCATTAAATGGCTTGTAATTCATAATATAAGGAATAGTGGAGATTCATGTAGCTGACCCCATATAGTTGGGAAGGCTTAGATGATGGTGATGATGATTCAGCATCATCTCTAAACAAAATCTACACTTTTATACTTCTCACACATCACCGTATTAGGAAATGCATGTGGAAAAAGTTACCAATAAAAACTAAACAACTGTGCAAGTGTGTTAGAACCACTGTTTCACTTAAGGATGGTATCTTGAATGCGGTATGCATCATTAAATAACACTTCCTGTATGCTAATTTGGTGAAACCCGCAAGATCCTGTGTAAACTTAGACAAGATCGTCGGGTTTGAAAGTATAATGCTTGAAAATCTGTAATTGGTAAGGGACTAACTAGAAATAACACCAAGATGAGAAGGCACAAGTGGGTCAAGCCCCCTAATCTCTTAGCGGGCTACTATACTTACTAAAGATGTATCCAAGTTAAAAGGAAAGAAGAATCATAGAAGGGTGATAGGCTGTGTTCCACTCACAGGAGTTTCTGAGAAGTCCACACTTCGGGGATCTCAAACTCATCCTATGTTAACCCCATATGCCTGACACACCGATTCATCAATGAAGAATTAAGGCTGGTTTTTCATGGAATAATGCAAATTATGAATACCTAAAGATATATCAGGTGGCAGAAGAATCAGACCAGTCTAACTTTGGGATTCACTTCTAGATGTAACTCATTATTAAAGTATTTTGATCAATTTGTAGGTAATCCACTAAGTGAGAGATCTCTCACAGTTCAATAAAATATATTTGAATTAAAAGATAACTTTTGCTAGCCACTTATTTTGCACAATTTGTGGTGTATGCTCACATATGGCGTTCACATTCATTCATGCATATGTATCTCTGTGCCTATATTGTGAAGGAGAGTGGGAGGGGAGAAAGAGAGAAACCTTAGAGTCAACTTTCACACCAGAGATGTGCCTTGCCTTCTCTACATATTTTCCTATTTCAGGGTCCGGGCTAGCCCTGCGCTTGTTGTCATAGACATAGAAACCCTTCCGAGTGGCTTCACCTGAAACAAGTACCATAAGATATAAAAATTAAAAAAAAAAAACTTTTCAGAGGGGCAATTTATCCTAAAATAAGTTTAAGTCCCTAAATTTTTCACACAACCTCATCTCTACCTGCTCTCTTATCCTCTTGCATTATAGGGATTAGCATTGACTTATACGATCTCTCAGGAAAGCTCCCAATAAACTGCATACCAGTTGCAATTGCAACTCCAAAACCAACCAGATCAACCATTCTGTATGGATAAAGAAAAACGGTAAGAAAACCCAACAAGGCAATTAGACAACTTTGTGTGTGTGTGTGTGTGTTGGTGGGGGGAGCACATTTCAGGAAACAGTAAAACCTTGATCTATTAAATACCTGAAAGGTCCCATTGGCATTCCAAATTTAGTTATGGCTCGATCAATCTGATAGACATCTGAACCATGTTCAACAAGTAAGATAGCTGCTTGTGAGTAAGGGAAGAACATCCTGTTGACAGCAAAGCCGGTGCAATTCCCAACCACAACTGGGGTTTTCTTGATCTTCTTCCCAACATCTAGTAAGTCAACAATTACTTGAGGAGACGTCTTCTGGGTACAAACTATTTCCAGTAGTGGCATGACATGAGCCGGACTGCACAGAAGCATGATTGGCCACATGCCCATGGTTGGATCAAACGAAGGATAAAGAAACCATGAAATACAGTAACAGAATTACCTGAAGAAATGTGCTCCAACAATCCGATCCTGAGACTTAATCCTCTCACCAATCAAGTTCAAGTCAATTGTGGATGTGTTACTGGCAAGTATGCAATGGGGTGGACAATATGTTTCCAGGTCAGCAAAAATTTGCTGCTTTAAAGAGACATTCTCAATAACAGCCTGTTCCAAGTATAAATGAGTAAATAAAATGGTTGCCAAAACCAAAAACCTAATCATGACTTGACCTTACCTCTATAACCATGTCCACATCTTTAAAGCTTTCATAGTCAAGAACACCCTTGATAAGAGAGAGTGTTTTTTCCAGCTTCTCTTCAGTCATTTTCCCTTTCTTTACACGACTTCGCAAATTGGCTGAATAACTCGTGTTCATATGTTAAGTTCAAATGAATTAGAAAAGAGAAGACCATGCACACAGAGAGACAAGGTCTTTGAATTAAATAATAATAGTACACTGACTGCACAAGTAAAGAACACGAATTGACACCAAATACTCTAACATAACATTTGGCCCTAATGTGCAGAAAATTTTCCTATCCTCTTTAAAAAATGTCTCACCTTTTATTCTATCAATCCCAGCCTGTAGAAATTTCTCATTTACTTCTTTCAGGATCACAGGATAATTGCTAAGAATCAATGCAGTTGCAATTCCTGAACCCATTAATCCTCCTCCAAGAATTGCAACTTTCTTTATTCTCCTTGGTACCAAACCCAGATCAGTGATTCCAGGAACCTGTTGAGAGTTTGAATAAAGGAGTTTTACCATTCTTATAGTCTTTCCAGATTGCATGTTGAAAGGAGAGTTGGGATTGGTAAACTAGGATTAAAATGCAATTAAACCCTGAAGAAGCATAAACCATATTTAAGTGGTAAAATGTAAATGACTGATGAAGATCATTAATCTATTTACAAACATATACACTTTATCAACTCCCAAATAGAAACTGGTCACTTTCCAGAAACACTGTGTCAACTTGGATGCCAGTGTTCCGGTTTCCAAGTTCAATTTGTCCAGAATCCAGATTGATAGAAGGAATGAAATTCATGCATGCAAAATGGAATTTGCAGTTATTTACTCAAAGCCTAACCAAACCAAGTCAATGAACAAGCTTATGAATGTTACCGAGGAAAAGATAAAGTTTCAAGGCAGCGGTTCATTAAGGATATATTCAAAGAAAATCAGTTTTACCAAGCTAGGAGTAGAAAGACAATTTCTTACTAACTATAGGCTACAGCAGGATTTTGTTATAGGAGAAAAACCTTTGTTGTTCCACGCTGAGCAAAGAATACATGGACCAAACTCTTGGCAGTGTCGGATCGAATAAGTCCCTGAGAAGCCTCTGCCTCCTGTATAAGCCAGATGTGATATCGAGTTATCATACAGCTGCATACTTACCAATAGTGTGGAATAGAGAACAATGGAGAGGATCTATACCTTCAAAAGACCAGCACGGGATCCAGAAACTATACCCTCTTCTATAACATCAATGCAAACTAATGGGTGCTTGAGATTAGGAGCTTGTTTTCGGACTTGGGCTCTTGCAAACTTGAGTATTTCCTTGGCCACCCCAAGAGGCTCTAGCTTGTTAGTCCTGTAAAGACTTAAAACCCATGGTCTTCTACACTCAAAAATATCTAGGGCCCACTGGCGAGCGGTATCTATCAATTCATCAGGTGGAGCTATGGCATCCACTAGACCCAAGGAATAGGCTTCCTCCCCTTTAACTGATTTTGACATCTGTTGTGTGTGTGTGTGTGAGAGTGAGAGAGAGAGAGAGAGAGAGTGAGTGAGAGAGAGAGAGAGCATGTTACAAAATAAATTTAATGACTGGAGAAGAACTAAAGGCTAACTTGTACAACAAAGGATGAGAATATACCAGCATCATTTCAAGTGCCTTGGAAAGGCCCACAAGGCGTGGAAGCCGCTGTGTTCCTGAGCCAATACAAGAGTGTGTAATTGATAAACAATATCAGAGAACACTAAAAACATGTTAAGGTTGCCCCTTAACTAGAAAACACCATAATTTCAAATCCTTGATGTTTGTATTTGACATGCTACTATAAGTTAATGGGTGCAAAGACGTATGCAGGCATCCAAAATAGTATATATTAAGTCCTGGCATTTTTGTATAAAATAACTTCCCTTTCAATCATACTTGGTTTTGATTGAACCATATAACTTGAAACAAAAAGAGGAGAGGGTAGATACCTTGTATTGAGGATAGCAAACCATGTCCCTCAATACCTCCATGGCTCCATATAATTCCTCATTGCAATAGTGTTTATGCCTTTACAGGATCACAAATTGATATATTAAATCGCACTAATTTAGTTTGTTTGTTTATCCTATTTTTCACCTTTAGGTTGCATTGTATAGTGGGTGGGAACAGTACTTCACATAATTATGGTCACCTATTTGAAAAGGACAGCTCAGTGCATGAGGCTCCCACCAATACGGGGACTAGAGAGGGACAGATGTCTGTGGTGTTACCCCTGTGGATACACAAAGAGGCTGTTTCCAAGATTTGAAACCTGGAAACCCAGGTTGCAATGGACCTATTCACTGATCTTAAATCCTGCCATCTCCAATGATCAATCTAATGGCACCAGGAGAGTCACGTATACAATGTATAAATCTTTGTTCTCCAATTATGGAATAAAAGCCATCTATACAGATAAAACAACAATCTAAAAGAGCCTCCAGTGCTGGTTATATATCCGAACTACATCCCTCTGTTGATGCTAAGAAGTTTATAGCCTCTCTGGATAAAAGTTCTCCAAAAAAACATGAACAGGATATAAGTGTAGAGACACAGTAGATAAATCTTAGTCTTTTTTATGTGTGGCCCCATATTATTTGTTGCTGTTTTACTGTTAATTATTTGGTTTTCCCTTACTTACAGGCGGCAGGGGTACTTATAGTCATCGTAACTTATTTTAATGACTCATATAAATAACAATTAGTGGGAGCAGCAGAACCATTAATTCTGCTCTCCTTTTCTTCTTTTTCTCTTCTTCTTCTCCTTCTCTTCCTTTGTTTCCTCTTCTCTTTTTCTTTCTATTTTCTTAGCTGATCTCACACTAAACCTAGATCTGTTAACACTGTTATTCCAAGTATAAGCAAGTGAAAATGTGGATCAATCACTTAATAAATTATTGAACATTGGATGCTGCCACGATCCCGGTTAGGGACATAACGTGAGTTTCGCCTACTTAGAGAGAGACAAGAGACCACCGATAAAAACCAAACGGTTCTAAAGAAAATTCTTCAATTGATATCCTCATATGATACTTACAAGAATATATATAGACTCCAATTAACTCTCAAATTACCATGACTCTCTAGTTAACTAACCCCCCCCCTACAAATAAGGCATTAAACACAAGCACTATAGATGTTTCACATACAATTATAGAAAATCAAATTAATCCCTATACGTTACTAATAACGTGTCCCACTTTTACTCACCCCATTTTACTTACCCACTAACCACCTTCAAATCTTATCCCATTATTCAAAAATACTATCTAATATCATGACACGTGGACTCCCTTCAATAGACATGTGACTGATGCTTAATCTTATGGACACCCTGTTGTGTTAATGCAGGACCCACCCAAACAGAAGCTAATTAGGTGGCTGGCATGGGCCCTAAGCAAGCTGGAAACAGGCCCACAAAGCCCTCAGGTTGCTAATTGAAACTTAACTGGCCGAACAAATTAGGCTGGACACAACTTAAAGAAATTGAATAATCACTAGACAAATGAAGCAAAAGTGAAAATTAGATGAAAGTGACCTTAATAGAGCATACCAAAAAAAAAGCTGGTGAGGATGTAGAGAGGATTGCATAAAGTAGAAGGAAATGCAGAGGGAAAGAAAGAAAAAAAAATGGTGGGAAAGTAAGAGGCATGAAGAAGTTGAGGAGATAATACAAAAAACGCAAAAACATTAGAACAATAAAAAAGCAAACCTGGAATATTAAGATAGAGATTCAACATTCAACAAACTAAACTACTTGTAGTAAACTATAGATAGGCAGCACTAAAGGTTCCTGTCGGAGTCAACACTTTTGTTGTAATGCTGAAATTATCATTATGTGTGTCACTCACAAGGGCATTTTTGTCTTTTTTACTTTTAATTGTATGCTTCCCTAATATAAATAAGATTCTAGCCTAGGCGCCACCATACTTGCTTTTTGGCACCCTTCTCTCAAGTATCATGTCTCACCTGTTGATGCCCCCATAATCACAAACTAGGTGATTGCAGTGGAGAACCTATATGATATGTCAAACAATTCCAGAGATCCTCAGGGATCGGAAGCATTTTAGAGATGAGAGAGGGGTTATAGTAGCATTATTTTCAGCACCTATTGGAGTAGGAGCAGAGGTCATGGTTGGTGTGGAAGGGGTACAAAGAGCAAGAATGATGAATGTAAATAAACTAATTATCAAGGGAGACTCTAAACTGGTGATGGAGTGGTTGCAAAGTGGGGAGGTAGCTTTATGGCAGTACGGAAACGAGCTAAAAAAGTTCTCATGGTTGTCTAGAAAGATGGAAATGAAATTTCAATGGGTCCAAAGGACTGCTAATAGTATGGCTGATGAACAAGCAAGGGGTGGAGAGGGAACAAATCTTTTGGGCACAATTGTAAGGATAGCTGTATGGGAGATAAAATCTTTTTATCTCTGCCACTAATGCTTGTAATATATACTCCTAATTGACATTAATAAAATGTTCAGTTATTGATAAAAAAAATTCCAGAGACTTATGGGAAGATTTCTATACCTATCAATGACCCGGCCTAACATTGCTTATGTTGTAGGTGTCTGAGGTCTTAGATACCTAAAGATATTCCTAGAGACAGGTCTGTTGTTCAAGAAGCATGGGCACTTAAAGGTTGAGGTTTATATTGATATTAACTAGGTTGGATCAGTAAGTAACAGAAAATCCACTAGTGGATATTTCACCTTTATGGGAGCAAACCAAGTATTGTGGCTAAGTCTAGTAAAAAGGTAAAATACAGAGCCATGCCTATTGAGTGAACTGGGGTTTACAGTAGATAGTCCCATGTCACTTTATTGTGATAACAAGGCTACCATTAACATTGCAGTTAATCCAGTCCTCCATGATAGAACAAAACACATTAAGTTGATAAACATTTTAGTGGGGAGAAACTAGGAGGAGAGGTATGTACTCCATATGTCAGTTGTGGAGAACAACTTGCAAAAGCTTTTACAAAGGGCCTCCATCACTTGCAGCACAATGGTTTTTGTGACAAGTTGGGCACAATAACCCAACTTGAGAATGAGTGTTGTAATGTTGTAATTATCATTATATGTGCCACAAGGGCACTCTTGTCTTTTTACTTTTAATTGCATTCAACCTTTTTTTTGAAAAAAGGCAAGGTATTCTGCCCTAATATAAATAAGATTATAGGCACCACCAACCTTGCTTTTTGGCCTCAAACCTTTCATCTTCTCTCTTCCTCGCTTTCCCTCCTACCTTGATTTCTTATGGAATAATAACCTTCATAAGCTTGAACTTGGAGTCAGCACCAAGCCATAAAATTGCAAGAGCAATTCAAATTTATTCATTTATCACCCCAAAAGTCTTTACATAATTTATATAGATGAGCATCCTTTTTTCGATGAATAACAAATAAAAAATTAGTGAAATCTAGAAAGAATTATTTACATATGATAAGCATCCCTGAGATTGTGATGGCCTTTCACTAACTTTATAAATCAAGAGTTACTCCCCTCACTCAAAAATAAATTCTCTTCCCAACCCTTGTTTCATCAAAGCATCTACCAGCCTATTTGCTGATTATAGACCCAAGAAACACAAAGCATTTTGTTGCTTTTAAGCTCCTTTATCTCCCTTATAATATTTTTGTACTACCAAGTAGTCCTTTCTTCCTTTTGAATCCAGCCAGCCCATCACCACTTTGGAATCCCCCTCAATTAACAAATTTGTATGGTCGAGAATTTTTTCCACTCCAACCCTTGTAGTATTGCTAATATTTCTTATCTTGTTGAGTTCCCATGGCCTATTGGTCCAGGAAAAAAATGTTAGAATATCATCATCATCCAAGCCTTATTCCAGCTATATGGGATTGGCTACATGAATCCTATTTTGTCAGCCTGTTCTGTTTAATGCCATATTCATTGTTAAATTATTAGTCCTTAAATTTTTTTACCTCTTTTTTATGAATGATAGAATTTTATTAATAAAAAAGGGATTGCATTGAGAATTACAAGACAAATCATCCCAATAGGGACACAAGGTGCGATCCCAACCTACAACAACCCAAATTACAACTGAGCCAAAAAAAGTTCAGACTTTAAAACCCCCACCTTTGCAAAGTAATCTACCATCCCATGTGCAGACCGCCTTTCCCATTGAACAAGAACTGTCATGTCTCTAACCAGCCATTTGAACTTTTTCATAGACTCCTTATACTTCCAACTCACTGGTTCTGGTTCCTTCAGCCACCCTATTATCAATTTAGAGTCACCTTCAATGAGCAGTCTGTCAAAATTTAGTTGTCTAGTAATCTGTACTCCTTGCAAGACTGCTTCAAACTCTACAAAACCTGAGTCCCCTATTCCAATCGGGCCTGAGAAGACAGCAAAAATATGTCCTTCATTATTCCTGAAAACCCCTCCTATATCATCTGGACCTGGGTTCCCTAGGCTGCTGCCATCAAATTTCAACTTGATAAAGCCTTCATCAGGAGGTTCCCAAGCTACCACTGGTCTGTTCCTTGCAGTAGAACTTCTAGGTACAGCTCCCCAGTTTCTCCACAAGTCATCAACAGAGAAATCTGAGAACAGATTTGAGACTTTAACCCAATGTCTAGCTCTATTAAGAATACACTGCCACACAGCCCCCACACTCCTTTCTCTGTCACTGAAGACTCTACCATTTCTCTCCTCCCACTGTCCCACACTGTTCATATCAAAGCAGCCCTAAGGCATCTCCAGTTCTCCACATGACTTTACCTCTCTTCTTTGGCCAGCTGAAGGTCACGGAATCAAAGAGATTTCCAATCTAAAGAGACACAATCCACCTATGACCAAAAAGATCAAAGACCTTTTCCCAGAGGCCTACAACAAAAGGGCAAGAAATTAGGAGGTGGTAACTGCTTTCACCGCATGCTTTACATAGGGTACACCAGTTAGGGAAAAGGCACAAGGTAGGTCTTCTTTTTTGCAAGGTGTCTAACGTGTTTATTTTTTTCCATGAAAAACTTCCCAACAGAAAGTCCCAACCTTGGGAGAAAGACCTTTAGACCAGAATTCTTTAAATGGGCATGGGAAGTGGGTCGGGGCTAAACTGAACACAAACAATAGAAGGAGGTGCAGGAAAACAAACCCCTAGTGTGTGGAGTCCAAATACAACCATCAGGCTTAGAATGATCCAGGAAAACGAAGTCAAGGACTTGCAAGAGCGAGGTTGCCGATTCAAGCTCATTGTATCTCAAGTTTCTTCTTAGTCCCTTGCCCTTCTAGCCCCTTCAACTTGTAACAAATCAGTTCATCTTATGGGTGTTGTTGATAAACCATCTCAGTCTACTTTCCCTCGGTTTATCACCTATTGGGGCTACTTCTAAATTCCTACAAATGACTTCATTTCTAATCCTATCCTTTTTAGTTTTTCCACTAATCCATTTTAGCATATGCATTTTTTTCCATACTCATTTTCTGGACATGTTTATTAACTACCCAACACTCTGCCCCATACAACATGGTTGACCTTACAATTGTTTTATAAAATTTCCTTTTAATACATCCACCTTAAAGGACAGCTTGCTTGTTGCATAAAACTCCAGATGCACCTCTCCATTTTGCCCATCTTGCTCTAATGCTATGCACGACATTGTCCTCAATCTCTTTCTTGTTATGAATTATTGAACCAATGTACCAAAAAAGGGCCACATTGAGTTCTCTCTTGATATCCAATCAGTAGAAATCACTAATTGCAGATTTAGTCAACTTTCTTGTGAAAGGAAAGAGGGGGAAGATGAAGATTTCAGCAGTAGAGAAGAAAAGAGTAGGAAGTCAACCAGGATTGTAAAATTAACCCTAGCCGCCTACCTCACATTATATTTATACTTAACTTAAAGGATGAGATATTACAAGGATGCCCTTAGTAAGGCGGCTACTAATATAGCTGAACAGTCACAACTTAAAAAAAGAAACATAAACTAATGGGCCTAAAGCCCAACAACTTCCTAACTAAATAAAAAACAACTCGGACCAACTCAACACTCCCCCTCAAGTTGGGAGTAAATGTTACACATTCCCAACTTGCATAGATCATGCTCCAGCTTGTTCTTTGCAACACCTTTTGTGAGAACATCAGCGAGCTGTAGATCAGAAACAATGTATGGAAGACAAACTTCTCCAAAAGTTACCCTTTCTCTGATAAAATGCCTATCCACTTCAATGTGCTTAATTCGGTCATACTGGACTGGGTTATGGGCAATGTTAATTGCTGCCTGGTTATCACAGTATAGCATCATATGTTCTTCTGCCTGTACACCAATTTCTTCTAACAGGGAACGGATCCAGAGAAGTTCTGAAACTCCATGTGCCATGGCCCTATATTCGGCTTTAGCACTTGATCTTGCCACCACTATTTGTTTCTTACTCTTCCATGAGACAAGGTTACCCCCAACAAACGTGCACACTCCTGAAGTTGATATCCTGTCATCAAGGCATCCTGCCCAATCTGCATCTGTATAAGCCTCTAGTTTCAACTATCCATGATTAGTAAACAATATGCCTCTGCCCGGGTGTCCCTTCAAATAAGCAAGAATCCTGTCAAATGCCTCCCAATGCTGGGCTCGTGGAGCATGCATGTATTGACTTACTACACTTATTGCATAGGAAATGTCTGGTCTTGTCATACACAAGTATAGCAGCCGACCCACAAGTCTCTGATATCTCCCAATGTCCTTTACTGGTTCACCGTCTGATGCATTGATTTTATGGTTCTGATCAATAGGGGTGTTGATTGCCTTTGTTCCAAGCTTCCCTGTCTCTTGAAGAAAATCCAAGACATACTTCCTTTGAGAGATAAAAATTCCATGTTTTGATCTTGCAACTTCAATGCCCAAAAAGTATCTCAGTTCTCCAAGATCCTTAATTTCAAATTCTTTATGTAGGTTCCTTTTCAGACCATCAATCTCATTCAGATCATTCCCGGTGACAACAATATCATCCACATAAACAATTAGGACTGACACCAAAGATCCCCTTCGCTTCACAAACAAGGTGTGATCGGATTGAGTCTAAGTGTAGCCAAAAGCAATCAAGGCCTTTCTGAATCTGTCAAACCATGCTCTGGGAGATTGTTTCAAGCCATAAAGTGACTTCTTAAGCCTGCATACTTTTCCCTTTTCAGTATCATTGTAAAAGCCAGTAGGAAGATCCATATACACTTCTTCTTGCAGATCCCCATTTAGGAAAGCATTCTTCACATCAAGTTGAAACAAGGGCCAAGAGTATGAGGCAGCAAGAGAAAGAAGTATCCGAACAGAGGTTATCTTTGCAACTGGTGCAAAGGTCAAGTAATCAATGCCATAGGTCTGTGTGTACTCTTTTGCAACAAGTCTTGCCTTATACCTTTCTATACTTCCATCTGCCTTATATTTTACGGTGTAAACCCATCTGCATCCAACTGTCTCCTTGCCTTCTGGTAGATCTACAATGTCCTATGTCTAATTCTTAATCAAAGCTGCCATCTCTTCCTACATAGTTGTCTTCCACTCAAGTTTGGAGAAATCCTCACTAACACCCTTGGGTATAGACACTAAATCAAGAGAGGAAAGAAAAGCACGGTAGGAAGGAGAAAATCCAATGTAGGATAAGTACTGTGAAATACAATGAGCAGTACACTTTCTCTTCCCTTTTCTGAGAGAAATAGGGAGATCAAGGTTATCTGTAACAGTGTTAGTAGAATCAAATGGGAACTGAAACAGTAGCGGGACCAAGAGGAATACCTGAATCCATGTCAGTCGAATCTGGAGTCTTCAAGGAATCGACAGGAAGTGGTGAGTTTTGCTGTAGTGGAATCAACCTCCTTGTGAAGTCTCTGTTGTAAGTAATGCTGAGAAGCAGAACGCAAAGGAGGTGGCAAGGTAGGTGATACAGGGTGGTGGTCAAGCACAGGAGTAGACACAGGGACTGGAACTAGGAGAGGAATAGACTGCTGACTCACCTCCCCAAAACACTCCCCCTAAGAATGATTCTTTGAGAAGAAGTACGTGGATTCAAAAAAGGTGATATCCATGGTAACATACTGGCTCCCAGAGACTGGATCATAGCAGCAGTACCCTTTCTGATTCTCTGCATATCCAAGGAAGACACACTCCAAACTTGACAAACTAACAAACTCAAAAAGTTTTGGAAACAAAAAACTCAAAGAAGAAAAAGGTAAATGGCCCAAACGATTATGCCAAAGCATAATTTGACCCACAGACCCTGACTCACTATCCCTGTTGACATGATGACTCTGATGAGAAGGAAGTACATCCAGGAGGTAGATTCCATTCACTTCACGACCATCCCAATCGTCCTCTTTGAATCCAGATCCTGCAAAATACAATGACCGGGAGAAAAAATTACTGAGCAGTTCAAGTTCTTAGTCAAACTACTAACAAATAACAAATTAGTGCTCAATCTGAGAACATGACGGACAGAGAGTAGAGAAATAGAATCACTAATCTTAACAGATCCCTTCCCAGCAATAGGAACATGGAATCCATCAGCTGTGGAGACCCTATCTCTGCCAGAACAGAGCTGGTAAGTTGAAAAAATAGTAGAGCTCTGGGTCATGTGCTCTGAGGCTCCAGACTCTATAATCCAAGGAGGTCCCTCCTTACCTGAAGTAGAAACATAATTTGCAGTGACGTGTGAACTACCTGTGTGAGCAAAGGAAGTAGAGTGGACTCCACCAGTGCCACCTGTACCTTGTTGTCCGCTTGCGGCTGAACTGGAACTGGCTGTATCCCGTTGGTTCAGAAATAGCCCATACCTCTCAAGTTCGGCCCTTACTGCAGTAGCTGCAACAGACTCCAGAGCATCTGTAGTAGGAGGGGTCGGAATGTCACCAGTAACTGCCATGTGTGCATTTCCCTTCTTATTTTTCAATCTAGTCGGCACAAGATGTGGGTGAAGCTTCCAACAAGTATCTCGTGTGTTTAGGCTTCTTACAGTAGTCACAGATCAAATCTCTTTTATCTTCCTTCTTGATTTCACTGCCACCCCGATCTCCACTTTGTTTAGGTTTCACAGCACTTACCATGGCAGACTGATCAGGAATAAGATTTTTCATCATCACATCACTCCTGCACTCCTCCCCTGACACAAAGGCATATGCCTGGGAGAGAGTAACACTACCCCTGGAAAGAAGGTGTTGTCGTGCAATATCATACTCAGGATTAAGGCCAACAAGAAATTCAAACACCTTATACTTCTCTAGATGTTTCTTATAGGTAGTTGCATCCTTAGTGGTTTCCCAAGCAAATGTCTCTAAATGGTCAATCTCCTGCCACAGGGTTTTAGGGGCTAAAAAACAGGCTACAACAGATCTATCTCCCTACCTTGTAGAAATAATTTGATTTCTCAACTGATAAGCCCTAGACACATTCTCCCTCTGTGAATAGGTTTCTGCAACCCCATCCCATATTTCCTTAGTTGTATTTGCCCATAAAATTTTTTACTTATATGGGGCAACATGGAATTACACAACCAAGTCATCACCATATAATTCTCCTATACCCACCGGGAGTTGCTAGTTTCGGGTTTCACCTCTTCACCAGTGATATACCCTAATTTCCCACGAGCACCAATGGCCATCTTTACAGATTGTGACCATTCTAAGTAATTTGCACCATCCAACCTAACTGTAGTAATGGTCCCAGCCCCGAAAGGGTCTCCAGCACCTCCTTCTACTAGTCTCATTTCACTCCCGGGCTTATTTTCAACTCCGTGGCCCTCCATGCTTCTCAAAAAATGTAAAGAAAATAACTAAAATTTGCAACAAGATCAAACAAAACACTTTTTGGAACCAACAACACCTTTCTGGTGTCCTAGACTTTCTTTCCACAAAAGATTCCTTTTCTGTGGGACGGGAGAAGAGAGAGAAGAGGCAGCCGCTCTCTCTAGAAGCCTCCAAATCAGGCAGGACTTGAATCGCCCCTTACAAAAAACTCCAAGGACCCTTAAAAATTAGGGCACCACTTCCTAGGTCAAAATTGAAGAGTCCAACAGAAACGGGACTCTTCCCCTTTCTCCAATTTTTCCTGATTTCGATGAGAAACCCTAGACCAGCTACAAGGCACACAGATCCACCAAAAAAATCCAAAAATTGGGCTTACCTGAGAGCTTTAATCAGCCTCTTAAATCACCATGCAACCGGTCGATCTAGGGCTGCATGAGAGAACAACTTCAAGGAACCTTCGGCCCGCTCTGATACCAAGTAGAAATCACTAATTGCAGATTTAGTCGAGTTTCTTGTGAAAGGAAAGAGGGGGAAGATGAAGATTTCAGCAGTAGAGAAGAAAGGAGAAGAAGAAAAGAGTAGGAAGCCAACCAGGATTGTAAAATTAACCCTAGCCGCCTACCTCTCATTATATTTATACTTAACTTAAAGGATGAGATATTACAAGGATGCCCTTAGTAGGGCGGCTACTAATATAGCTGAACAGTCACAACTTAAAAAGAAACATAAACTAATGGGCCTAAAGCCCAACAACTTCCTAACTAAATAAAAAACAACTCAGACCAACTCAACACAATCCTAATTGCACCCTGATTTTCCATTATTATTAAATTTACTTGCCATACATTTTGTTCTAGTCCTATATTCTAAGACGTTGGCCCATAAGCTTAGTTTTGTATTTAATCCTTCATTAGTTTCATCAACTAAAATGATGTCATCAGCAAACAACATGCAATATGGGACCTCCTCCTGAATATGGAAGTCAATTCATCTGGAAAACAATGCTAAGATTCCTCATTACAATTTCTGAACAATGCTCCCATTCCCAATTGGCTCTAATTTCCACTACTGCATCCATCAAAGTTTAGTTTTATTAAGTGTGCTGACAATGGTTCCATTGAGGAGCAACAGCAAGATGAGCATCTAATCTTTTTGATATTTACAATATAACTATCTTCCTAAAAAGGAAATACTTGCAAAGAAAGGAAAGAAATTGAAATCCATATAAATCTGAAATACTTTCTCAGTCTCTATTAAATCCTTGATTGATATGATATTAAATCAAATCTTTGATTGAGAGAATTTTTCATGAGCCCCATTTAAGCTGGCCAACTACTGCTGGAATGATGGACTGTGAGCCCATGGTCTTAGGACTAGACCTTTTTTAGCCCATTTACTTCTCTCTATCGCATGCCGTGTTTGGGTCATCCACTAAATCTTACAGTTTACAATCTAAGACAATAGGGAGTGCATAGAAAAATTGGTGTGCTAAACCAAAAATCTATTTCATCTTCACTGAATTTTCATGTTGCAAAAGATAAACTATCCTGCTTCACACCGTCATCTAATTGTTAATACTGTATAAACACAGACTAACAACCATACCTCCAAAACCAGGAATGATTCCAAGCTGAAGTTCAGGCAAGCCTAGCTGTGCAGTGGCAGTAGAGATGCGGGCATGGCAGGCCTGTCAAGGAAAGAATAGCCATGTCAAATAATGTGTATGACAGCTCTCTGAAACAAACTGTAGGGTTGCAGCACTGCCAGCACAAACCATTGCAACCTCTAGTCCACCACCCAAGGCAAGACCATCAATAGCAGCTACAGAAGGTTTTTTTGCTCCTGACAAAGAAAAAGTAACCATGGAAATGTTTAATAGAAATCTTGTCCAACATTAGTAGATAACCATTACAATATAGAGGAAAACAATGAAGCCCAAAATAGGCACCTTCTAAAATGTCAGAAATAAATTCTATTGATACAAGACCGGGTGTTGACTCCTTAACTGCAAGTCAGAAAAATGGATTATTAGTAACAAACCACAAAAATGGAATATTGGTAATACAGTAATATGTTATAATATATATATAACAGTAAACATACTCTTGCCAGCCTGATGTGAAACAAAAGCTGAGATATCAAAGCCTCCAGAAAATTTGCCTTTTGAACCTGCTTAGTTTATGCATGTCATGAGTGGCATACCTTTGTCAATCACCTCAAACACTATAAGAGATATCCATTGACCATATATATCACATTTACCTGTAATAATAATTGCTTTAACATCATCCCTTTGCAGTGCTTGATCATAGTGCTCTTTCAGACTGAACAGTACTGGAGAAAAATATCAAACCATGTAAATCAAAATAGATGAGAAAGAAAGGAGTAAATGAGAAGTCATAAATTATTGGCACTTCTAAAATGAAACATCTACCTAAACATTCAAATGTGAGGTTTGGAGGTATAACATTATCAGATGAATTACACAAATGAAATTAGAAATTGAAAACCAGAGAAGCAAAAAAAGGAGATGTATATGCCAAAAAATATTAATTAAATTAAGAGTTGAAATTGAGAAACAGGAACAATCATGTTGATGGAGCCTTACTTTCAGCAAGTTTCTCAGCTCATTTAGAAGTTATAGCAGGACAATTATACTCAACCTTGGGTTTTTTTCTCCTTTGAAATTTAATTGCAACCCGAAAATCAGTAATCAATCAAACCTTGTACTCCTATGACACTTCTCTTGTGGCTTTAACCACAAAATTAAATCAACCTTAAGAGCCTATTCCACCAGAATTGCCAACAGGGTACAAGAAAGCCTAAAAATTTTGTTCTTAATGCTACAACCTGATTAATATTAATTAGATTTCTAAATAACTCAGTACAAATAATAGGCTTAATTAAGTTCAGATTTCTGGTTTCAAAATATGAGATACTTTATTTGAAAAATACTTCCTATAAGGATAAGAATAAAACTTCATTGCTTATATACAAGTCTTTTCATGGGATGGGAGTTTCTTCGTATTGTTACCAACGATGGTAATTTGATATGAGAGGACTTGGACTTCCTTATTACTTGTTGAGAGTAAGGCTGCAACCACAGAGACAGCCCTGCAAGATATGTATGTTTTGGAATTATCCTCTGGAGATTGTTGCATATACTGAATGAAATTCTGCTTCTCTTGGACTCTTATCCTACAGCCCTGAGGTGATTTTCTAGGTATTTGAATGTTACCCAAGCCCTAGCTATTGGGATCATTCAGGGTGGAATGAAAAGCTAGTTCTGAATCCTGATTACCATAGGAAACCTGTAAATCCAACTGCTTGTATTGGTACTCCTAATCCTAGTGCCCCTAATGTCATTCTGGTTCCAGTCTACCAGAATAATAATGATCCTGAACGATGAAACAATCAGGTGCAAATGCAGATTTTGCCTGTGTCAGATGTACAATGTTCTGCTGTTCATATGCCTAAAAGTTTTTCATACACTTCATGGTATCAAATTCATAAATAGTTTATTGTAAACCTTTGCTATTCTCTTTGCATCCTATGACCAACTCTTTTGGGTGTAGGGTTCCTTTCACATTAACAAAATTCATTAGTGTTGATGATCAAAAATAATATTCAAATAACGTCTTGGTATCATTGATATTTGACGCAGCAGAAAATTAAGCCAATGTTTAGCAGTACATTCCCAAGTCTTAAAGCATTCCATTACCTCCAACAAGGTTCGAAGTATCAATACTTTAATCCCATGGAAATTCTTTGCATTTTTTTGTCTTTTTTGGATGATAATTTGTCAATAGTGATGTCACATCATCTATTACAGTTTGAAATGGTTGAAATCACCCATTTGTTGATATTTAGCACATTGGTGGATTCAAAAAATGATACCTATCGTGGTACAACACACAACAATATGTATTGATACTTTGGATTTTTCCTCCAAAAGGATTAAATTTACCTAAGCTTCTTCTTCATCGATTACAATTACTTATCAGTATCCCAGTAGATGTGCAAAATTTGTGGTGTAGTCTATATGATGCTCCTGTCTGCTATTGTCTCACCAGACATATCCATGTCAATTGCTGCCTACTACTCAGAAGTTCCTTGAATGATATTAATCATGTTTTTATTGATACTAAATAATGGTTTACTATTTCTTTTTTCACCAAATTATTTTCTTAAGGATGGTATCGGTGGCCCAGAAGTAAGTTGTGAGCTTAGAATGACAATGTTTTGCTACACATGGAATCATCATTCATCAACGCCCTTTGCTGGGCCTTTCTTTTTTTTTTTTTTGGAGAATCATGTGTGCTTCTATGCTTGGGAGGAACCTTAACCACAGGACTAAGTAAAATGTGTCCACTCAACAAGTGCACACCATCTAAGCAGAAAATGTGAAAATAAGATTGACGGCCTTGATAATGCTCAACTAGCGCATACCATCTCAACAAATAAAATGAAGATTAAACGACCGATGAAGAGAACATTAAGATACAAAGTTCCTAATTTATCATGTATATGCCATGCTAATTGCAATCTATTCTCGGCAATCCTATGTTGTTTCTAATACTGCATATCCCAAAAGTCATCCAGATTAATATAATAGGTGAACGCATTAAAACGTAACCAGGAAAAAAAAAACAAACGAGTAATAAGACAATTATGGTTTCGTGTTGTGGTATTTCAATTATTTAAGGCATAGATTAATTTCTCCTGAAGAATAAAATTATGAAAACTGAGCAGCATAAAGAAGGGAATAAAAGCAAAACGCAGCACATTTCAGTGCAAATGAACACGCAGAAAGCACACCCCAAAAACAAATTAAAAAGTATATAAATAGAAATTAAAACCAAAATATGCTGTATAGAACTGAAAATCACATATAAAAATAGAAAAGGATAAACACGGTAAAAGGGAGCAGAGGGAAATCTTAACGAAGGCAAAATATGTATATTTAGGAATTGCAGAAAATTACCATCCGTGGAGAGGGAATTGACAGGTGGGTTGATAATGGTGATCAGGGCCACCCCGTCAGTTCCAACCTCCATTACCGTCCTTCCCTTTGCGCCACTGCCCATCTCTGATCTCTCTCTCTCTCTCTCTACAAGCTAAACGAGATGGGTCGAGTTGGTTAGACTGGCTTTTAACGTGTTTAAGTCGTTGACGACGAATGACGATGATGGTATTGAAGTTCCGTGCCCGCTGTAAGAAGCTAGCCTAAAAGAAGTGTAGTAGATCCGGACTTCTTTCTGTACCGTGGCGTTAGTTTGTCTGCGTTGCGTTGGTTTTTTTTTTATGTTGAAATAATTAGCTATAAAATCCACCTCAGCCCTTCACTACGAAAAATGTTATAATTAAAGGGCAAATTTTCAATTAGTATGGTCCCCGAACTTAAGGGGAGGTTTCAGCAATTTACCCTTAAACTCATATGTCAATTAATGTAGTTAAAATCAGTTTATTTCTCATTGTGGTAAAATACACTGTTTAGCATTATGTTCAACCAATTTAGAATCATTTGGTTTACATTCCGAATTGAAATCAAAATTCATCTATATTGCATTTGGAATGGTCTATTCTTATGGTATTTTTTACTACAGAAATTGAAATGAGAAATGGAACCGCATTGAATGGGATTCCACTCCCAATTGAGGGGAAGGAAATGGTCATTCTCTCCTAGTTTCAAATATGGGAATATCATTCCACCAAAAATGGAAATGGGGTTTCAATTCCGTTTAACCAAATAGTTGGAATTGGATGGGCCATTGTGATTTCAATTCCATGCCCTTATTATTGAGAACCAAATGGGCCCTTAATCTATTGGCACTGCAAAAAGGTTGCCCAGGCCGCTGTTTGTCCGGCTCTTTCCTTCTCCTTTTCTTGAAATTGTGCTTTGTTTTGATTTGCAACTAAATAAGAGTGTTTGGTTCACAGCAATAGGAGTCCAGAATCGGAATGATCCATTTCGATTCTAACTGTTTGATTGATTAATAGGAATCTCATTCCCATTATCGGTGGAATGGCATTCCCTCCCTCTCCCTTAGGAATGAGAATCCATTTCAGTGAACTTTGATTTAACCGAAGGGGCCCTAAATTCATTGACATTTTAAAACGGAAAAAAAATTACGTTTTAGAATTACAACATTTTATAGTTTATACCAGACGTATTTCTGGTAAGAGTATTTGTTGCGTTGTTGATTATGCTAGAAGCCTAAAACAAAATTGCAGATGCATACCAAGATGCCAAATTTGAAATTTGATAATTTTCTCTTCTATAATTTTATTTCTTCACTCTAAATCCACGTCATCTAGTAGATATCTACTTAGATGGAAGATTTTAATTTTTAAGTGGTGGGGTGATGCGCCCAAGGTTCACGCCTCCCAAAGTTATCCACGTCTTGATCGTCAGCAATCAATCGCTTTCACTTCTATTGTATTATTTATTGTTTAGCCACCATGCTAGGTGAGCTTCAACGGTTTTTATTTCGGGGGGATGATTTGAGGAAACTACTACTCAGATCTCTCCAAACCAACCTCACATGACATATTTGGAACGGATTTAACCTAACACTTTGCCTTCCCCTCCCCTCCCCCCACCCCCCAAAAAAAACACCCATGTGTTTGAAAATTAATTATTGAAATTCATAATTACTAAAAAAATTAATAAGTCCATTAATATTCCATCAAAACTTATTCGCAAGTGATATATATTTTTTTAACCCAATTTTACCCTCCACCTCCCTCCCCCCTCTCTCTCTCCCCTTCTTTTTTTCTGTTGGGTTCAGACAGAGTATCAGCACATGAGAATCAACTCATGCTGAAAGGAGGAGGGGTTTCACCGTGCACTTCGTCTTGCTAAAGCTATCTGAAGTTTTGAATGCTAGTGACCACTACAACATTGTTGAACCTCTTCGTCTTGCAATGACCACCCCAACACTGCAACTCCTCCCTCACTACAATCTCTTCTCCCACTCTCTCTCTCTCTCTTTTGTCCGCTGCTCCGGTTAGACCGCCACGGATAGCCCCTTTCCTCTCGCCATTAGAAACCCTGTTGTAGTGGTGGCTGTATTCCTAAACTCAAAACACTTCTAGTGTTCAGTCACAAAGACAGCAAACTCGGGATCCCAATGGGTTCCATCCCTCTCTCTCTCCTATTCGCCGCTCTGGTTAGACCGCCTCCAACAGCTCCTTTCCTAATGCCGTTAGAAACCCCTTGTTGCAGCGGCGGTGGTATTCCTAATCTCAGAACACTTCTAGTGTTCAGCCACTGAGACAGACAACTCGGGATCCTAATGGGCTAACTTCCTCCCTCCCCCCCCCCCCCCCCTCTCTCTCTCTCCTGTCCGCCGCTCCGGTTAGACCACCACTGGCAGCCCCTTTCCTCTCATCGTCAGAAACCTGTTGCAACGGTGGCGATATTCCTAAGCTCAGAACACTTCTCGTGTTCAGCCGCAGAAACCCTCCTGCCCAAGTCTCTAAGCGACATTATTTATCAGGTTGACTAACCAAAATCGTTCTTATTTTTAACACCAGTTCCAGCTTCTTGTCACATTGGATAACGTTGTTAGAGGCAAGCTCTTTTCTTCTCTTGGCACCAATTGTTATTAGGTGAAATGGGAAACATGATCTCTCTTATTACAAAGTCCAGGATTATTGTCATTTAAAACCAAATGTGTCTCCATAAACGTGGTTAGGGTTTTGTTGAATTAGTATTTCTTTCCCCTTTTTCTTGTTTTATTTTGAAAATTTGAAGAAGACTAAAGGGTAAAATAGTATCTTTTGTCTTTTTGTTAATGTGCGCTAACCATAAGGAAAGTGCTAGTCAATTGTCAAAAACAATAGGGGTAGCGTTAGTCAATTATTTAAACCATAAGGGTAGTTTAAGAAATTCACCATATATATATTAAACATTGGGTATGTAGCTACATATAGGTAATTATTCATTTTTGGCAGCAAATAGCAATAAATTATATGTTGTTTGTCAGAGTTTGACCGGACTATATGCGAGTGTTTGGTCATTTGTGCTTGAAGAAAACTCTTTATTTACTAAGTTTGTACAGCCCGGTTGTCGTTAGTGCTCGGTGCTGATTGTCGTCGATACATCTTAGTCTTGGTGCTCAAACTCTTTGGAGTAGGTCTTCCGTGCCTAGATTTCCCCTTGAAGGGCCATCTTGCCCAAGATGACGGCGATGACCCCGACCGGGGGAGCTCAAGCTCGGGGCTTGTCGGTGCGGTACAACTATTTTATGGTTTATGCTCATTGATATCAATGAGCCCACTGAGGTATCCACGTTGGACGAGGTCTTCCAGGTGGTAGCGAAGGTCGTAGCAGCTTTCGATGTTGTGGACGTGGTCTTGGTGGAAATCACAATACCTGTCCGAATTCCTCTTGTTGCCTTGGGTTTTCATCTTTTTGGGCTACTTGACAAAGCTGCAGTAACGGATATGCATCTGTATCTTGGCCTACAGAGCATTGAGTGGAGTGAAGCTATGATACGTCGGCAACGGGGTTCTCGACCTGCGATCAGATTAGCAGTCTTGCTCCTTGCCTTCTTGGTCTGATCTTCAGTTGTCGTGGTCTCACCGCTTTCGGTCATGTTGGTCTTCCTCCTCCCTATACAACGTTTAGGCCTCTTCGATGTTCATATACTTTTGTGCGTGCTTCATGACCGCAATCAGGTTGGGTGGAGGATTCTTTTGCAAAGAGAAGTTGAACATTGAGGAGAACAACCCACTCATGATGGTGGTCACGGCCACCAACTGGTCTAGACCTCGAACTTGAAGGGCCTCAATGTTGAACCTCGCCAAGTATTCCCTCAGGGTCTCTTCTTTCCTATGACGTACTCGCATGAGCCTGGCTAGTGCCTTTGATTGGTGGTGAATTACGCTAGGAACTGTGTCTCCAATTGCTTCCAAGAGGAAATGGATCGTGGCAGAAGGGAGGCGTATTGGGTTCTGGTGACTTCATGGAGAGTTGTGACGAATGTCTTGCACATGAGACCCTTGGATGAGTCGTGCAACATCATCATCACATTAAACCCTTCAATATGGCCGTTTGGGTCCGAGGCCCCATCGTACTTTTTGAACTGAGGAGGTTACCATCCGGCTGGGGGAATCTCATCGACGATCTCTTGGACAAAGATGAGCTATTTTGCGGGTTGTTGACCATGACGTTGTTCTGTTGGTCGGGCCGTCGATGGGGTCGTGCTATGATCCGCTTGGCTGCATTCCAACTCGGTCAATCGTTGTTGTAGGTCCTTGATTTCGACGTTCCTTTTTGTTGATGGACTTCTCTACTTTTGGAGTTGCTTGTTGATCACAGAATGAGTTGGATTCAGCTATTGAGATTGGAGGCTACAACACACGTTGATCAAGTCATTCTCACACCGGAATCCTTGTGACAGAGCGATGTGATTTACTGCGGGCATCGCGCGCATGAGGCCGAGCTGGGGGGTCTGGGCCCAGTGCCGACCTGCGTGGTGCCTTTTGGAGTCCTTGGTATGAGGATCGGCCATGGCAGGCACCTACGCGATAGGGCGAGTGGCTTGGGGCGTGCAACGGTTGTCCTTTTTGTACACTTCCCACAAATGGCACCAATTTGATGTTGTCCGATTCGAGGTGTTCTAAATTGAGGACACGACCAGATAGTCTTGCCAACTAGATGAGGCCAAGGTGGAATGACGAAGCCGTGCACCAAGATCTGCAACCAGGAGAAGGGTCAGACGTCCAATGAGTTATTCCTAGGGTAGGTACTTCGATGATCAAGTCAGTAGGATAGAGAGGGATGTGGTCAGGACGAGCAAGTGGAGATAGTGCTGGTCCGAGCCGAAGAGATAGTGCAAACAGATATTCAAAGAGCGCAGAGTTCTAAAAGTCCCTTACCTCAAACGAGGAATACCTACTTGTAGTTGGGCGTCTGTGTCATAAATGGATAGGGCTTTTAGGGTTGTTGAGATGAGGGCGTCCACTGAGATTGTCGGAAGGTTCCCATTTCCCCGGAAGAGTCCGCTTCCTTATCCGTGTGGGGCATTCCTTCTTAGTTGGGGCAACCACAAAGCTAGCCACATAGTATCTTTGGCTAGCTTAATCACCCCCCCCCCCCAAACCTACCCTAGGGCAACTTAAGTTGGTAGGGTGAGCCCAAAATTCACATATTGTTTCATGTTATTAAATAATAAACAAACAAAATAGCATGAACCAACTTCAAAATTTCCGATTATTTGATTGAAACATGTAGAAATCCCACAAACTATCAATTATCATTCGTGGATTGAAAGCATTATTAAACTCAACACATAATGCATAAGTTTATAAATACATTTCAACAACAAAAACAAACATCCAACACTATAAGTATTTTAGTAAATATAGTATACATTTTAGGGAGGTTGTGTTTATCCTAATACCATATTCTATCCGTACTAAATTAAAAATCTGTTTTTCAAAAAAAAATCCCAATAAATTAAGTAGGGACAGGTACCCACCGAGCAAGTGGAAATTATCATCCATATATTTATGTCATGTGAGGCCATATTACAAGTTATATATAAATAGATTTTGAAACTAATAACAACAGATTAGAAAGAAACAAATGCCAACAAAAATAACAGAATCGATCACAACATCTAATCAACACCATTATCAACCACGGGACAAGACTAACTACCTTTCGCTATCTAAACATAAATCATAAATGCATCCACCAACCTATAGTAATTTAAATGCAAGGACCACAGGTGTTTTGAAATTGGTGTGAGGAATGCTATGTAGAGGAGCAATTCGAATTTATCCAAACCACTATACATATGCAAAATATCCTTAATTAAAAATAACACATCTTTTCGGCCATGCTAAATATCATTTAAAGATTCCACTAATAAGTTTAAAGCAATCTGATTCAAGGATGGCGTTGTTAAAGATCTCTATTTTTATGAACTTTAAACGCCCGACCATTGTTTAAAGTATCAATGTGATATGTCTCATACTGAGCATATCGTATATATCTTTTGGGGTCCAATGCATCTATTTACAGGTGTTTTTAGATTTTTTAAGGGAAAATTCTATTTTAGTACTTTGAATCAAGGTTGAAATTATCATTCCAGGACCCTTTCGATACGCTCCTATAGTGGGTGTTCGGGGGTCTGACCAGTTCAGGGAGTAGAGCAACCCTAAATCGGCCCTCCTGAATCGGTTTCAGAAAAAAATAAAAAAAAAGTAAAAAAAAAAGCATCGATTCGCCCAATACACCCCTAACGGCATATCAGGCATATTGATATTTTGAACCTTGCTTTGAATTTTTGAGGTAGTGTCAAGTTAGTACTCGAACTTCCAAATGTGTCACTGTAGTATTTAAACTTTCAAAAAGTGCTAAGTTGGTCCATGCTGTTAACCGACCATCAGTTATCTATTGAAAATGTCAAAACTACCCTTCAAAAGAAGACATTGTTCATTGTTTTCTACCTTGATGTTGAACCAATTATCTTTAAATGGGAAGAGAGAAAAACCATGAAATATGATAGAGGGAAACAATAACTGGAAGTAAAGAAATAACTAGACAATAATGTATTTTAGATCTAAAGGTATAAGACAATGACTTCGTTGGTCTAGAATCTCAAACACCTCAACTAGTTCAGTCTGAAGGCATAAGACAATGAATAGTGTATCCTTTTCAAAGGTAATTTTGGCATTTTCAACAAATAACTGACGATCAATTAACAGTAGGGACCAACTTGATACTTTTTGAACATTTAGGTACTGCAATGACACGCTTAAAAGTTTGGGTACTAACTTGATAGTACCCCCAAAGTTCAAGGTACTAAAGTGAAACTTTCCCTTTTTTTAAACATACATACATACATGCATACATATATGCATATATACATGCATGCATACATACATAAATACTTGCATATGCATACATGCATATTTGGACCATTCTTCCAATAATAGCAACAACTTCTCCTTGCATAGCTGATAACCCCCCGCCAAAAAAAAAAATGAAAAACAATGTAACAATGTTTATAAAACTGGACCAAATAGGGCAGTTAGACCGGTTGAACTATGACAGGCTGCCCCAGCCTGGTTCAATCATACCCCTCAAACCCGTTGTGTGTAAAAAACTAGCCAATGGGTGGCCTCTAAACTATTACATCACCATGGGTCAATTAATGCATGGTCTGGTTCTCTGTACATTGAAAAAAAAAAATGCCAACATAAAACAACCTTCAGTGTTTCTGATGACCACTCCATAGGAAGAAGAACCATTAACACGTTGTTCCTTGTCTATGTTAACTTTATACCATCCTTCATGTGGGGGTTTCCACAAGAATTTCAGATCATTTGCTGGGAGATGGTTCAACTTTTGGGTCATTGAAAACCTTGGAGTGTATAATTGAAAGTGAATTGGTCTATTAAGACAAAATTGCACTAAAATTGGGAGTAATACGTCTATATGTTAATATATTTAAAAATATGGTTGAATATATTTGGATATTTTCTAATATGATTGTAAATTTTAATTATTTTATTTTTATTTTTAAATAAAATAAAAAACAAAAACATAATGGTTTACATTATAAAGAATCACGAGGGGTGGGGATCCCCGTGGAGATGGGGTGGGGATAACTTTGTCCCCGTTAGCAGGGATGGGGACAGGGACGTGGATGGGGATTTTTGCAGGGATGGGAATGAGGAGAGGCTCCTTGTCCACACCCCACCCTGTTGTCATTCCGAATCAAACTAATGAAACTGACCAACCTGATTTCTAGCATTTACAATCTACTTTGGTTCAACAATTTATCAACCCAAGTGGATTGGATCAGTTTCACTTTAGCCATTTATAAACTAACTAAAATTGAACGAGTCGGCCATAGATATATATTAATACTTTATATTTTAAAATATATTTCTTTAATACGATAAACTGGAAAAATTCCAACATTCTTAGGCTAAAATAGTTTATATCATAAATTTATTTTTTTAATAATGCCATTGTAATTTTTTAAAATTTAAACTTAATTGTTAAATTTAATTTTTTTAAGTTTAAATCTTTTGAACTGACCGACCGAACCCAAAATTGACTCAAACCAATATAACATGAGTGACCAACCCCCCAACCTGACTAGGTTGATTTGGTTGGCCAAACAACCTACACCTGAACCGAACCAACCCGTGAACAATAGTTTAATCTCCAATAATTATTAAAATATTTATAGCAAAAATACATAATAAATTAATTTTATAAGTTAAATAATAATATTTTAAACTCCAATAATTATTGAAAAATTTATATTAAATAACAAAACAAAAATATATTTACACATAACTATTGAAAATATGTTTATCACAAAAAACAATAAATAATTACTGAAATACAATAAATATTAATTTTAGTATGGATAAATATATAATAAATAAAGGTTAGGTTTTTGAAATTATTATTAATAAACAATATTTTTTGAAAGTTGTTTTCTAGAATTATTAATTGGTATAAATGAAATTAGTTATGTACAATATTATTTATTTATTTATTTATTTATTAAAATAATATCATTATTTAAATTTTAAAACATTAATTACTTGTTGAATTCAATAATCCATAAAATTGTAGGGCTATTAATACATAATTTTGTTATTTTAATTATTTAAAATCTAATTATGTTAAACATTTAATTATTTAAAATACTTAGTTATTTAACTATATATTTAAAATCTTAATCTATTTATTATAATTAAAAGTTATCCAGTAACTATTTAAATTATATTATTAATTGATTTGAAATATTAAATTAATTTTTTGGTATTGAAATGTTTAAATAATATTTCATTTTTTATGTTATATTTTATTATTTGAATAATATTTAGATTGAATAATCTAGAAAATCATAATTTGTATTGTTTGTACATCATTTTGTGATAAATTTTGTAAAAATATATAATCTTATATCTATATATTAATACGGAATGGAGATACGTGAATGCATTCAGCGTTGAGCGAATGGTATCTCCACGTGCGGATTATAAAGTGAGCGTGTGAGGATAATTTATTATTTTGCACGTGACTCCCCTTCCAACGTGTGAGGAGATTCAGCTTCTCAGAAACAATTCACATCCTCTGCATTTAGGATGCAAAAATTTGCACCCTCTCTCTCTCTCTTCTCTTTGTTTCTCCCGCTCTCCCGCTCTCCCTCTCTCCCCCTCTCATTCTCTTTGTTTCTTGGTCTTGCAGAGGGTTAGGGTTTCTATTTGTTTCTATTCTCTTTGCAGTTTGTGTTTGGTTTAGCAGAGCTTTGGGGGATTAATATTCGGTCTTTGGTCCTCTTGCCATGGGTTTCGCTTCAGTTTTGCTTGCTTGCACTAATGGCGGGTGGTTCTTGCCGTCACTTGTGCAAGTTCAAAGGGCTACATGCAGACAACACAGTGAGACTCAGTGACAGCATGGTTGTTGATAATCTCAATGGTTGGCATGGACTCAATGACAACCTTTGACAGCAAGGGATGTTCACAGTGCCCTACTCTGTTGATCTCAATCTAAGCCAGCTGTTTGAGAAAACAGTTAAAGCTTGAACCCATCAAGAAATCCGAAATGCTTACGGGTAGTATATGGAGTCCTTAACTAGAGCCATCATCGTAGTAAAGCTCAAAGTTTCCCCTCTTTCCACCACCGCCTTCAGTGTCGCCATGGAAACCTCGGTGGACAATAACGGGGTTAAAAGGTAAACGATCCACCAGTGTTCCTTCGTTTGCGGTGGAACCCTAGATTCGTACTCTGAACGCCAGCACCTATCGGTTTCTTGTGCAGATCAAGGGGCTCAATGATTTCCCCAATAAATCCCTCATCACAATCAGGGCAAACAATAGTTTCTCAAGTCGAAATCCTAACAAATCGATTGCATCTATAGCACCAGTACGAAGATCCAGCCGAAGCCATCTATATAAACAAACCTAGAAAAACCTTTTTATGTAGATTAGGGAAGCATGGGAAAGAAATCTGATAACACGTAACCCTATTTCTTTACAACCCATTTGATAAGTGAAGAAAAGCAAAACAGAGGGTCGTGCTCCACACAACCACTTCCTTGAAACACTGGACTTCGTCACTGAAATCTCACATAGAGATTTAAGAAATCAAGCTATAAAAGCCCTTAAGTTACCTTACTAGTTTTCACAGGAGAAGAAATATCCAAGATTTTCACATCGATGAACAAATTCAGCATATTAATGAAGAAAGAAACCATAAAATTCTTTGTGTATTTATGGGATTATGGGTTCAGTTCAGAGGTTTCATAACAAGAAATTTATCTTATATCAAATATTAATGTGATTTTGTGTTATTTTATTTCACAAAATAACTTGAAAATTAGTCTACGATTGCAAAAGAGTTGGCGCCCAACAACTTTAATTTATTAATAAGTGAAAACCAAATTTTCCATTTTATAAACATCAAATAAAATATAAAATAAAGGAAGGCTACACCTAAATTGTACGTCAAATTACCTGGAAACTTAGCAAGAAAATACTTTATCTTTCACAAACCCCTACAACGCAGGGGCCCCTTTGCTAGTTATTATTAATATAAATGTTATTAAATTGATTATAATTATTTGTTGTCTTTTTAATAAATATTTTAAAGTTATTATATAATTTTGTTAAGATATTCAAATAATTCTTAAATTTTTTAATTCAAACTTTCTTTAGATAGATTTAGATAACAAAGTGGGGGAGAATTAGAGATAATTTAGGACATAAATTCTTTACTAAATTAGAAATAACTTATGATAAAATTGGGGATAGTGGGGAGGTTGTTTAGGATATTAGATTATTTGGGTTATTGGAACATGTGGAAGAAAGAGAGGGAGAGAGATTTTATGAAGATTTCTTTTGGGAAAAGTAGAGTTTCTACTTGGTAGTTTTGAAAATGACATAGATTAAAAAAATTAAAAAAATAAAATAAAATAAGGATAAATTATAGACTTCCTTATTTTAATATAGGGCAACTTTCTTAAATTACCTCTACTGTTTAGCTAATTGATTCATGAGACCTTTGCCACAAATGAAAGTTCAGGCCGAGGTATTTATCACTGACTTAGGGGTCTTTGGTTCTATATCAAATACCATATTGTATCAAATGAAAATATTCTTAAGCTTCCTGGCTTTGACGATGACGTTCACCTTATTACTCAGTGATGGGTGATGGTCTCTCAAGTAAAGCGGTTGCAAATTAGGGGTATCTTTGTTATACACAAAATATAGAGGATATTTTTGTAATTGACATTTCGATTGCCGTCACTCGAGATTTCTTATCCACTCTCTACCCGCCGTGAATTGGAGTCACACATTTCTATTATGAATTGGGAGATGTGTGGCTAATTCATGACGGGTATAGAGTGGGTAGGCTAATATGGAGACCTAACTCAAATGGAAACTTCTCAATCAAATCGGTATACAATGAGGCCTGCTGGATGTATGGTAACTCTACTAGGGTGACAAAGGAAATCAATAAGGTTTGGAGTCTGAAAATTGCTCCCAAGATTAAAGTCTTTTTATACCTATTGCTCAACAACAAACTTCCTTCCAAGGTAGTTCTTAGAAAAAGAGGTTTTGATATTGACTGTTGCTGTGGGTTTTGTGGGGATGAAGAGAATTTTGTTCATATTTTCCTTAAGTGCCATTTTATTAGACAAATATGGCTCATCACGAGAGATTTTATTCCAATTCCTTCAGAGAACAACAATTCGGTGATTGAATGGTGAAATTCTTTGGATGCTAATGTTGAGTGTCCTAAGAGTCCATTTGTGAAAGAAAAAAAATTGTTGTTTTACTGTGGCATATTTGGAAGAACCAAAATAACAAGACTTTCAATAATAATGCAATCCCCCCTCTTATAATCATTGAGAGAGAGCTAAAAACTTGTTTATGGAATCAATTTAAAGTTTTGGTTGGGACTCAATGATTGAACCCAGTAAACAGATCATCCATGTCAAGTGGGTAAATCCAAAAGAGGATGTTATCAAATTAAACTTTGATGCTTCTTGCATTAACAACCGATGCACCATTGCTTGTGTGGCCAAAAACCACATTGGCCAGATTTTGGATTTCAAAGCCTTTGGAATAGGAGTTACAACTATTAATCTAGCTGAAGCTTGGGCTGCTTGGGAAGTTCACAATCTTGTTCTCAATTTCCATGAAAAATCCATCATCATTGAGGGCGATTCAAAATTAGTTATTGACAATTTGAAGAACCAAGTGGATCTTCCATGGAGACTGAGAAGGATCATTGAAAGCTACAGGTCTTTGATCGAGATGATGGATAGCAATGTTGAATGCGGGCATACCTATCGGGAAAGGAAAAATTGGCTTACTAATTATGCTCATTCCAACCTTTCTTTTCTTACTTCTTTGCCTTTCTTTTTAAAGTGTATTTCTTGTGCTAGCATTTGGGGATGTAATACTCTCGTTGTCTGTTGCCACTTCTTTTTCGTTATTGATTTATTATTTTTATCAAAAAAAAGGGAAAATCTATGATATGGAAAAAGTAACTTTTCCATATCACATCAGATGAGATGGCCCAATCAAATTTCGATTTTTCGTTTACGTGAATATGGGTTATCGCAAGTAACCGGTTTCAAAAGCAATAATTAAAATCACATTTGAAAAAAGAAATTCATTATAAGAAAGACGTTAACTTATGAAAAAGTACTAATCATCATTCTCCCTGATATCTTTTAGCTCACTACCCCTGTTGAATCATCGCTGATAACGATGGTTTCTCTTCGGTGTCACCTCGTCACCCTTGTGCTTCTTCAAGTGATCCTCATCCTCTTGCTCCCTCACCCTGTCAAATCTAATGGTAAGCATTGTCTCTCTTCCTTTCTTTTCTTAATTTTGCTCTTGCAGATCTTTTACTTTGATGGGTTTATCCTGTTTGGTTTTATTTCTCTATCAATTTATATATGTTCATTATTCTTTCATTCTTGCGTGATTCGGATCTTCATTTCAAGTTCCAAGCATATGGGATCTCTTTATCCTCAGTGGCTGCATTGCAAGTCTGAGTTTGCTGATTAATGGGATTTTTCTGATAGAATAACATTCGTTTGGTTGGGAGGAACTAAAGCGTCATTAGGTGACGATCTGAGCGCATTGTGTCTGAAAAGGGACTTGGATATGGGGAGAAAAATGCATGTTGCAAATATCCATTTGACTGGGTATCATGTTCTGCAGTGTTACTCTCTCTCTCTCTCTCCGCCTGGTAGTTCAATGATTCAAAGAATTGGCTTTGAGATTTTTTTTTTTTTCGTTTTTCTTGCTGGGCTCTTGTCTGTCAGACAAGTGCTCTAAGAGGATACAGGAGAAATACATCTGTATTATTTGCAAGAGCATGATCATTACTAGATTCTAGTCTAGGTCTAAATTCTTGTATTTTAGATCTAATTGTCGTTGGGAAGGAGATAACAAAAGATGGGAATTAATAATGGGTCCTTCAAGGATCTAAGGCTTCGCATCACCTTAATAGTTGTCTCAACTACGCTAGTTTTGTCATGAAATAGAACAGGAGAAGGTTCTCTTGTGTTTGGAAGTCTATAACAAATTGTTTACTGTGTCCTGAATCTGATTCCCACAATTTATATCTTGAATTACCGGAAGAAGATAAGAATGTAACAGAGTATTCGGGTAACAGATAAGTTAAAGACTTTTAAATATGTATACGTGGCAGCAGTACAGATTTTATTTTTCATATCATAGTCGGACTCGGACCCAAAAAAAAATAAAGAAGAGAGTGGATGGGAAAAGTGAATAGGAAATCTGGGTCGTCTGAAGTTCGAGGGAATCCGGATTTGCTACTCGCACCAACCTCACAGCGCCTCCAGTCGCACATCGGGAACATTTCTCCCGTAATTTGTGTTGTTATTCGTGGGGAGATGTCTCCAAAACACGGTGGGACAGGTCTGTGAGGTGCTCTATGTGAGGAGCAAATCCCAATTTCCCTCGAAGTTCTCCCGCGCGATTGCGCGACGAAAATGTTTACGACCCATTTAATTTAAATGAAGGCGCCAGCCTCTCTGCACGGCATTTCTGCAACCCCGCCCGGCGCCCTCACTCCATACCTTCCTTTTTCTCTAATATGACCATCACCGGAGAAGAAGATCCCTCCAACCGACGACTACCGCTAACCGATGACGATATCGTGCGCCTGGCGCAACAATATCACCAAACCTGCGCACCCCTACCGCCTTTCTTCCAATGTTCCACTTCTCATCCTATAATCGTCTCTTTCCTCCACTCACGCTGCAACTCCCCTTCTCCTTCTGTCTCCGTTACCGAGTACGTCTCTTCCGTCGTGTCTCTCATCTCTTCAGCTCCTCATAGCTCCTCTCTCTCTTCCCTCCTCTCATCTCTCATCCTAGCATATGTCCGTCTTTTCGACTCCCGTAAGATTCCTCGGGACCGGAACTCATCGAAGATCATTAGTCTCTTTGCTCTCCACATCGAGAGCATTCCAAGGAAAGATCTCACTTCCATCGTGGATGTAATTGTTTCCGGTTTACCCCAAATTGCTGATCCCGACGATGCGCAACTTCTCGATCTCCTTCCTCAATCCCTTGACTTGATTCGATCGTCAAATGAGATTGAAATCGCTCCTGGTTATGTCAATTCAGTACTTGACCGCATCCTCACAACTGACTGGTCAAAGGTCTTGCTGGTAAAGATTGTTTCTCTCCTCCGTGAATTTTCATTTCTAGTCAAGGTTCAGGCAATGGAGTTTTTCGGAAAAGTTTTTGCTGGAATGAAGGGAGTGGATTTGCAAGACTTGCCATCACTTATTTACCAGCTCCTTGTATTGGCTTCCAAAGGGTTTAGTAAGAAGGACGTTATACAAGGGATTGTAGGGTTCTTCGGGACCAAAATGGGTTCAAATGTAAATTCCATAGTTAGGCAGGTTGAAGGGACAGTCCTGTTACATGTAAATTTTGCAGTGAAGCAGGATCCTTCACTGGGACAGGAGGTTTTGGGACTTGTAAAGTCGGATCTCAGAGCTGTTAACCATTTTACAGTCATTGTTCTTCTTTCGGTTGCAAGGGTACGGAGGTTTAATGCGAGTTCCATTGGAATTCTGAAAACGGCCGTGCTTTCATCTTACCGTGAATACAAGTTCTCCAGGTAATAGTTAAGGACTCTGGCATCTGGATTTGATAATCCTGTGTTTCGTTTGCGTTACTTTGGTTTAAGCTCAGAGAACTAATTGATTAATGGGTATATAAATTATTCGTCATGACTTTCTACATGTGGTATTGTAGTTCATCGATTTATTTCTGGAAGGACTTTTCCTCTTTATGGTATATTTTGTAAGTTGTAACTCCACCCTTAAACTTGCAGAGATTGTAAATGGCTACCGGATAATTTGAAGGAAGAAAGCCTCCATACTGTTAACAGAGTACAAAAAGCAGTGACAAGAGCTGTAATTTCCACTTGCTTTTCCCTTTCTTTGCACTCAAGCAATTCTAAGCCCTGCATAATAAATGTTTCCCTTATACGGTAATTTGCTCCACCCACAGTGTGTTTGACATGGATATGTTTTCTACCATTGCATTTAAACTTTAAATAGTTTACGGTTTACCACATTGGTATTTTAGTATAGAGGGAAAAAGATTATGTTTGTTGATGCCTGTGTACGCCAGCAAAATAGACTTCTTTATAAGGGGCAAACAAGGTTCAAAATATGAACATGATATGCCCACATGGACACATCATTTTGGTATCCAAAGGCATGGGCATGTGGCACAGGTGGATTGGACATGATTGTGGAAATTCCACCTGTGCTTATAGACTATCAAGCGTATGATACGTACAAGTTCTCTAGCAAGGGGAAGAAGGATCTAGAATAAGGAGAAGAGAGAGAGAGAGAGAGAGTTCGGTTGTAGGAAAAGCCAATGCCTTATTCCATTCATTCAGGCTATATTTATAGCCTTATTGTGCTAGAAACTAGGAGTAGGAATAGGAACTGCCGCCCCATAATCTTAGGAGCTTATCAACAAAAAAACAGAATGCACTTATCTAGAAAACAGAATTGAAGACTTATCTATTTTAACAGAATTAAAACCGAATGGCTAAGGCTTATCCACAAACTAAGGGCTAATATTACCGGGTCTCCTGCTGCTATCCACTTTGACCGGGTCTTCGGCTGCTGTGCACCTAGTGCATGCATGCACATGCACGTATCATTTCATGTATGCACATGCACGTATCATTTCCTCCCCCCCTGAAGGATCCTTGTCCACAAGGAAGTCGGGATATGATTTGGTGAAGCGCCATTCATTTTCCCAGGTTGCGTCCTCGACAGGTGCCCCAACCCATTTGACCAAGATTTCGGATTTTGGACGGTATTTGCCCTTGTGAATAATACGACGATCCAAGATTGCTTCCGGTTGGGGTAGGATGGTCAAAGTATCCGAGATTGGGGGAAGCTGGGTGGAAGTTGGGGTGATTGGTCCCAAGTGCTTCCGTAGCAAACTGACATGAAACACATTGTGGATTTGAGAGCCGGGAGGTAAGGCTAACCGATAGGCCACTGGACCGATCTTCTCAATGATTTGGTATGGCCCAAAGTAACGTGGGGCGAGCTTCATGGAACATTGAAACGCCACCGAAGTCTGCTAGTAAGGCTGCAATTTCACATACACGAAATCACCTGCGACGAACGAGGCTTCATGTCGGTGCTGGTCCGCTTGACATTTCATCCGGTTTCGAGCTACCTGGAGGTTATGTTGTAACTCGCGCAGGATGATGTTCCAGTCACGCAAGTATTCATCAACTGCCCCTACTCGAGCAGTACCTGGTACAGAGGTCAGCAGACTTGGGGGTGGGATTCCGTAGATTGCTTTGAAGGGTGTCATTTTGGTGGAAGAGTGAGTGGAGGTGTTGTAGCTGTATTCTGCCCAAGGAATCCACTCTAACCATTTCCGCGGCTAGTCACCTGCAAAGCATCGTAGATATTGCTCCAACGTTCGGTTAACAACTTTGGTTTGCTCGTCGGTTTGGGGGTGGTAACTTGAGCTCATACACAATTTCGTCCCATGCATCTGAAAAAGTGTCTGCCAAAATGAGCTGATGAATACCTTGTCACGGTCGCTAACAATGGATGTTGGAACTTCGTGTAGGCGGACAACGTTGGCAACAAATGCCTTAGCGACTGTCGTGGCATTGAATGGGTGTTTTAAGGGAATGAAGTGGGCATATTTTGTCAACCGATCCACAATTACCATGATAACCGTATACCCGTTGGAAGGAGGCAATCCTTCGATAAAGTCCATGGTGTCTGTCCACATTTGAGTAGGTATCGGTAGCGGCTGAAGCAATCCCGTTGGTCTCATGCAATCTGTTTTGAAGCACTGACATACGTCACATTGCTGCAAAAATTCCTTCACCGTTCGACGCATGTGAGGCCAAAGGAAGCTGTGCTTGATGCGAGAGAGGGTCTTATGAAACCCAAAGTGCTCCTCTATTGGGGATGAGTGGCAGTCCGCCATCACCTTTGAAATCAAGGTGGAGGCGGGGCTCAAATAAATTTTGTCCCCCTTGAACCATACTCCATCTCGTTGAAGCAACTTGTGGGAGGGTCGCTTCTTCATCAATTCTTCATAAAAGGTGTCTTGTTTGACCTCTTCCTGTAGCGTCGGCCACCAGTCCGCATGTGGTATAGAGATGGACAAAAATTGAAATTCAGCCATACGCGACAAGGAATCCGCACCTTGATTCTCAGCTCCTTTCTTATACTCGATTTCATAGTCGTACCCCAGTATCTTTGGCAACCACCGCGTTTGTGCCAATGTGGTTATCCTCTGCTCGAGTAAATATTTAAGACTTTTTTGGTCGGTGCGGACTGTGAAAGGTTTTCCAAGCAGATATGGGCGCCATTTCTTAATTGCTTTGACAATAGCTAACATCTTTTTCTCATAGGTGGATAACGCCAAGGCTTGAACCTTTCAATGCTTCACTGAAGTAGGCCACCAGTCGGTTTTGCTGGGTGAGGATTGCACCAATCCCAGTTCCACTCGCATCGCATTCAATCACAAAACGTTGGGAAAAATCCGGGAGACATAGGATTGGCGGTGAAGTGAGTGCCTTCAACTGCTGAAAAGCCAGCTCTGCTGCCTTGTTCCATTGAAATCCTCCCTTGGTCAACAGTTGGGTCAGGGGAGCTGCAATGCTTCTGAAGTTGCGGATGAACTTTCGGTAGTATCCTGCTAACCCGAGAAAGCCACGGACCCCCTTTGCCGATGTCGGTGTAGGCGATGCGAGAACAGCTTGTATTTTGGCTGGATCAACTGACACTCCTTGCTCTGAAATCACATGACCCAAGTACTCGACCTGCGAAACACCAAATTGACATTTTGACATTTTTGCAAATAATTTGTTAGATGATAATATTGTTAGAACAATTCTCAAATGAGATAGGTGGTCTTCCCATGATTTTGAATAAACCAGAATGTCATCGAAGAAGACCAAAATAAATTTTCGGAGATATGGGCGGAAGAGGTCGTTCATGAGGCTTTGAAAAGTTGCAGGTGCATTCGTCAAGCCGAACGGCATCACTAAGAACTCATAATGCCCTTCATGTGTCCGGAAAGCCGTTTTGGGAACGTCTTCTTCTTGTACTCGAATCTGATGGTATCTCGACCGTAGATCCAGTTTGGAGTAGAATTTGGTCCCGTGGAGCTCATCTAATAATTCATCAATCACAGGAATGGGGTACTTGTTTTTAACAGTGATGTCGTTCAGTGCTCCGTAATCCACGCAAAACCGCCAAGCTCCATCAGCCTTCTTCACTAGCAAAACCGGTGATGAGAATGGTCTGTTGCTTGGCCTTATCAGCCCTGACTGCAGAAGCTCCTTCACCATCTTCTCTATTTCGGTCTTCTGGTAATACGGGTATTGATATGGCCTCACACTAACCGGTCCTTTGTCGGGAAGCAGTGCAATCCGATGGTCATGAAGTTGTTTAGGAGGCAGGTTTGTGGGCAGCTCAAACACATGGGAAAACTCGGTTAGGAGTTGGTCCATCTCAGGTGGGAAGAAACTTGGTTGGCCGCTGCTGTGTGAAGGAACTATTTGAAAAAAAAATCCCGTACCTTGTAACCCGTTGCATTCCTTGTTGGTTAAGGCTTCGATCCTGGCTCGTCCCAATCCTTGGAAGGTGCAAGAGAGTCCCTCCTTCTTGAATTTCAAGGTCAGTTGTTTTTAATCCATCTCGACGGGTCCAAGCATCTCTAGCCATTGTACTCCCAATACCAACTGGCATGCCGCGACTGGAAGAACATGGTAGTCAGCGGTAATGGGGTGTCCTTGAATGGCGAGAGTGAGAGCTCGACACTGCCCCATGCACTTGATCTTTTCACGGTTGGCCACCATAACTTGAAATTTCTTGTCTCGGTTCACTGGCAACCCGAACTTGGAGACGATGGCCTGGTCAATGAAGTTGTGGGTGCTGCCGCCATCAATTAGTACTGTCACGTTCTTGTTTTTCAGCTTACCAAGAACACGTATGGTTTGCGGGTGCTCAGCCCCTGCAATAGCATGGAAGGAGATTTCAGGGATGGCTTCTTGGTTTTCTTCCTCTGGTTCGACAGTCTCCACGTCCACCGGTTCTGGATCCTCGATCATGAATAGTTGTGGGTGTGCACAACGGTAGCCGGGGGTGAACTTCTCATCACAGTAGTAACACAACCCTTTCTCACGACGTTCTCGCGCCTCCTGGTTGGTGAGTCGCTGGAATGTTGAGGGAGGAGCACTGGAAACCTGGTTCGTGTGCGAGGTAGGTAGAGGCCCGAGTACACCGGCCATGGGACTGGGTGACCCTTTTTGGGATATCATGGCTGATGGGGATCGAACCGGCTGGTTAGCTTTCCGCTGCAAGTGATTTCGTTCCTCAATTAATCGGGCCACCCCAATCGCCTCTATCAAGGTTCGGCGCTGCTTGATCTTCACATCTAAACGGATGTCATCACGAAGTCCTGCAATGAAACAGCCAATGAGAAAACTCTCGGGCAGGCCGTCCACTCGGTGGGAGAGCCTTTCGAAGGCTTCTTGATAAGCTGTCACAGTGATGGTTTGCTTCAGGCGAGTTAACGCTTCCGATGGGTCCTCGTAGTCAGTGGGGCCGAACCGTTGTAACATAGCCTTGGAGAATTCTTCCCATGTGAGCGGTCCGCGATACTTTGTCAACCACCTCTGCCATTGCAAGGCGATGCCTTCCAAATGGAAGGAAGCTAGCTGCACTTGTTGGTCCGGGATAATATTTTGAAATTCAAAATACTGCTCCGCCTTGTAAATCCAACCGCTCGGATCATCCCCATTAAATTTTGGGAATGACAGCTTGACGTGTTGATGAGGGTGGTCATGGGTGGAGCTGGAACGGGAAGTATGGGGGTGTGAGGATTCTTCATGGGCGAAAGGGTTGGTCTCGGGAGTGGTATTGGGAGTGGTTCGTGAGGCTCAAAGGTCTTGGAGTTCGGTTAACACTGCTTGTAAGACAGTGTTCACTTGGTCGAAGCTCGACTCATGTCGTGTTAAGGTTTCATTGACTTCATTGCGGAATTCCGCGTTGGTCTTTCCACGGGTGTCCATGGTCGAACCGGCTCTAATACCAATGATACGTACAAGTTCTCTAGCAAGGGGAAGAAGGAATCTAGAATAAGGAGAGAGAGAGAGAGAGAGAGAGTTCGGTTGTAGGAAAAGCCAATGCCTTATTCTATTCATTCAGGCTATATTTATAGCCTTATTGTGCTAGAAACTAGGAGTAGGAATAGGAACTGCCGCCCCATAATCTTAGGAGCTTATCAACAAAAAAATAGAATGCACTTATCTAGAAAACAGAATTGAAGACCTATCTATTTTAATAGAACTAAAACCGAATGGCTATGGCTTATCCACAAACTAAGGGCTAATATGACCGGGTCTCCTTTTGCTATCCACTTTGACCGGGTCTTTGTCTGTTGTGCGCCTAGTGCATGCATGCACATGCACGTATCAATTCATGTATGCACATGCACGTGTGAGTATGCTGAAGAGTAGAGAGTTCCTCCTCCATTGCCTGCCTCCACCCAGGTGAACTAAGAGCTTCTTGGACATTGTTAGGTATGGAAATAGATGAAAATATTGAAACAAACTGGCGATGTGAGGCGGAAAGGCGAGATACTGAAACACAATTGGAAATGGGATGGAGAGTAGAACTACGTTTACCTTTCCGTAAGGCAATGGGTAGATCAAGTAATGAGGGTTCAGCAACAGGAGCAACGACAGGATCCGCGGACAAGGTAGAAGCTGGAGGAGGGGCCGGTGTCGTTCGATGTGTATACACTTGCTAATTGGTGGCTGTTTAGTAGGGATCTGCACTGGATGAGGTGACGAGTCAACTCCAATAGGAACACCCGGAATGGGATCACTGACCGGAAGAGGAAGAGGAAGTAAAGGTGGAGACGAAGATGCTTCAGTTCCTGAGAAGAAGGGGACAAACTAAAATAAGGTGACATCAGGACAGCCATAGCACTTTCGAGTAATGGGATTATAACACTTGTACCCTTTTTGAGTTCGAGAGTATCCAAGAAAGACACATTTAATGGAGCGTGCATCTAGCTTGTCTATTCCAGGACTCAGATTGTGAACAAAGCACACACAGCCAAAGATACGAGGTGTTAATGGAAATGGAGACAAAGTAGGGAACAAGATAGAGAAGGGAGACTGACCATGAAGAATGAAGGAGGGCATCCGATTAATGAGGAAACACGCTGTAAGGACATCATCACTCCAAAACTGTTTAGGAACACTCATATAATGAAGAATGGATCGAGCAGTTTCAAGGAGCTGACGGTTCTTTCGTTCAGCCACCCCATTTTGTTGAGGAGTGGATGCACATGAGGTTTGATGAATGATGCCATTATGTTGAAACGAAGTAAGAAAGTATTCCCGACCATTATCTGAACGAAGAACTTTGATTGGAACATCAAATTGTGTACGTATTTCAGCATGAAATTTTGAAAAATGGAAAATAATTCACTTCTTTCTTTCATTAAGTAAATCCATGTCATCCTTGAACAATCATCAATAAAAGTGGCAAAATACTTGTAACCATTATAAGACTCTATTTTGACTGGGCCCCAAACATCTGAATGAACTAAAGCAAAATGACTCAACATACGACTTTCAACTCTAGGACTGAAGGAAACACAACGATGTTTCCCAAACTGACATGACTCACACTGTAACACCGACAAATGACTCAAAGACGGAACTAGTATCTTGAGTGCCTTGAGAGAAGGATGTCCTAGTCGACAATGCCACTGTAGATGAGTGAGTGAAGTCTGAAGTGCAACTGACGATCCACCACCGTCAAGATAATACAATCCACCAGCTTCATGCCCCCCACCAATCTTCTTCCCCGTCTTGAGATCCTGAAAAACACAAGAGAAAGGGAAAAAAGTAACAGGACAGTTAAGAGTCTTGGTTAATTTACTAACAGACATAAGATTGAATGGAAACTTAGGGACATATAGAACAAATGATAAAGAAAGAGAAGCCATGTCAACATTGCCAACACCACAGATGGGAGAGGAGGAACCATTGACAAGGGTAACAATTTTAGATGTGGAAGTTTCAGAGAGAGAAGAGAACACACCTGGAGTCCCGGTCATGTGATCAAAGGCTCCAGAGTCAATAATCCAGGGAGAGGTTTTAGATGACAGGCAAGCTATACCTGAGTGGGCAAGAGTAGCAGTAGTGTGCTGTGAAGTAGACTAAAGGAACCGCTCATACTCATCACGCGGTACACTCACCATCTCCCTCCCGGAAACAGATGTAGATGTGGAAGGAGTTAGGTCTGCCTGTTGATTATCACTAACATCAACCCCACTAGCTATAGCATGATTGGCCCATGTAGAGGGAGGGCCATGGAGATCATAACAGAAATTTGCCGAATGTCCTTCCCTGCCACAATGGATACATTTCCTTGTAGAGTTGCTTTTTCCTTTGCCACAGCCTCCCCCTGAGTCACGACCACCACCACGACCAAATATGGAACCACCACTACCTCCTCGGGAGGCATGTCTTCCCCCTTTTGTACCACGTCCACCTCCTCTGGCTGTCACAAATGCTGATCTATCAGACTGTGTGGGATTCTCTGTCTGTCCCAAAGAAATCCTACGAAGCCGTGCAAACACTTCCTCAAGTGTAGGAAGGGTAGAGCCCCCCAATATTTGGGCCCTAATTGGTTCATGCTCTGATTTCAACCCCACTAAGAACCTTGTGACATCTAGTTGTTCCCTTTGTTGTTGTTGAACCTTAACATCTGGAGTGAGAGGATGATAGACGTTGAGTTCATTTCTGAGGTTCTTCATACTAGCATAGTACTCTTCTAGGGTTTTATTTCCTTGTTGCAGATCAAAGTACTCCTGATAGAGCTGATATATCCTTGTAGTATTATCTTGCCCATAATACAACTTCTTGGCATATTCCCATATGTCCTTAGCTGTATCCAAGAACATGAAGTTGGCACTTATTTTGGGTTCCATACTATTCCATAGCCATATCATGATTTGAGCATCTTCCTGTTCCCAATCATCAAACCTTGGAGAGTCAGCCGGTGGTTTATCTTCTTTCACATGCTTCACTTTCCTCTTTGCCTTGAGAAAAACTTCCACTGACTTGGTCCATGGAACATAGTTCTCACCATTCAGTTTAATTGAGGTCATCTGTACACCTAGATAGTTAGAGGAAACCACCACACTAGGTTTCTGATCACTACAACCATCTCCCATTGCTGCCATGATACTCTTTCAATGTTGCCTCTAATCTGAATTCCCAGTCACCAACTAAGTGCTGCTGTCAGGAGTTTGATGTTCCAGAACCTATAGCAGTCCATAAACACAATGATAGATGACAAGCCTTTGTTCTTGTCCACACCACTACTGATTTCACAAAACCACAAACCACACCGATATTAATTCAGCACTTATTAACCACATGCAAGTTCTCTTACAACTTACTCAACAGAGATTGTGCATCAGAAACACCACCACACAGCCATAGCTGTCACACACGGTACAGACCTGTCTAACACTTTTAAGAGGGCACTACAAGACCAAAGAGAACTCAACTAGTGCCACTGCATTACACCTTGCACCATTTGGCCACCTACAGTAGCCCCTACACCATTCGGCCACCTGCAGCAGCCCTTACACCATTCGGTCACTGTAAACACAGCCTGTTCTTGGAATTTTTTCCAAGAACCAGGGCAACAACCAACCTAGTTCTCTAGGTTCTGATCAGTCATCGCAGGTTCTTGAAGATTTTCAACCCAGAAATACCAACAGCATAAAGAGAAGAGATAACCAACCTTTTTTGAGAGCTTCAGCCAATCATTCACTGCTGAAGTCGTTTTCCTAAGAAAGGAGGTTCTGCGCACCAAAGAGAAAGAAGAGCTGAGATGTTTCAGGCCTAGGACGAACCAGTTTTCTCCATTGACAGCCCAGAAAAGAAAAGGAGAGAACTGAAGCACGAACTGAAGTTGTCACGAACTGAAGCAGGTCACGAACCCCGCTCTGATACCATGTTTCTACTGCTGCTACAGTAGTCCAAGCCAGTAAGGAGAAGAAGAAAGAGGAGAAGAAGAAGAAGAGAAGAAGAAGAAGAAGAAGATGAAAGAACTGTCGAACCTGATAGACTAAATCCTATCAGTCGACCTCTTAATAGTGATTAGGCTCTAATTAATTGTACAAAGACTAAACTGCCCCCACTTAAGTATGGGATAGAAAGTCTCTAATAAGATTGCCACATAAGCACATAACTTAACAAAGGTGAGTTGATTAATCTACCCTTATTCCGCTAACTCTAACAGAACAAATTCCAGGTTTTACTAGAATTGGACCCAGAATCATGGCTGGGTGATGGTTTGAAAGGTTGAATCGGTTGGGTCAAACTGTTGGGTTGAGTTCTCTAGCCGCTCCAGCAGTTGGACACCATGCAATCCTTGATGGTATTGAACTTACTGTAACATGCTGATGATGCTCCAAGTGGCAAGGCTTAAATATCCAAATTTATTCCTTAATTATCTTCTTCTACCCTAATTTATATTACCTCATGTAACTTAATATTTATTCATGATTTTATCCTGGCCTTGGTTGCTAGAAGTTGGCATTATAGTGCACTTTTGCAGACTTGAATACTTGGTGATAAACTGCTGATGCCACATAATAATGTAATATTACCTATTGGATAACCTTAAAATAATGAATTGTTAACCACATGAACTAAATGGGGTGGTTCCCTATATTACATGCCATGGTTGCATTACATGTTTTCTGAATAATTGCATTTAACAATGTTTACCTGATTTATTTATATGACCATTAACTTTGCATACATAATGTTTTCTGACTTAATGCATTCAAAAAACAATGCAGTCCTAATTTCTATACATGACCATTAAAACTTTGCATGCATTGTTCTTTCCTGTATTGTAGATTAATGAGAGCAACTATGGAAGGGAGCACATTGTACCTAGCATTGTAGAATTTGGCTTTGTTTTGCTGGAATCAGTGGAAGAGAGTCACAATGAAGCTGGTGATTTGAATGGTTTGATGGGCATTGAGGAGCTTAGTATTCAGATACTAAAGACTCTGTTTGAGGTCCATGACATGGCACGGAATGAGGTTGGTATCAAGGTTCAAAGTATCGATACGCCCTTCTGTATTGGCAGAGGTGTATCGGTACTAAAAACCATGCATGTTTGTGTTTTTTTTTTCAAAAATTGGTTTTTAAGGATATTTTTTTTATTAAAAAAGGGGGTTCTTGAAACACCTGTAAACAGGTGTATTGGGACCCCAACGATACAATACGCCCAATACAGAGCATATTGCATCAAAATTTTGAACCTTGGTTGGTATAACATCCTGAAATGACTGAAAATATGTACAAGTACATTGTCAAGGGTTGAAAAATTGGTTTGCTTTTCCTTCTTTTCTCCCTCTTCTTCTTCTCCTTTGGTTAAATTAACTTGCATTTAGTTTTAACTTTTAAGTTATCCAGCAATTTAAAAGTTTTGGCCTATCAAAAAAAATATACAGTTAGTGCTATTCAGCAACATTCTTCTTTTTTTTGGTCTGCCCCCAAAATAACGCTGGAAGCTTGGAAACTTCTCCATCAGTGGAAGGTCATCAAATCATTTACCCCTCCAAAAACGAACTCTTGATCCCTCCCCTATGTTATAGCTGATTCCTTTTAAAACTCCTCATAGGCTTTCTCAATCCCTTTCCAGACTGCACACCCATATGCTTAGGTACCTCCTCTTGGATCTTGACCCATATTTTATTGATAAGGCCCATCTCATACATAAATATTATGATAGCATGGTTGTTGGTTTCTTATTCTCTTTCCTTGTGTAAAATGATCTTCCATTCTTCAATTTCTTCTTCTTGATCAATATGGTGATTGAGGTACAGGTTTCTGGGTGATTTCTATTGCAGAAAGGTGAAAAACTTTGACAATTGATATCTTAGTTGTCAAGGTGCTAAGTTAAGGTTGGACAACAAGGGAGTGTATTGTTGCATAATCAACTAAGTACCTGCCCACCTTCCCAGGTGTGGCCTAGGTGATATTTTTCTATATACAAATTTGGGCGGTTTTAGTTGTTTCCCTTTTTATGAATTAATTTGTTTCCCTATTTGGCATAGCAACCAGAAAACATTATAAGTGGTCTAAAATGAAAGGATCGGAAATTAGAAGTAGAACTAAAATCACATTACATAGCTCATGAAAAACTAGGAAATAGTCTCTATTTTGTTAACACAAGAGGTAGATATAAAGAGAATATGCATGTGTTCTAAACCAAAGATCAAGAGAAAGCAAACATATGGAGGGATATAGCCCTTTAATTTTGAATGCAAGGAGAGAATATGCAATCGTATTAGTTGCAATGAGACAAAAATGAAGGGGCAGATTTGGTCACAGTTAAAAAGACAAAGGGGTAATTACAAATGATTTAAGAAAAGGACAAAAGGAGTAAAGTCCATTTAATGGCTCTATAATAAACATTAGTCTTTTTTTGATGCCCTTTTGCACTCCCAATATATAGAAATAAGGCAATTACACAAGGCTATCCAAAAAAAATGCCCTTTCACCTAGACAATGCCTTGACAACTAAGATTGATTCCTTACATGACAAATCAAGTTAGAAATTAACACACATGCATCTTGTAGAAAAGGGACTATGATTTCTACTTTTCCTGTTGAGGTTAGATATCATGTAGTATTTATGTTAAAGTAAACTTCTGGTGTTTAATTTAGTTAATGTTTTGCAGATTATTGAGCAATGCAAATTCCGTATCCTTTCTTCGAAGCCTGAACAAAGCATGGCAATCATCAAGTAATTGCATTTTAAGTTAATGCATGTTTTATTCGAGTTTCGTGCTCATTGTGGTTACTATATTAATTGATATTACAAGTCTGTATCATTCTATGCAGATTGCTCAGATGTCTGGTTCAAAGCTACCCTTACCCCATGTTGGAACATGTTGCACGTCTTAAGGAACTGCTGGACTATTTTACCTTCATGCATGGAAAAGTTGCAACTTCTCTCATTGTTGCATTATTGCCTCTCATCAAACTTAGCCGTGAGCTTCAGGTAATAGTTCTTTAATTTTTTGATCCTTCAAAAGCTAAATATGATAGTGGTTTGCAATAGCAAGAGGAAGTTATCATTTTATGATTTAAGCAAGCTTATTAAGTTGCAAATTTCATTTTATGGAGTAAAAAGGAGCTTTTGTGAAAAATTAAATCACAATAAGGATATTACTTGCATCGCTGGTTTTTTTTCCATGTTACCTTTGTTTTTTGATGATTCAATGGATTGGAGAGCTCTTTGGAAGTGGTGATATATATCTCCTTTGGAAAGTTGACTATTTAAAGGAAAAGATATGAAAATTAAAGAAATCTTGAGAGTACCTAGAATCAATTCACAAGCTAAAGTTTCCTTTCAATTGGTAAGTTTATCAAATTCTATTTCAGTATATGCTCTTGTAATCTAGGTCCAGTAACAGTGGCATCTTTTGGGATGCCCTATTGGGGGCGGGGGGATGATTGTTCTATTGTTCTTGGTTACACATGAAGATCAGTGAGACAGGCTGAATTTTTATCTCTCTTTCTAGGTTTAAAAAGTGTAAGAATGATTTGGAAACCTCCTTAATAAACTGAAGCTGAATTTCGATGGTAGCTCACTGGGTAATCCAGGAAGGGCAGGAATAGGAGGTGTTTTTAGAAACCATGAAGGAGTGGTGGTGGCATAATTTTCAGGACCAATTGGTTTTGGAGATTCAGTACAGGCTTAAGTGATGGCTCTCTTACATGGGTTAAGATTTGCAGTACAAGTTGGAGTAAGGGAATTGGAAGTTGAAGGAGATTCTCAGTTAGTAATCTCTTGGTCCAAGAACTTCAGATCAGTTCCATGGAAATACAGATATGCTTTCAGGGAGATTAATACCTTGGCAAAGAAATTCAACTCTTCTTTTGGGTGGATCAGAAGGGCTCCAAACATAATGGCAGATACATTGGGAAAGCAAGGAGTTGATAGACCTGGCTTGTTTTGGGCAAAATTGTAAACTGAGGTACTTTGGGCTGCTGAGAACCTATTAGCATTGTTTTGGAATCCTCTGTAACTGTAGCTTGAAAAATCTTGGGGATGACATCATAGTCACATATTGTAATGCTACAGCTTTAATTAATTTTAATAAAATAATTATCTTTTGCTGATAAAAAAAAGATTGAGTCTTAGGAGCATTACAATAAAAGGTGACTTAGAATACTCCCATTTGGGGTCAGCAAATTGTATGGTCAAGTTGTCAGGGCATATTTGTGATTAGGCACCCTTGATTGTGTGCCTTGCCTGAATGTCTTGACTTGTAGCAACAATGCACCTGCCTTGTCAACTAGCTGCACGCTTAGGCAACAGAAATGGTAAGGCAGGTACCCTATTATAATATCATTCATATTGCTACATCTTACTAATACATGTATTCATACATTCTATTATAAACCACAATTTTCATTAATATTTTGTTTTAAAGTTGTACTGTTGAAATTTAAAAGATCCAAGGGTCTTTAGAAGAGAAAAAGAAAGAAAAAAAGGAGCATAAAGATGCTTCATTTTTTTCCTCTATCCCCCCTCTCTCTCTTTCTCTTACATCAAACAAAACAATGGATCCTTGAGAGTATCTCTTTTTTCCTTTTGAGAAATGAAATTATACTTATGAAAAAAATTATAGCCTTCTTTAGTTGCTAATTTGATATGAAATCATTTCAGTAAATACTTATTGTATTAGTATTATTTTTGAAAACATTGGAATTAACAAATTTTAAATACTATTATCCTAGATATGATTTTCCATCTATTGAGTGGAAACTTAATGTTCTTAATAAAGAAAATTGCTATTTTTTTTTTCAATTAATATGCATGCTGAATGGTATATAAAACTAACCATCCAAAATTTAGTTAGTTTTGGATATGAAATTACTATTTTTATTTTATGAAATTCTAATCACCCAGGTGCCCTGCTGTTGTCCAAAACCGCATAGATGCCTTGGCAACTAAGGTCAACCTTCTTCACTGAGGGGTGAAACAGAAGTGTATATCCTGGAATTAGATGCTACTTATTTTTTGACTTGTGGTTATTTTGATTTTTAATTTTTTTTTTGTTTTCAATAAAGTCATATTGTTTGTTACTGATTGACAAGAGAGGAGAAAGGAAAAAAAAATAAAAAAAGAAAACCTTACAAGTTTAGGCAATCCTTTTTGAATATTTTTATTGCATCCCTTGTAAGTTGCAATTATTTCCAACCTAAACTTTCCTTTATATGACATTGTTATAAATACAATGCCCAAAATGTTAACATACTGCTAGTTAAATATATCTTGAATTTCAGTTTGAACCTGTAAAAAGACCTTGTCTCCCCCACCAAAAAAAAGGATGGATCATGGGATACCCCTTCAATGTTGATGGATAATGGATTGCAAAGATAAGATACAAGTTTCAATATTTAATTCAAAATTTATGAACAAACTTGTCTGTTCCATGAACATTTCAATTTCCAAGTTGATGGTTTTTCCTGCCTTGCAAAGGCTGTTGATGTTTGTTTCTTGGATGCACATGCTACAGGACTATACTATTTTGGTTGTGCGGAAGGCTATGTTTAGACGGGAAGATGCAGTTCGTATTGCTGCTACTAATGCCATCATCGGTTTGATTTTGGTGGCTACTCAAACAAAGAGAGATGGCTTGGATCCTTTTCAAGAGTCATCCAGCCAAGCCAGTTGCAGTCAGCAGGCTGAAATTTCTCATGGGATGGGAGCAGGTCTATTTCAAGAGCTGAGTGGTTTGCTTAGGAGATGCCTTTCTCAGGAGGTTGGCTGTTATCTTATTTCCATTCTTCTATATTCGTCTAGATTGGTACTCTTTGTTCGTGCTTATTATTGTTGGGTTGTTGTAACCAGGCAACAATTAAAGAGGTCATGTACCAGGGGCTTGTGAAGCTTGTGTTGATGGACCCAGTCATGTCAGGGCCTGTCTTTGATTTTCTTTTGCCCCACTTCCTTCGCTTTTACAGTGAGGTATCAAGTTCACTAGCTAAGCCATTTTCCTGAAAATTCATTGTGGCAGTATAGCTTCCTTGATCTTTAAAAGAATCCCGAAAAAAGGAAAAGAAAAGAAAAAGATTAAAAAACATACCTAGCCTTTTTGGGTATTAAGTTCTGATTTCCTTCTTCCATAAATTTCCTGACACTTGAAATTGAAGCATGGTATTGGCAGGAAACAGAAATCAAACTAAGTATTAGCAGTTGTTTTAAATCAGAGGGTGGCAAAGTTTTCCTTGAAGAACCTCTGGATTGTCTTCTCTCTTGTATCTCTTGGATTCTTCTGTTTCAGCCACATGGTAAAATTGATTGCCAATCAGAGAGGTCATGGACTTGTTTTGGCTTCTCCCTTTCTCAAGAGCATGAGGTATTTTTGTCATTTAATTGAAAGGAGCTATTCATTCTAACTATGCGAAAAAAATGTCAATACAATTTTTTGTACCCGAACCAATCTTTTGAACTACTGCAGGCAGGAAGAACTTTGCCAGCCGAATCATTTCGTATTGCTTTATCAAAGATCCGGAAGCTTTTGAGAAATGGCCATTTGGAAGGTTTGAGAATCCATCAATCTTACATTGTCTATTCCCTTATTTTAAGTTTATTTGAAGTCTAATTGCAGTTGTTAGAAGTTTCTGGTAAAAGCAGCTTGAGGAGGTCCTGAACCTTTCTTTTCTTTATGTTGAGGTTTCATTAGGGAAACCTAGGAAGCAAATGAAAAAGCAAGGGAAATATTATTTGGAGTTTTTTTTTTTTTGAGAACAATAACCTTTGATTGTTTGCCATATACCTAGTTCTGATAAAAATAAGAATTTCTTAGCTATTTTATTTAAATAGGTAAAAATTGTTGACAGATATTGTGAATGATGGAACTTGTACAAAAGATTATTGTAAAATGTCGGACATGCATTTTCATAATCTTGCTACTTTTTATTAACATCTGTTACTTTTCATGTCAGATCAGATATTTTAGGTCAGATCCAGGATACGGGCTCTAAATGTCTTGAAGAAGAGAATGGTAGGCAATGTGCTTTGATTTTATTAGGAATCATGGAAGTGGTGCTAAATGCCATTGCAACAGAGGTGGAGAGTGCAACAGATGCCGAAAAACTGGATCTTGAAAAGGAAGTGATTGAGTTTGTTGATTTGTACGACTCCCTGGAAAAGGATGTATGTGCAACAAAGCAAGGTAATGGTATTAAAAAGGGTACACCAAGGACCACTGCTAATGATGCTGCAGATAGGACTGATGCTAAAGGGTGTCGTTTTGGCCCCTTAAAGTTGTCTCTAGAAAGAAAACCTTTCTTGGCAACTTCAAGTATCTACCAGCTGTTACTAACAGCACTGAAGTTATATAATATTGAAGGCTCCAATGCTAGTGAAGTTTCCCAGAGCCACAGTCAGTCATCATGCAAGACATTAAATAGCTGTTCTAAACTGATACACTTTGTGTTGAAGACTTCTCTTTGTCAAATACAATCTTTAACTTCCATTGCAAAGGATGATCAATTAAAAACTTTGATCTATGGGGACATCAAGGTGCTGGGACCTCCATTGCTGAAATTGGTATGGTTGCTCAAGTCAGGGAGAAAGTTGGGTATGGATCCAAAAAAAGAAACCAAGGGAAGGAAAGTTGCAGAAGATAGAGAGGAACAGATCTACTTAGCCTTGATTTGCTTGAAGGAGTTGATCATGTTAAGTTTGCAGGGACATTCATTGACTGGTTTATTTGAGGACTTGGTGTCTGTATCCACACCTAAGGATGATTTGGAAAATTGCATGCACGATGACCCTAATAATGACTCTAAGCTAGCCTCAGGCATTGAAGATCAACAAACCAAAAGCAGAGAATTGTTGATTGAGGAAAAGATAAAGCCACTGTGCTCTGAGTTTCTTGCACTTTCACTTTTTCGAACATCTGAGGTAAATGTTAAAAAAAGCTCCATCTCTGTCACAAATGGTAGTTGTCTACTTGTTGCTGGAGTTTTCCTCTTTATTTCTTTTCATTTCTAGAACAAAATCCATCTTTCATGGTAGGTTCTCTTTGATATGATATTGATGATTGGGAAGAAACTACCATGCAAGCTAAGGGACTATCATGCAGCTTGGGCTATTTCTATCTGCAAAAGCAATACTATAGTGCACTCTGGAGCTGCAAAAGCTTTATTTACACTTGCCATCTGTTTAAACTCGCCACCAAATGATTTCATTTTAGCCCAGGAGATGGCTTCTGAACTCTTAAAAGTCATGGGATCAGAAGAGTGTGATCCAGTGGAGACATCTGATGCTTATCCTATCATAAACCATTCAACAAGAACTACAATAGCTTCTCTCTTACTACAGCTAATTGATTCAACCATTGCTGACTTGGATTGTGCTGTAATGAAACTGAAGGCACTCTATGACAGAACTCAAGGAAGCACTTGCCTTGTTCAGCAAGGGCAGAAGGCACCTGGTCTAATATTGGAAGAAGCTATATACTCAAGATCTGAAGCTCTGGTGAATTTATTTTCTTGTTTTGTGGCAATGAACCTCAATGGTATGTTTGCATATAAAATCCCCTTGCATTTGAGCATCATATGACAGGGTATGGCATAGGCCAGTCCCAAGACTGCTGATTTTTATTTTTTCAGCTTGAGATATTACTATTGTTTCTCTATATTTTTTTCCACATATTTTGTCTTCCTTGTTACAGCCTTTTTCGGAAGCTACTTTTAGGTATACATTTGCCCATGCCTAGTCACTTACAGCTCTATTTATGTTCTCTACATCCTCTTCATCACTTAAAATGTACCAGGAATCAAGTTATTATACATAATTTGTGTGCAACATTCTTTAAAATTCCTAAAAAATGTACGTTATGATTGGAGAAGCTAGTATGAGTTAACATATAATTCATTTACTAGAGACTGTCATTTATTCTACTTATAAAGAGAATCATTCTAGATAAACATTTATATATATCTTTTTAGAATACGAGCCATTGATTGTATAGATTTTTTTAATCAGTAACAACCATAAATTTTATTAATTATGATGAAAGAAAAAAGAATGAGTTTTCCAAAATGAGCCAATCATCTCACTTGGGCTAGTGCGAACTCCCTGCCCCTTGACCCTTGTAACATTTTTTACATTTCCTTTTACACTAATATTCTCGAGCAATCGTCTCCTGATATGGTTTGTATTGGAAATTTCTGTTACCAGTTCCCACCAAGAATTCCTTTTTAGCAATCATCATGTGTACCCACAATTTATTAAATATATGTTTATTTTTATCTACAAAGACATCCTAATTTTCTCTTAATAAATATAAAAATGGCCATTAAACAGTTTGTTCCTAGATAGATTGTAGATATATCAGATGTTTATAAATGCATTGCTTTAATATGTAGATTCTCAAGCAGAGCAGTTATTAAGATTGGCTGCAAGGTTTTACAAGCATTTGGCTCGTATGTCAAAACTACGAATTGCTCCTAAAGGTTGCAAGCAGCTTCCACCTGGGCTTAAATTCCAGAAACACGCAGAAGTAACTTGCAAAAAGCTCACAGGTCCACTGTATGACTTTGTTGCACTAATACAAAGGGTATGGACATTGCAAATTTCAGGCATTGCTAACCTTTATCAATTATCAACTACACACATTTTTATATCATCTCAATTTTCAAAGTTTTCTTTGTTATTGAGTTTGTTATTATTAACTTGCAGAATCAACAAGAGAATGAACGCAACAAAGGAATTATCAGTAAGATTAAAAGAGAGAATAGATGCATTCCTGACCTGATTTTCCAGATAGAGGATTATGAGAAATATCTCATCCAACTCAGCAAGGTGAGCAAAGTTAATTTGTTGAGACACGCTAAGCGGAGCACTGCAAGAGACTTTAAGATACTATATACAAAGAAGATAACTAAAGAACAAGATGCACTGGAACCTGAGCCTAATCCTGCTATTTCCACCGAGTCCCAGAATGTATCGTCTGATGAAGAAAATGGGTCTAAGAAGGCTTTATCACCTGAATCTAATAGTTCTATGGCTCCTGAAGATTCTGCATCTGATGAAGATCAAAATATCAGTCTTAAAACCAAGCGGGCAAAAATGAACAAGGTTGTGCGGGATTCTGATGATGAAGCATAGCCAGAAGAAAACATAGATCTTATGAACTTCTAGTTTATACTAAATTCTCACTTACAATCATATGTAAAGTGATTTTTAGGCAGCAAATACATGGGGGAAAGAGTTTGATGATGGCATGGCAACGAAAATTGTGAAGTACCCACCTAGGCCATTGTTCTATTTGAAGAGTCCGATTTTTTTATCCTTGTGTATCTTTTTTATTATGCTTGGAGAAAGAAGTTTCTAGGTGGTTATCCCGGTTCGGGGTGCAAGTTGGGCGGGTTGGGCCGGGTTTATGGTCAACCCAGGCCTGGCCCTAAAATTTGGGCTTAAAGCCTGAGCCTGGACCGAGCCTGAGGTCAAGCCTGACTTTCCCAACTCGACCCAACCCACACTATAATATGATGCACTTGGGCTCAGACCCGGGCCGGGCTCAGGCTAGTCGATGAACCCACTTTATACTTTTATTTACACACATATATATATACACACGTGTATAGTTGGACCAGCTTGGGCTTGGGTTGGGCCCACCCAAGTTGCACCCCTAATTCTGGTTTGATGCAGTACCAATCTGTGGCAGGTATATTGATCTTTAATTTTAATTTGAAGTAGAAGCTAAAGAAAGCTTGTCTTCTGATAAGGATCTTACAGAACCTTCTAATTGTGCATATTTGCTAAGTAATTTATATTTAGGTATATATAATAAAAATATGGGATGATATTTTTATACCTATTTTTTGTGTATGACTATAATTTAAAAAGTGGTTTCTGTTTTCTTGTATTACAAGAACTTCATTATCATACAAGTTGCTTGGCTGGAGCAAAATTACCAATTGTGTATTATAATATTGATGTATACATTTTTTTTTTTAAGTTAGGAATTTGACCAAGACCAATAAGGCACCCTGCAGACTATGCATCTCCATTCTCTCCAATTCATTTTCCATTTTCCTTTTTTATTTGTATTCGTGAATCATGCAATGATACAAAGAATTAGCTTTCCTTGAAAAGAGACCATTTCCCAATGCTGGTCCTGACATTTGGTGGACTTGGAAGGAACTGGATAAGGATTTTACATCCAGCATATTTAGCACTAGAGGTGAGCATTGCTCTGCCAAAACTGAAAAACTGAACCCAGTTGTAATATATTCTTTGCATTGCTAATAAATTGTGCAAAAGAAGTGGCTTTTTTCTTTTTGCTTTTGGTTTTGTACCCAGTTGTATTTGGGAATAGTGCAAATACAAATATGTTAGTGCAAAACTTCATATGGTATTTGTAAACCTTATATTTTTTTTGATCAATAATACTTTTATTAATTCATCAAAAAAATTTACAAGTGGAAGACAAACACACTTATCTTTCAAGAGTCACAAAGAACTTCAAGAAAGGAAAGAAGAAAATACAAAGATACAATGACACTAACATTACAACTTAGCCCAAAACAAGGAATCCCTTTCTGCCCCTTGTTTTGCTAAACTGTCAGCTAGGGAATTAGTTGATCTCTTAATCCAATGTCTTAACTTCCATTTCCCGCACCAGCCATTTGAATTTCCGCTTCTCATTGTTATACTTCCAAAGATCATTTTGTTGTTTGGTCAGCCACCCTATCACCACCTCTGAATCCCCTTTAATTATAAGTTTCTTGATGTTCAATTCCTTCGTTTTTCGGGCTCCTTTCATAACTGCACATATCTCAGCTCTAAGGGAGTCACCCACTCCAATTGGGCCTGAGAACATAGCAGAGATGACCCCATTTTCATTTCTAAAACACCCCCGATCCCTGATTGTCCTGGGTTTCCCCTACTGCATCCATCAAAGTTTAATTTCAAGAATCCACTAGGTGGGGGGGGGGGGTTGTTCAAGTCACGCTCATTACTGACTTGGTCTGTGTGCAACTTGCAATTTCACCCCACTTCTTCAACATGTCATCCACAGTGTAATCTGTGAATATTTCCAGAGATTTCAACCACTATACCGCCCTAAACTGTATGATAGCCCTCAAATCTGCTGTCCCTCTCTGAGTTTCTGAGAATATCTTGAAGTTCCTTTCTTCCCATAGTGTCCAACATATTGCAGCCCTTAGTCTTCTCCACATTGTCCTTCCCCTTTTTAACCGCCACCTGAAGGAGGGGGCAAAAAGGCCCTGCATGTCTGATGGGGGATTCCAGCTGCATCCAAATAAGGAGAAAGCCCAATCCCACAATGACCTCGCGAAGTGGCACGACACCATTTGGTGAAAACCAGTCTCCCCATCTGCTTTACATAGAACACACCACTGAGGTGACAAGCAAGTATTGGGTCTCTTCTTTTGGAGTAGATCACCAGTGTTGATTCTTTCCAGATAGGCTTCCCAACAAAAACTACCAACCTTAGGAGGTATAGCTTTGCACCAAACCTCACCAACAGGAAAAGGGAACTAGGTAGGACTGGTGGACTGGCTTAAGACTTTGAAGAACGAAGCACATGAGAAAATGTCATTGGGGTTAGGTGTCCAAATTCTAGAATCTGCCCTAGTGGGGTCTAAGACAACATTATCAAGAAGTGCAAGAAGGCTCGAAATATAGTCGAAGTCTGAATCCCTCAAATCCCTTCTTATACCCAAGTTCCACCCAATCCCAGAAGTGGAAGAGGACGAGGTGGTGAAAGACGAGATCAGCTCATTTTTCAAATCAGAAAGAGCGTACAAAGACGGAAACTGATCTTTTAGAGGAGCGCTCCCCACCCAGGTTTGTTCCCAAAATTTTATGGAGTTACCGGAATTCAAGTCATACCTGATATTAGGAATGAAAACTGGTAGCAGGTCATGAATGGCTTTCCAAGGAGAATTGCTTGTGATCTTAGCTCTGATTCCGGCGTCCCATCCGTTGTGCTCCAGCCCATGAATACTTGCCACTATTCTAGCCCATAGTTTCTCCTTCTCCATAGGAAACCTCCACAACCACTTTCCCAGCAGAGTCATATTTCTTCTCCTAATACTCCCCAGCCCCAAACCACCACACGACTTACTTTTGCACACTATTTCCCAGCTAACTCTATGATCCCTCTTCTCTTCTCCCGGCTCCCATAGGAAATCTCTCATTAACTTCTCTAATCTGTTAGCAATCTTCACTGGGATTTTAAACATCGACATGAAGAAGATGGGTAATTTAGCAAGCGTGGCCTTAATTAATGTAATTCTCCCGCCAAGAGAGAGGTAATCTTTTTCCAAGATACCAATCTTTTTTCAAACCTTTCCATCACCGGATTCTAGAAGCTCTCTCTCTTGGGATTATCACCTAATGGTAATCCTAAATAGTTCAGAGGCCACCCCGTGACTTCACACCCCAGAACTTCAGCACTCTCCCTGATCTCTCCCTCCTCCAAATTCACCCCCACTACACAGCTTTTCCCAAGGTTAACCTTCAAATTGGACAGTTGCTCAAACAGTTGTATCACCTACTTTAAATTCCTAATAAACCTCATATTACCACCTTCACAAAACAGAATCGTGTCATCAGCAAATTGTAAATGTATGAGGGGGGTTTCCATCCTCCCAACCCTCCAGTCTCTAATGAGCCCCCTAGAATTTGCTTTGTGAATCAATTTCTCCAAACCTCCGCAATTAAAATGAACAAGAAAGGAGAAAGGGGGTCTCATTGTCTTATACCCCTACTGGCTAGAAAGAAATCTACCACTGTCTCATTCACTAACACTGAATAATGACAATTTCGGACACAGCCCATGATCCACTTGCACCATCTAGCCCCAAACCCGAATTTGGTTAAAACTTTACTCAAGAACTCCCAGTCCACCAGGTCATAAGCCTTTTCCAAGTCCTGCTTACAGATCACTCCCTTCTTCTTATCCCTCTTAAAGTTCTCCATACTCTCATTAGCAGTTAAAATATGATCTATAATTTGTCTTCCACTCACAAAAGCTCATTGATAGTGTTCAATGATATCCGGAATTAGCTTTTTCAGCCTCAAAGACAACACTTTTGCAATGATCTTGTACAAGCTATTCACCAAGCTTATTGGCCTAAAATCCTTCGGGTGGGATGCATCTTTCTTTTTGGGAATTAAGGCTATAAATGTAGAGTTCACACCCGGATTGACAATTCTTCTCCTGAAAACTCCTCAAACACCCGCAAGAGATCATCTTTCAAAATATCCCAACAATCCTGATAAAATGCCATTGTAAACCCATCCGGCCCTGGAGCTTTTGTACTATCCATAGAAAACACAACCTCCTTAATCTCTTCTATATTAAAGTTTCTTTCCATCATTCTCCTGTTCTCCACCCCTACATCTGGCCAATCCAAACCTTTTACCCACACCCTTCTACTCACAGGCCTTCTTAGAATAGATTTGAAGTGCTCCCCACAGGCCCTGGCAATTCCTCTTGCTGTACTAACTCAACTCCATCTACTAGAGAGTGAAAATACCTACTAAACCTTGTATTTGTAATGTATATATTTGTACTTGCACTCTTCCCAAGTTATGCCTTATTTGCAGTGCAACTTTCACTTGCTCTCGCATAAGTGCATGGGAGTATAAATAGGTTGAGTGTAAATTCTGGTTTACTTTTGCTTTAGATTTGACTTTGTCTTGTTTGTTTGTGATAAGTAAAAGAGGAATGAATAGAGGTAGCAGGGTTATTTGTTTGGGAGTGAGGTAGTAAGCAAGATGGTATCCACTAGGGAAAATTGAGGTAAGAGGTAGGTGGTGAAGATTTTGATTCAGTTTTTGGGATGCAAAATTTGTGGTCAATAAGTGTAAATGAGACAAATTTGTATTGGATAGGAGTACAAATCGTAATTGCAAATAAAAGATGCAAAACTGAACCGGGTGATTGAGAATATGCTTCATTTTACATACCTTGCATGGTTGTTCTAAAAAGGTTCTTCATCTCATAATTACTTGTGCTGGAATGGAATTTGTGAATTGTATTAAATTAATTTACCTGCTCATTATCACACAAACTATTTAATACTGTAGCATGGCTGCTAGCGGCTTTGTGTTGCACAAACTATGTTCCTTGTCAATCGTACAAAGGGCTTTTCATGTTGTAGAACACCCCTAAATATGTAAAACCTTCACCTTCAATTCTGTATTTATAAGATATAACATGTTAAGCACAGTTTTAATTAATCTATTTACTGAACCTTTGTGTGTGTATTTGAATTTTTCTCCAGCTAGTGACCTTGATTACTTCCTTTTTTCATTTCCTCTAGGGGTGGTTCATGTCCTTGACGGCAGTTCATTTTCTGTAGTTAATTATGGTTTTCATACATGAAGTTCTTTTGCCTACCTAACTAGGGGGTGGTCTTCAATATGAATGGTTTATTTTTGAAAGAAAAAAAGTAGCTGCTATGTTAGAAAAAAAATTATGTTTCACGAAAAATCTGGCTAGCCCAAGAATTATCGTCAATTAGGGGTGTACAATTGGTCGGTTTGGTTTGGTTAGAACTAATGATCTAATTGACTATTCGATTTTACTATCTCTCCCAACCGAATTGAGTTTAGAACCAAACCGATCCTTACTGAATTTCTTTTGGTTTTTGGTTCGGTTTTAATAATTAATTGTTAGTCTCTAGGTTTAAATAATGAATCTAGGTCTTAATGAACAATTAATACAATTATAACTACACTCATTTGGTGATTAATTATTAAAACGACTATACCCATTCTTCACAAACAATTAATGAATAATTAATAATTGATCTAGGTTTTAATACTTTGGTTGTTTAGAGTCTTTAGACAATTAATTTACTATTATTAATTAAAAACTAGAATATGCCTAAAGCTGTAAAGCACAATGGGGATTAGTGAATTTGCCGTTGGAAAAGATAATAATTATGAATTGATAAGTATAAAGTTTTATATAGAATATTATATATTTAATATACTTAATTAGATACAACCACTAGTTTGATTTGGTTGAAAATCTTAACCAAACCGAACTGAAACTGAAAACCGATTTTTTAAAGAAACAAAAAACCATACCGAATTGACACATGAATTAATTGAACCAAACTAGCTTATTTGGTTTGGTTTTCGGTTTGTCATCCAAATTTGAACATCAAGAACGGCTGTCTGCTTTGCCTCTTCATATAACCTTAGGTGATATTTGGCATCAGTGATAATTTTTCTTTATCGATTTGTCAAAAATTGGTTAAATTTGTTATTTGGTATCACTTTTGCCATGTAAGCTGATTTTTGAGAAATTGACTTTAGTTTGTTTGGTACTGATTTTTAAGGGCCGATTTTTCTTTCTTTTTTTTTGTATTAGAGTTATTATTCAATGTCATGTTGGATGCTATGTCATCCTCAGAAAATTGGGATCAGCTAGAAACCAGAAAATCACCAAAAAAGGTGATCCCCAAAAAGGGTTGATTTCAAGAATCTATTTTTGTCCAATTTACCGAAAATCATCAAAATCAGCCAACCAAATAGAAATTTCGACACCGATTCCTCTAATGTTGATGTGGCTTTGACATGGTAGTGATTTTCAAGAAATCATCATGAATGCCAAACATTACCTTAATTATCGCCATAGTGATTTCAAAACAGCTGAACCAGTTTAATTGAATCTTCAAGAGGCATTTGGGGGTTGGTGTTTTGTGAGTTACCAAGAGCATATTCATAAACATTGGATTCTGATTAGGGAATTCCAGGTGATGTTTGGCATTGATGATGATTTTTCAGGAATCTGAGCCATGTAAGATCCATATCAGAATTTGAATAATCAGTGATTTTTTTCTTGTTTGTTTGGCCAATCATGTCGATTTCTGGAAAATAAGCCAATAATTGGTTATTGAAATCATCCCTTTTCAGAGATCACCTTTTCTGGTGATTTCTTGCTTTTTCTCTGATTCTGACTTTTTGAGGATGACATGGCATCCAATATGACATTGAATAATAACTCTAATACAAAAAAAAAAAAAATTGGCCCTTGAAAATCAGTTCCAAACTCAAAGTCAATTCCTCAAAAATCAGCTTACATGGCATAAACATAACCAAACAACAAATTTTGATGATGTTTTCAAAAATTACGATTTCAGAAATCACTGATTTCTGAATAATCGGCAAGGAGAAATCATTATCATTGCCAAAAATACCCCAATTTACAAGATGAGAATCGTTCCAAAATCAGCAAAAAGAAATCCCCTTCACCATTATGTGATTTCTGGAACTAATTTTAAAGCACAGTAGGTGATGTTTGGTACCATTGCCAATTCTTCTTTTCTCATAAATCACTGATTTTTTGAGATAATTGATTTCTCAGAAATCAAAAGAACTGTTTGTTATACCATTAATATCATGTCAGCTGATTTCTGAAAATTTTGTAATAAATTTGTTTGATAGGAGTTTTTTATTTTATGGTAATTATCTCCCTTACCACGTCATTAAAAAAATAGGAATTGGCCTCAAAAGAGGAATAACAAAAAATAATGATTCTTCTTTTACGTCCAATTTTGATAATCATTTTCTAAATGATTTACTACCAAACAGCAAATTCATCATTTGTGATTGTGACTATGATATATGGCATCGATTTAAAACCGGCAACACTAACAAACACCGCCCAATTCTTTTTGTTTACTTTTCAGTTTTCTCTTGTTAAAAAGTTGCTTCTTTTAAAATTTAAAATTTTAAATGGAGCAACCAAAGAACGTCGGTGTGCATGGGTCCCACTCTGAATCTATCACTATTCACTTATTTATTTTTTTAGTTGAGAATAAATCGACCATTGCTGATGTAATGTGCAATGCATATCCACATGGAAAAACGAGAATCAGTTCACGTTGGCGTTGGAAAGATGCACATGCACCAATAAATAATAATTGGCCAGAGGCTGTCACATGCAAACAGAGGCACACATGGTCTAAGGAATTCACTCATTCTCCATCTCCTCCCTCCTCCGTCGAATTGGGATCTGCTCCGAGGTGGGTCCCTTCCTTTAATTGGATTTTTCTCTCAAGTCTCAACTGACATAACCTTTCATGGGATGGGAAACATGTCAGACGCCACGCCAGCACAAACGGGAGATATGGTAAGACCGTACTTCCATCCACCAGAGTTTGAGTGTGTGTACTCTGACGTGTAGACGAAGCATTTTATTCTCCATTATCATTTTGGATTTTGGTAAGTGCAGACTGCAGAGCACTGCAGGCTGAAGAAGTTACGTACCGCTGCCCTCTTCCCGCTTCCCACAAATATTGGCCACGTGGCAAAGGAGTTGAACCTCTCTCGGTCTCAGCTGTCTGTACCCAAATACTCGCAAGATTTCCCTTCCAGGAAGGATATACGGCTCTCTGGTCTCTGCCTCTCTACGACAGTTGTTATCAGAACAGGTAAGATGATCATTTGGCTTGTGATGCGTTTTGGGATTTGGAACTTTGGAGTCACGCACCAGCAAACATGTCCATAACAGCACTTAAGTAAAGGAAAAAAAAAAAGCCAATTCTGCTGGTTTCAGTGTGCGTCTGCAAACGAGATGAGTCATGAGTGTTTGCCGGTATTCGGACGTGTTGTTATGTTTATTTCTTTGGTTTAATACACCGGAGGTTCTCAAACAGCGCCAGCGGTTGGTGTATGTTTGGAGTTAGGATTGGTTCCCCCCACACCAACTCTTACAGTCGTGCATCCCAAACATGAAGCGGGATCTGCTCCTCACACATGGGCGTCTCACAGGCGCATCTACCGTGCATTCGGAACATCTCCCTGAATAATAATTAATAAATACGGGAGATGCTGTGAGGTTGTCAGGTGTGAAGAGCAGATCCGGTCTCCCCGTGAACTCAATATGAGGCTGCAGTGACCACTTGGGACATTATTGGAATTGGATACAAATATGATGTAGGGGAAACCGGATTCAGTCAATACAAAGCCCCTTCGAATAACCATTATAACCTTGCATTGAGAATATCTCCTCATGAAATAAAGCACATAAGTATGGAGATATTCCCAATGCAAGACTGTAAAGGATGTTCGAATGGTATTCAAACAGGCCTTGCACTGACTGAAGCCGATCTCGATGAAAGGTTGGTATGGAATCACTATAGGGTGCCAATCCGGACTCTTATGTTTGGTATCAATGCCATTTTCCCTCCGAGTGACTACTCTTTGGGTTCAATATAAAATTGTTTCAGATTTAATGCATATTTTATATTAATATTTAATGTCACTTAGGTGCCATTATATGCCATATAGGGATGCAAATGAATGCATGATTTGATGCTGCACAACTTGAGTTCACATCTCCGCCCCATAATGCCCCACAGCGCATCCCCACCATGTATTGGGAACACCTCCCAATGATGATATTATCGGTTCTGGTATATCATCAGGAGATGCTCCCAATACGCGGTGGAGATGCGCTATGGGGTGGCCCCTTGTGGGGTGGAGATGCGATCTTGCACATGTCATCAAGAGATTGGAATCCACCATAAAGCTAGGGCCTACGATGTATGAGATGTGTTTTGTTGGTAGGAGATTCAGATTCAACGCATGCATGGCAATGAATGACCTCACAATAATGCGTTGGAAAGACATTTCTGCTACCAAACACCTAGGGATGCAAATGAATCGAACCGAATTAGGATAGGTGTATGTTCAAATTCGATTAAAAAAAGAAACTCACTTTATCTGAATTTGATTCAAACCTGTCGGATATTTGAGTTGCCCTATTCGAATTCAATTCAATAAGGTTAATGACCAATTCAAATTTGATTCGATTCAAGTTAAATAGAACGGGAAAAAAAAATACAACCCTAGCTACCCTGTTAATCCCTAAAAATCTACCCTATTCTATCCCATTCAAGTCATCGCATGAAGAAGGAAAAGTAGACTTACCTATTATGCCTTCAAAGTTTTGCAAATAGCAATCAATGGTAATGGTTTAGGGCAGCCTAGCAACAACCTCATTAATTGGCAACATTTCCATAGACACGAGTCGGATAAGGTGCATTTCAGCATTTAAAGCCCTAGAAATTAAGAACTCGTGATTATTTGAAGATGCGTTTTAGCATTTAAGCTTTGCAGCCCTAGAAAATGTTGAAGAGGAAAGAGACGAGGAATAAAGTACCTATACTGAATCTTTGTGGTTTGAACATGAAGATTATGGGGATGTTCTATAGTGTGGATGAGAAATTGATGAGAGTAGATTGATCCACACCACACCCTGTGGCAGGGACTAATCCACACCACACCATAGTCCACAGTTGTTCTGAATTGTGGATAGATTGTGTGGACTGAAGTAGTCCACATCTATAGTGGTGTTCTGTAGGTATGGTGTAGACTTTTTGATGCCATGTATCTCATATACATTTCATGGGCGATCCACACAGTTGATCATAAATGTATGAGTTTTGCATTTTATATGGTAAAATAAATTGAAAAAAAGGCATCAATATGTAGATAACAATTGCATTTTTTAAATGATTAAAAATATTATTTTAAATATTAAAAAAATAAAAAAATTAATATTTTAAATATTATTTTATTGATAAAAATATAAAAAAATTAATATTTAAATAATGAAAAAAGAGTTGAGAAGGAGAACTGTCGGACTTGTGCTAGAATTAACATTAAAAATTATTATTTTATTGATAAAATATTAAAAATTTAAAAATTAAAAATTATTAAAAGATTAAATAAATGAGAGTAATTTGACCAATATAACGTAGGTGCGTTACACTGAAACATTCCCACAAACTGTCCACATCATAGTGTGGACCATCCATGAGAAAATACTATGGACGATAAATTGGGGTGCGACCACCCGTCCCTGTCCGCGCTATTTTGTGGACAGGGACCGTCCACACATAGTAGAACGCCATATCTTACCTTGGACAGGCCCAAAACGGTCCCGTCCAGAATATATACATGCTACCGAATGACACCTATATGTGTGAGTAGGGAGGTAAGACAATAATATAGTTCAACCTAAAAGAAAATTGATGGATTTGGAAAAAAAAAAGGAAGGAGAGGAGCGGTTGCAAGGAGCTATAAGGAAGCTTTAATGGAGGTTGAGGGCACAATCGAGCAGGGGCTTGGCATTGAATGCAGTGCACTAGTTCATTGTCACAGTTCTTGATGCATATTACATAATTGTGTTGTAACATTCAAATAATGCATTACTACTGGCCTGTGTAATGCTAGTCTATATTACTTTTGGTGATGCATCATTGCAGCACAGAGAGTTATTGTGCTAGTGTATTTTTTTTTTTTGAAGAGAAACAAAAATGTACTACACACAACAGGGGGTAGTATGTCCCCAAAAGTCAGCAGAACAAATAAGAAGAAGAGAAGAGGGAAGAGATAAGATGCTAAAATCTAGATAAGAAGAAGAAGAAGAAGAGGGAAGAAAGAGCCTCCCAAAGCCAGCCAGTCAACCGCCTAATTTGCTTCTCTGAAAATATGTTGATAATGAAGATCTCCTTCGAACAGATCTCTCCTCTGCTAGCAGCTTGAGATATTACCTTTCAGCTTCCAAGGAATATCCACATTTCTTTTGAGGCAGGAGATGACAAGAGACGAATCTCCCTCTATGGTGATAGGAAACTCCCTATAGTTTGTAGTTTGGGCATGGGCTTCCCATGCAGCCCAATCTTAAGCCTGGTTCATGGAACATGTACCAAGTTTATATGCTTTGACCACTGAAACCTTACCAAGATGGCCCTAGACTTTAGGTCACTGAACATTTTCCATCACTATTGCGAGAGGCATCAAAATTTATTTTAATATAACCATATTTTGGAGCATTCCACCTAATTTGTTTCCAAAACTTGAGATGTGGTAGAGGTACTAAATTTATTCCCATCAAAAGTTTCCATAAACAAATTTAGAGCTATATCTAACATTATTGGAATGGGAGTAGTACCATCATTAAAAGTTTTGGAGTTCCTATTTTTCTAGACCACCCATAGAACAAAAGCTAGTTTTTCCTTTACGAATAGAGTTTTGCTTTCTTTTTTAGTGTATTAAATCATATGTGTGCTAACATTTGAAGTTCAACTAATTCTTACGTTATGGGCTTATGGTAATGGTCCGTTGCATCTCAGTGCAAGAGCACCAGCTCGTTGTATTTTCATTGTTGGGTGAGACTATGCTGTATGGGTTATCTTAAGACTATCGGTTGTAGTTATGTATTCTTTAGCATAGCTTACCTGATATTTGAGTGTGGGGATTTAGACTTGTGATGCGATGTAATTTAGTTGTGATCACTTACTTCAGTGTCTACAACACCATCTCCATAGGGTTTAAATCTATGTACTTACAATATGCAACAAACGTCGGTCACTGGTAGCAAAAAGATAAGAGAGCACAACAAAATCTGTTGGAGGCTCTTAGGTTTGATTGGTAAAAGAGATAAGGGATTTTGATGACCATGTGATTGCATACAAGAATGACTGGTTAAGTTTCTGGCAGTTGCAAAAACCTCCCCTCAAGTTTGGAAATTGCAATCATCTCTCATGAACTTTGTGACAGTTGCAAATAGACCTTTGTTAAAATCCTCCAATAAGAGGCATGAAAATTTCCAAAATACCCATGCAGTTACTACTGAGGCTAATTTCTTCAAAAAAAAAAATACAAATTTTATGAACGACAAAAAATAATGTTTAAAGTTACAATTTTGCCTTTGAGCGATTGATATGAAGGACAAATTAAGAAAATAAATCAATTTTGGAAAAGAGACTGAAATGGCTTGGGGCAATAATTGACATGAAGAGAAATTTTGGAAAATGAACATTTTGGTAAAAAATAACAGCATGGGTATTTTGGATATTTTCAGCCTCTTTGTTAGAGAATTCTTATAGAGGGGGTCTACTTGTAACTATTTCAAAAAAAGTTCAGGATAGGTGAATGCAATTATCAAACTTCAGGGGAGGTTTCAACAATTTACCCCTAGTATTGTTGAGAATTTTACATTTTATAAGTTGAAATTACAATTTTAAGTTGTAATGAGTTTGTTTTCTAAAGGGTCATAAACGTCTTTCAAATAAAAAATATATATAATGTATAAAAAATAGGGTCATATTTACAAGAACATCCCTATAGTTTCATGGATTTACTTAAACCTACCATATAGTTTTCATTTTACTAAAACCCATATAATTTACAACCTATTTACTTAACCGACCTTTCAATAAGAAGTGTTTGTTTTGCCATATGAAAATAGTAACATTATCACTTAAACTGAGTGGAAAGTGTTTAAGGGCATGGGCCCATGATTGTTTATTCCAAAATTACCCTTAACACTTCTTCATACAAAAAAAAAAACAAATAGAGCCAAATAGAGTGGTTACTTGTATCTTATTAGGAGCAAAAATGGTATTTTCATTTTCTTTCGGTAAATTTATTAAAATAGACATTAGGGTCAAAACTTTCAATTTTTGTTGTCATCTAATGGTAAGGGTGATCATCAAAAATCTAAAAAACTGAACCATATAAAAAATTCCGGTTATCGAACTGGTCGATTCGTTTTTGATTTAGTATTTTCAAAAAATCAAAGGTTCCAATTTGGTTTTGGTTAATCAATGTAAAAAAACTGGCGGTTAATCGAACCGATCAGTATACATATATATTATGCATATTTATGTATATTATATATTTATATATTTTATATTGTCTATATAATATAAATTAATTTATATGCATTATATATATTTATAATATATAATATATTATTTATAATATAATATTTTATATGTATTTTCAGTTTTTTACTATATATTTATATATATTTTTACAATATAGATTATAAATGTAAAAATCGAAAAACCAACGAACCAAACTAATGATTAACCGAAATGGTCAAGTGGTTAATCGATCAGCTTCGGTTCGGTTTTAGTTACAAATTTTCCAAAAACCGATAATACTGATCCCGTTTGAAAAATAAGCCCCTAACCGAACCATGAGCAGCCCTATCTAATAAATGATTGATTAGGTAAAGTAAATTAATTGTAAACTATATGGGGTGTTTTAGTAAAAGAGAAACTATAGGTAGCTTTTAGTAAATCCATGAGATATTTTGATAAATGAATTTAAAAAATATTATAAAATATGTTATATAATTGATGGATTCAATCAGATTTTTTGGATTAGAGTTGGGGGGTGATCCGAATTCTTTCCTAGACAGATTGTATTTTCTGAACCAATTTGGTCCAATAATTTTATAAGACCAATTCGAAACTGGCAAAATGGAGTCGAATTCATATTCCAATCGGATCAATCCAACCCATTTGCATCCATAGAACACCTACAAAGTAAAACATGTTTCAATATTGCTGAAGGGCCATATACATTCCCCATCCCTGCATTTTCCCTTCTTTTTCTTCTTAAATTCTTATTTCTTCCTTGTCTACATTCGGTGAACAGTGACAGTGTTGCATTCTATTATTTTTGATTTGTGGTATTGACGAAAATGACACCAATCTGTTCATTACATCGGAGATTGGAGAAAGGAACAGAGAAATATCAATGATTTAAAGCCATTGCACCAAGGTTTTAAAAACTGACATGGAAACGGAACTATTATGGCCACTGGTTTCTGGGTAGGCAAATGGTTCGAATGGTTTAAATATTTTAATAGGTGATATGTCATCTTACCTATTAGATTGGAATATTAGGGTAAGATGCATATAAATATAAGAGAAATAAGGTTTGACCGTTTGAGAATGAGAGAGATTTGAGAAGTTGTTGACGGTTGAGAGAGTTTAGAAGAAGAAGAAGAGGAGGAGGAGGGGGAGGAGGAGGAGGAGGAGGAGGAGGTCACTTGCAGGCTGCAGCGGCGACGGCGATGGTGATGGTGAACTACAATAGCAATAGCGACGGCGATGGTGGAAAATTGGCGATGAAAGTAAATCTAAGATTTCTCTCAGTCTCCTCTCTCTCTCTCTCTTTCTCTCGTAGATATGTCATCTAGACTGCTCTCCTAGATCTCTAAATGTGAGATCTCTCAGATCTCTTTCACTGTCTCACACATCCCTCAACTGATATCTCTCTCTAGTAGATCTCAGATCTAAGAGATATTCTTCTCTTTTCATTCTTGTTCTAACTTGTCAGAAGTAATAAACAGCAAAACGTTTTCCGGGTTGAAAGGTTCAACGGTCAAACCATCCAAGTCAATGGTTCATTGACTAATTCAACGGTATTTGACTAGGGACCGAGTTTGAGGTAAAACGGAACCGGTTGCCTGGACAGTTTTCGATCTGAATGGTCTGACCGTTCGGATTAATGACAGTTAAAAAACATTGCTTTGCACAGGTAATCGGATCAAATCTCATCCCATGATTGAAAGCCTAGAGCTCAACCCAATCCGAAATCCGATCAGATCCATGGTATCAGATTGGATTCAGATTTTATTGCAGTCTGTTACATTGATAAATAAAATAAACAATTTTAAATTAATACATAAAAAATAAACTTTACATAAATGTAAAACACTCAGGCTTAGTTTGGAAGGAGTACAAATACAAATATGTAGAGTACAAAACCTTATATTTTGTATTATTTTGTATGTATTTGTACTGTACATATTTGTATTTGTACTCCTTCCAAACCGAGCCTCAATAGTATAAAATTTATATTTGTTGAACGGATATTGTCTACTCCAATCATTCAATAGATATAAGCTCTAAATTTCAAATCTGATCCAATTAAATATGGAGTATCATTCCAATCGAAAATAATCAGATTGGATGTCAAGGTTGAGTGACTTTTTGATGTCTATTGATAACCCTACCTCTGTGACTCCTTTTATATATTCAAAAATATGTTATTTAGAATTGGGCCTGTCAAGGCCCCAGGTCTAGATGGTTTATTTGTAATTTTTTTTATCATAAGAGTTGGGGTATGATTGGCAAAAATTGGTGTTTTTTGTTCAAAGAGCTTTTCCCGAACTTGGGCAAGATTTATAGTATATATGGCAGTAATGTTGTGCATGGCTCAACGATCCACACACATATACTAAATGATAATAGAACCCTATTTGGATTCCGGTAAATAAGAGGGGAAAATTGGTCAATGAGTGTCTCTTTTCCATTTACCAACTTTACGATGTGCTTTTTGCATTAAGTAGAAAGTCCCATGGTAAATAGAATTTCATTTGTCCAAGTAAAACTTACTCATCTATTACGTGCGAGATGGATAAATAACTTTTTTATATGGAGAAATACTTATAAAATATAATAGAATAATTTTTATCCTAATTAAAATTAGCTTTTTATAAGTAAAAAGATGATTATATTACTTATGAAACCAAAAGAACATAGATAAATAATTTACACAGGTGAGTATTACCCACTAAACATTTACTTGAATAAATAGACTTACCCGAATCAATAAACAATTTGTAAACAAAGAGGCTTAAATAGATGTGCATAACTTTACCACTTAGAAGACACACGCACAATTTTAATCATAAGAAATGATGATAGTGCCAAGAACCACCATGTTGATTAATTAATGCAATGAATATGCAATTAAAGATAAAGGGTAAAGTTGTATCAAACATGAATAAAGGAGGGTTGTATCACCACATGGATGGTAAACTATTGCCAAGCACTCCTCACGGTGACGATTTTAAATTCTTTTACGAAATTGGTGATTAAAGAAAGGTGCTGATTTTAGCATAGACCCAATTATAATTGATATTTAGGCTCCATTTGTTTGTGATACAAACACTGAATCAGGGTATTTATGTATCTCGGTTAGTATTTATGTTTGTTTGATATATAAAAAAATAATGATTAGTAGATCAAAAATGTATTTTTTGATACTTTACACTCTAAAAGGAGAGCATTACTATAGTTATTTTTTGAATACAATTTTATGTTTTTTTGATAATTAAATTTTTGACCAAAGTTAAGATGTATCAACCGTATTTACATTCATGAACAAAAAATGGATAAATATACATTTGCAAACAAAGAAGCCTTAGTTTTTTAAAGACATAAGTTCTACTGCGACCAATATATGATATTCTAACGCTTTAAGAGAGGAGAGGGCCCTCTTTTCCTCGACAAGAACAAGAAAAAAAAAAGGTTTGGGCCCCCCCATCTTATTGGCTAATTCACTAATTGGTAAAAGTAGCCCATCATGAAAGCTTCTCTGCAATTTTTTTTATTTTCTTTTTCTTCTCCGTACTTTATTCTGTGTTTGATTTGAAAGAAAAGATTGATAAGAAAATGTGGGAAAATCCATCACCCATGCATGCAAAGCATTTTCCTTCAAACCAAACACAGCAGTGACCAATTTTCTCGCATTCTTTGTGGAAAATGAAAGATGAAAAACTGGGGTTGAGTTTCAGAAAATTCCATCCGGATGGTCGATGCAAATACCTCAGCCTCTCTAAAATGGAAAAAAAAATAAAAGATTCTAATTCAACGGTTATTAATGATTCACACTCACTGTCATGTCGTTAGATCCAGATCTATTGTATCAGATTCTAAAGTAATGTGGTCACTTGTCAAGCCAGGCCCTACACTACTGTTGACGGTCCGTCCATACATTACAGTCTTCAAGAATAAACACAGACACACGGCAAGTGGGAGAGAGAGAGAGAGAGAGAGAGAGAGAGAGTTCGGCTCCGCTAGCACTCGGCTGATCTGCCTCACGGAAGAGTTTCAGAGAAAGGAAAAAGTGAAATGACGGATGAGGCTAGGAGAGGGGTTAGCTTCGTCAAGCCCTCCTCCGATGAGAAGAAGTCGCCGGCGGCATCTGCGACGGGGGTTGTCAGGAAAGTCATCGTCAAGAGTGCCGACATGAAGGAGGACATGCAGAAGGAGGCGATTGATTCTGCTCTAGCTGTTAGTTCTTTTTCTTTTCTCCCTCAAAAATTCCGGAACCTTCTTCCTCTTCTCGTTTTTTTCCCTGATATCATTAACTTTTGTTCTGTATATCGTGTTGGTCTAATCTTTCCGTCGAATTTTGATTGATTAGGCTTTTGAGAAGCACGGTGTCGAGAAGGACATTGCGGAGCACATCAAGAAGGAGTTCGATAAAAAGCATGGACCGACCTGGCATTGTATCGTCGGTCGCAATTTTGGTATCCCATCTACTCCCTCTCTCTTCAGTCTTTACTGTTTCCCATCTTTTCGTCTGCGTAATAATTAAGTTGTTTATCAGAGAGTATCAGGAATTGAGTTATGCTTTTTTTTTTATTTTTTGAACAAGCCATTCTTTCCATTTAGGTTCTCGTGGCACTTGGGGTGGCTCGTAATGATTTTTTATAATGCCTCAATTGAGTTTCGGTGGAGGCGAGGTTGATGTGGAAATCGATAATGCTCTTTGTTTTTAGTTTCGTGTATTGCAGTAACACATCCTTTGCGTAGTTTCTATTGTGGTCACAGGCTAGATGTAGATGGTGATATATTGGGTTTGCTTGGACTTGCCGCTTTGAATTAAATTTTCCTGCACTTTCTAATTTTCTTTCTGCGGTAACAGGAAGAGATTCTCGCATTTTTTTCCTTTCCTCCTCTCTTCCAGGTAGTAGCAGAAAGTACATTTCTGGTTCTATATCCAAAATGACGAGCGCTAGAGTAATTGCGTCGAGATAAGAAATAAAAGGGGATGATGAAATTTAAGGGATATTATTTATTTCGATTCACTAGGACCTGCATTCACCATTCAGTTGAGTCTGTGACATGGTGAGTATATTGTTGGTGATTGGCATATGTCAGGATCCGAACTTTTCCAATGTCCAAGTTATATAAAATAGACCAAGTATTAAAAGATTGAGATTACGATATTCAATTTCTGGATTACTTTGTGAAAATGGCGCTACTGATTTTCATTGTGAAATAAAGTGAGTTGTGGGGTAGTGATTGAATGTATATAAAGGAGCAGAGTAAGTGCCTAGCACTGACATGCGGGTTAAGTGTTGGGGCAAAAATAATTAGAGTAGGCTGAGTTAGGTCATGATTCAGGGTTTAGAGCTAGTTGCAACTTTGCAGGGCTAGACAAATTGTTTGGTTTAAGGGAAAATTTTGGTTTTTTGGAAGCCTGGGTTTGATGATGGATGTAATGTGTACACTTGAAGAGATGGCCATTCACATTGCTTTTGGTCCATTAATATGAAGAACTAAGGCTTGATGGTAGTGACAGGGCTTATTAGGGACTCCTAGTTGTTGCAATATGACTTCCTAAAAGCAAAAGAATTGGAAGCCTGGGTTTGATGATGGATGTAATGTGTACACTTGAAGAGATGGCCATTCACATTGCCTTTGATCCATTAATATGAAGAACTAAGGCTTGATGGTAGTGACAGGGCTTATTAGGGACTCCTAGTTGTTCCAATATGACTTCCTAAAAGCAAAAGAACTTAATAAAGTAGGAACGGGATGGCATAGCAAAACCTTGCAGCTTGCAATTTTGTTCCAAAGTGGAGTCATAGAAAGAATCAAGCAAGAAAATTTAATGGAGCTAGACCGCTGCTTATGTACAAGGAACATATCTTAGTAAGCAGCAGATAGTATCTAGATGTACTCACTTCATAAATACCTGGGTATAGGACTGTAAATGGATCAGGTTTGAATCGTATATAAGGTAGGTCCAAATCTTATCCTTTATATTCAGATTTGAATCAAATCTTACCTGTCAGATGTATATTGGATTCTAATCTAAGTAGCGTTGCAATTGGATATTGAATGGTATTAATAAATTAAACTAAAAATGATCAAAATATTATATGCTATTAATAAAACGAATGGGACATCATTAACAAACATATTGAAAATAAGTTTTATGAAACTTGATAGGAATGCCAATTTTCCCATCCCCTACAGGTACCCGACTTCCCTGACCTGGTGGGGTTGGGGATGGGGATTGCTTTGGTGGGTCGGGGACGGGGGTGGGGAATGAAGTCCCTGCCCTGCCCCGACCCCAATTATATATATAATATTATTTATATTTAAAAATTTTCTTTTATACTAAGTAAATTTATTTTTCAAGAAATACTGTTAATTAAAAAATTTTGGGGATTCAGGTCCCCACAAGGAACCCGACTCTGTCAGGGTTCGTGGATGGAGGACAAATTTTAACCCCGATGGGGATTGGGGTCGGGGACGGGGAATATGATCCCCGACCCAAACCCATGACATTGCTATTCCTAGTAATAGATAAAGTATAAATTTTAAGTATATATAAGCATATACATTTAAATCAAAATGAATTGGATCATATCAGACTGGATGGGGGTGGATTCGTATTTGATCAAATCATAAGCGGGTCAAATTTAAATTTGGGTAAATGGAAACCATTTGCTGCCCTAGGTGGGTAAGTTGTATTTGTACTGGTATAACATTCAAGACCAATGCTTTCTACTTTCTAAACCTTTTGCGACCTAAAGAGGAGTATAAAGTATAAAAGATGTAAGCATAGGTAGACTGAAACTAGCCAGCTATGCTCAAGAATCAGTTTATTGTACGGAACAACAGATACAATGTCCCCTGCTGTCTAACATCCTTCTTCCTGGGGGTCATTCCCATTAACCCCTTTTCTAGCTAGTGAATCTGCTACAGAGCATATCTGACCCATCTAAATGGGGGCATATATGTTGGATGCATAATGCTGTTCCTCACTGTTACTGTGAAGGTGCATCCATAGGCCTTATTCCTTGGTCCTCAATTGCTCAATTACAACTTGAGAATGTGCTTTTATCATCCTCTTGTATCTTGGATGTAAGTGATCTAAGATTGTACTTTTGTTGGGGAAAATGGCTGATAACATGTGAAGGTTTACCCTGTATGAATTATTCTAGGATATACTAAGTTTTGTATTTGCTTGAAGTGAGATCCAGTTAATTTCTGATTGGACAAGATATGTTTCAACTTTTATCTCATGGCTAGAAGTATTGTATAAATATGATTCTTAGGGTCCGTTTGGTTTGCATCTGGAATCGGAATCAGAATTGGAATCGTCTATTCCCATAGTCTGTTTGGTTCAGACAGGAATGGGAATGGAAATTGGAATCAGCAGGAATGGGATTGCATTCCCAAGGGAGGGGCAGGGAATGGCCATTCCCTCAAATGGGGAATGCCATTCCAGCAGGAATGGGAATGGGATTCCGATTCCACTCAACCAAACAGTTGGAATCGGAATAGCCCATTCCGATTCCGATACCAGACCCCTATTCCCGTGAACCAAACAGGGCCTTAGTTCTTTTTTGCTTATAATCATTCCATAGCATAAAACAACTTAAAGGGATCTTTTATTGTATTCAATAGAGTTATCATCCAAGAGGACATTGAGCATGTTTAGGTTCATGGTAAGAATGCCTATGTGCATCTCTTTTTTAGAATGTTATCTCTTTTTTCTTTTCTTGTATTTTTTATCAACTAGATGATAATTTATTGAAAATGATTAGCAAGAAGAGGCAAAATTATGGTAATTTGCTTTTCCACCCATCACTGCATAGTAGAGACGATGGATAGGCCTAAAAAGGCACCAAAACAATAGAACCAAATAAATTTCTTTGCTTCTATGAATCTAAATAATGAGCAAATCTATTATAGTAATTAAATAGTTATAAAGTTCCCAAAGACAGTGGTTTTGGTAATTATGTTTGAAAGGCATAGATAAATTACACATTTACGCCTTCTTTTGAGCTTTGACCAAATGGAGAGCTAGGGTTCAGGTTCCCTTGAATATGGATAGCATAGAAGTACCACATAATGGATCACTTAAATGTTAATCTCATGATACAATCTGGTTATCAGATATGTCATTCACTTCAGCCACTTCAGCCATTATCTAATGGCCCCCAAGTCTCCCAGGCCTAATGCAAAGCCACAAGTCCATTCTCTTGGCACAGATCCATTCTTTATGTAGGGCAGTTTTCCTTCACTTCTGTCAGAAAATCAGGCCCATGGACCTTCCACGCACCCATGAATAAGATCCATCCTTGTGTGCCCCTTTTCTTTCTTTATTTTTTTTTGCACAGGGGGGAGGAGTTGCAAGGGTTGGAGTTATTAAGTGCTACCTTTTGTGAGATATTTTCCCGTTTTTTCCTGTTTACTTTTTTCTTGCAGTCAAGGCTTTCTCTGGAGGTTGTTTATTGTGCAATTTAGTATATGTAGGTTTGCCTTATTTTTGTTTCTTTTGGTCATGAATTTTTTTATCAATATTTAGACATGAATGCTTGTTTCCATCCTGGTGTTACTCCATTTCCCTTTGTATTTAAGTTGGACGGCAAGAAATTAACTTCCTCTTCCCCTATTCTGAATTTCTGATTACCATGAAAGGTTGTTATAACTCAAGAGTTGACACCGAAGGTTGATTATGGTTCTGTTTGGGAATTGGGGGTTTGTAATCACTACCTGCCCATGAGCGAAGAGACTCCAACAAATTCAGGATATGGACCACCTAACCAAAATGCCTTTCCTCCAGAGCAACAATCAGAATCTCTTCATTGAGTTGTGCATTTCATCACCATTATCACCAGACACCAATAATACTGCAAATCCTTACTCATCTGTTATAAGTTCTGATTCATTGAAATGCCCTGGCCCTTTCCTGACCTTTGCAGGCTAATAAAACATCCTTCTCCATTTCCCCCAATCATCTTCATTTTGAGTTTACCTGCACAAGTCTTTGTTGCGAAGTGGATGCAAAGAACTGATCATATTGAAAACCTATGTAGTGTGTCGAAATCTGTTTATATCTATAAGACAAGAATTCGCAACATATACTTAGATTTCAAAATATATAACAATTAACTTGTTTGATGACTTATTGATGAGATTTTTTTTTTTTGATAACTAACTACTGGTAGGAACTTAAAATACCAAAACTTCTTGGTAGTAGAAATTACCAAGTTCATACAATTTATAATGTCAAGCTTTGCGTCGTTACTAGAATTTTATGTTAATGATTGGAGATTATAAACAAAAATAAATAAAAGGTCCTGGAAACATCCTTTATGTAGGGTGAGATTGGAGGTGGCTCCAATCCTATTAGAGCAGCCCCCTTCGAAAGTTCCAAATCAAGAAAGATTTCTGGCCTTCTGGGACTGCAAAAGGACAACTTGCTGAACATAATGTATATAGATTTTTCACATATCTGTTGGCCGTATTAATAGTGTATGCTTTATTTTAGATCGACGAGACGCCATTATTTGCTAAGAAAATAAACCCAATTTCTGGCTAGTTCTTTGTCTGAATTTGTAACCGTCTGATTTGTGCAGGTTCATACGTGACTCATGAGACGAACCATTTTGTCTACTTCTATCTGGATCAAAAAGCAATTTTGTTATTCAAGTCTGGTTGATGGTGGCGGTGGCGGTGAAATGACTAGGATACGACAACTAGTGCCAGTATGTATCGGTCAAAAACTTGGCGAGAAAATCATCTAGCAGGACAGTTTTTGGTCAATTTGTATATTTTTTACTCGAAATGGTTCTTCAGCAACAGTGTCTTCAAGATTTGGACCTGGAACCTCACCTAGTAGATTTGCAAATTAAATTCTACTTTGCTGTGATTAAGTTTCTATTTGTGTTGGCCATATCTATCCATATGTAAGTTTGGGAGTAGGTTAAGTGCTTCATATGTGTTTCCTTGTGGCACCGTGGACTCTTTTTAACTCTTTCCTCGCAATGTGACATTTGTGACGTTCAATTGATGGATGGGTCACTTAAATAAAATCTGCACTGAATTATTAGCAGAGCACTAGTAAATTTCACCTTTTGATCAGATATTGGACGGAGGACTTGCATCAGAGATTAATTAGTAAAGTTCATAGTTCATACGTTTCTATCAAAAAAAAAAAAAGTTCATACGGCTCGACTCTTTGAGATAAGTCGTTGCACTCCTTTGGACTCTGGGACTTGTTAGGCTTCAGATTTGCATGTATTTGTATTTATGATGCACGCTCTACGTAATGTAAAATTCGTATTTTTAGTCTAACGTAGTTGGCACCAACTTCCTGTCTCTAGTATAAAGTAGGGGGGATGGATGATATTTTTTGTTTCACATTTATATTCATAAACAAACGGAGATCACATCGTTTTCACTTGCAAACTTACTCTTCCTAATGAACAACAGAAATTCAAACTCGAAACAAAAGTCTGATTTAAATTTGCACACAGCCCATTTGCCCTCCCATTGCATCTATACTGATGAAATCCCGGTCCGTCAACTATAATTTAAACCTAATAAACCCATCTTTTTTTTTTGAAAGCAAATTTATCCTCAATCATTAAGGCTGTGTATGTTTTGAAGGAAAAAGTAGGGAAAGGTAGGAAAACCTTTACAAACCTCGTATAGGTTTTGATGCGCATGTGTTGCACCAATGCCAAATCACATATGGCTTCGGTTGACATGTTCCATGTTTCAATGGTGCTTTTGGTCTATTGGTCAAGTGTGTCAAGTGTGTAACAAATGGCATTGTTGATGCTCGAATTGGCCGAGTCAATGTTGTCAATTCACTCCTAAGCCCGAGGGGATCCAAGGTGCAGGAAGCCGTGGACTGGCGTGACCAAGGAGCAAAGTCCGAAATGGGGGAGATCTGAGAACCGAGGCTCGAGGTCCACGATGTCTGGTATTCGAGGTAGATAAGGATCCCAAGTTCAGCTCTGCAAGGAGGATAACGTCAGAGGCCCCGGGTGAAGACCCGAGGCGAGGACTCCGACGATCAAGTTAGCAAGAAGATATGAGGTGGACGAGGTCTAGGTGCAAACACCTAGACGAGGTCACAGCAAGAAATCTCCAGAGTGAGCTAGAGAGCTAGAGTGCTCGATCCTTTACCTGGAGGGGGTTGCCTCCCATTTATACTTGAGGCCGTCGGGGGGTAGGGGATCTCGGACGGCCTGGATGCAGTCCTTACCGAGGGTGCGGTCATTTGGGAGTGCTAGGTGAGGGCGCGCGATTGGCTCCACGAGGCCTGCTAATCCCAGCCTAGCGTGTGCCCTAATTGGTCCAGCGCGAGGTGCTAACTTCGGCTCTACCTGCGACCCGATTGGTTCCGCTCTGTGCTTTGCCGCCTGATGCGTGTACGCTCGCCATTGGCCCTGCCAAATGCACCTACATCATTTGCCCCCCACTCTTGAGGCCGGGGTAGGGGTTTGAGATAGAAGGGGCCTCGACTTCGGCCGAAGGGAGTGCGTTGTCTTGTACCAGGAGGCATCGATGGATTTGTGCGCGTTGTGGCCTGCGGTGGCGTTGGTATGCCTTTGAACTGCGAGGATGGTTGAGGCTCATGCAAGGCCTCGGCTCGGCTGCACCTACAGAGGGGGGCCTTGGCTTCGGCTTCGAGTTTGTCGTGGCGCGCGGTGGGCGAAGGGGAGGTTTGCCCCCCAGTCTTGTGAATGTTGGGTGTGTCTTCTGGGACCTTGGCTTCGGCTGAGGGTGTCGAGGAGGAAGCGCAAGGGTGCCCGAGTTGGTGACTTGGTCGCTTTGTGAGCGAGTTTCTTTATTCGGTGCCATGGGTCATGAAGTGGTTCCTAGAGCCGGATTCGGGTTGCGTTGGTCGCGGGTCCCTGAATCAACGAGTTGGGGGCTGAGCCCTCTACAGGTTGCTGAGTCGTCACCGTAGGGAGGACGGGACGCGGGTGAACTAGATCGCGCTTCTGCTGAGTTAGCATAGTTGGGCTGACTAGTGAGTCGTGGTGAGGAGGTGCTTTGGTTCACCCGATATCATTTTGTCTACCTGAGGCAGGCGACACGTGTCAGTCAGCGAACGGGGTAGCAAAGGCGGTCGTTCGTCAGTCATTGGATCCCGCACAATCTAGGCTGTCCATTTTTCTTTAAATAGGGGCCTTGGCATCGGCCGTCGCTTGTTCACTAGTGCGTTTGCTTCCAAGAGTTTCCTACTTCCCCAGAGCCCTCGGTTTCAGTTGCTTGCCTTCATCTCCGTCGTCCTCGTCTTCTTCGTGTTGTTTGGTACTATTATTTTTTCTTGTAGAGATTTCTCTGGACGCCAAGAAACTGCTACTGGAGAGTGCCTTGGCTAGGAAAAAGGGCCAGACAGAGGGCACCACGGGGGGGCAAACTCTGAGCAGAGTGGTTGTGGTGCCACCTGCAAGGGTGGAGAGGGGGTCCACGCCCGCTAGGGGGACCCCATGTCCATAGGTCCCCGCTGGTGGGGGCGAAAGAGGGAAGAAGACGACTGAGGGGATTTTGAAGAGAGTGGTCGAGGTGCTGCCCGCCGGGGGGACCCCATGTCCACAAGCTCCTGCTGGTGGGGGCGTCAGAGGGAAAAAGAAGACCAAGGAAGATTGGCTAGAAAAGGCCAGTCGGGGTGTCGCCAGCACCTCCAGTGAAGAGAACTACGCACAAGGACAGCCTAGCCGAGGGCGGTGTACCGAGGAAGGGGACTCCTGCTGCTCTGAGGAGGCCGCCAACAAAGGGGCCTGCCACCGGGCCCTCATTTGCTCCTCCCTCTGCTTCTAAGCCCGCCGATGGGGGGGGTGCTTGAACCATCTCTTCCGCCTGAAGTGGGGTGTCTGCGAGGGGGAATCCATTGATACCGAGGGCGTCAGCAGGGTCCTCGTCAAGGGGATGGTCCCTTCGGGGGACCGCTTCGACATGATGCAGACAGACTCCCTTGCCATCGTCGACGAGGGAATGGACTTCTTGGCCGAGGTGAGTTTCCTTCTCTTTTTGACTTGCTACTTGCTAGCTTTTACTAACTTTACTGATGGTGTGTCTGGTGCAGGTTTGTTGTCACTATGTTGGCCTCGATGACCATGTCAACCTCCTTGAGCGTACAACTTGAGAAGAAGAATAAACAGCTTCAGGTGCGGGTGGCTTCGACGAAGAGCAGCTGATACGAGACCCTCGTGCTGCTGAAGGAGGAGAAGCTACTCCGGTAGATGCTGAAGGATGACTTAATGGCCGAGAAGGCTCTCATCACCAGGGCCAAAGACCAGTCGAGGAGGATTGGACTCACCTCGATGAGGTTGCTCGCGAAGTCCAGAGGGAGGCTGCAGACACCAAGGCTTGGGCAATAGAGGTTGAGGTTGGGCAGTGGAGCCCGAGACAAAATAACGGGACATTGTCGTTGTTTGGCAGTAGACTCCGGAGTACCAACAGTGCCTTGTGCACTATTGATCCGCGGCCTACTTGGAGGGGATTGATGACACAAAGAAGGTTCTTCTGAAGATAGCATTGGACTTCCCCATTGACCAGTTACATGTGCTCCTTGACTCTCTCGCTCCTGAGGACAAGGCCAAGGTTCCCACCGAGGTTGCAGATGCAAGCATCGAGGATCCTGCCATTTCTCTAACCGAGGGCGAGGCCTAATCGACTTCAGTTCTCCATGTCTTTGTCTTTGTTATAAATGTGCTCGGCCTTGAAGGCCAAAAGTTTTGTTTTCTAAACTGTGAAATGAAATGAGCAGTTTTTGTATAGTTTTTGCCTTTGTCGCTCTTTACTTTTTCCTCTCTCTCTCTCTCTCTCTCTCTCTCTTACCGAGGGGTTCATGTCCCTTCCCTTTAAAAGCTCACAAGTAAAAAAAAATAACCCAAAGTGGCTCGTTACTTAGACGCTTGCATTAGGAAGTTAGAGAGCATGGCCGAGGCCGAGCTATGCCTTCGAGGTGTAGCTCACTTGACACACTTATTTCCTTAGGTAAGGCCGAGGTGGACCTCCGAGGTGATTGGGGCCATGTGTTCAGGTGAACCATCAGAACGGTCGGGGTTACAATTCTCTTTCCCTTGTCACGCTATCGTGGAGCCAAGGTGGTTGCCTGTTGCCGAGGCTTTGGGAGATGTGTGATACCTCGGCTGACCTAGCTCATTTTTTTGGCAGTGCTTAAGTCTATCATTCGTTATAGGCTTGGTGCGTTGACTATGGCTTGCAGCTTCTATGAGAGGAGGGTGGCAGACATAAAGTTGCAGGCGTCTGAGGTGACGCTGCCTCAAGCTGAGGGGTGTGCGCCCGTTGCGAGGCAGACAGAGAGAGGGAGCTGTCAAGGTGGGGTTGTCACCCAAGGTAATGATGCTTCGTGGCGAGGTATGATAGGCGTCCGCGGTGAGGATGTTCTGAGGTGAATCTACCCCAAGCTGGGGTGGTGATGTGTGGCCAGTGTTTGCAGTGAGGGAGCCCCGAGTTGAGGGGGCAAGGTCACCGGAGTGGAGGGCGCGCTCTCAGCAAAGGTGGGGACAATGTCCGAGCTGATGAAGCGAGGTGAGCTTTGGTAGTTGTCGACAAGCTAAGCTGTCGAAGAGGTCGCCAAGTTGTGTATCTTGTGCCTTTTCGTGGTTGCATTTCTATTCGTGTTTCTTGTGTAGGGGTCAGTGCCCCCTTCTGAGAGGTCACAAGTTGCAAAAATTCATCGCTCAATAACCCATCTGCTCAATTGCCCAAGTGGGTAAGGTCGAGGCCTAGCTTCGCCACCGAAAACACAGGGCTCCCTTCCTTAACGAGGAGAGGGAGGCGCACACTATAGCTGTCCTGGCTACCCATCCTATTGGGACAGGGTGTGTAAACTCGCACAAGGCCGGGGTTGTGTAGAGCTCGGCCGGCGTCACAGAACGCCCTGGTCTCAGCGAGGTGGTGTTGTCCCCTTTAGCATGTCTGTTCTACCATGAATTGAGCTGAACGGTGGGTCGATGCTAGTTCTCAAGCCTGGAAGAAGACTCATTCGTTTGGAGGGTCTCTCTGAGGTCGATGCCAAAATCAATGGCCGACTGGTCATCTGCAGCCGAGGTCCAATAGGTTCCCTGTCAAAAGGGATGAGCAGACGTGTAACCTTCAATGGGTCGTATGCCTTGGGCCGATGTCTGGTCCAAGCGTGTAACCTTGGCAAAGGTTGTATACTGCAGCCAGGCGGTCAAGCATGGTGAGGGACCTGGCGACTAGGCGTCTAACCTCCCTGGGTCGTGTGCCTTGAACCGAGGTCCAGTCCGAGCGTGTAACATTGGGCAAGGTTGTATGCTGCGGAAGGACGCTTAGTCGAGACGAGAACGTATACGCTGAGGGTTTGAGGTGAGGTAAGAGAAACTTGCTTTATTACAAAATGTGTACATGGTGGAACGAAGCCGAGCTCTTGTGGTTACATAGTTCAGCCTGTGGGTACAACCGAGGCCAAAACATTGGTGATGATTGAGTGCAACAGTTGGTTCTGGGGCGAGGTGATGTGGTCGGTGCCAACGTACTGCTTCAGATACCCGCGATGGATGAGCGACTCGATCTCATTCTGGAGGTCGTAGTAGTTCTCGACGTCGTGGCTGGCGCTGCAGTGAAACATGCAGTATCTTGTTGGGTTACCTCTCTTAAGGTTCCTCTTTCTCTTCCAAAGCCACTTCACATACTCATCCCCTCTTACTTGCATGAGGATGTGTGCTCGGGTGGAGTTGAGCGGCGTGTACTGGTCGTAGGATGAGACCAACGGCTTCCTGTTGGTGTTGTCACCACGACTATCTTCATGTCGGTGGTCGCCATGGTAGAGGTCGACCTCTCCACCTTGGGGCTCACCGACCGAGGTTTCCTCGGCGGCAGTGTACTTCTATGCCTTGTTCAAAAAATTTACCTTGGTTCTGGGCGGTGTCTTGGCGACAGAGCACTTGAGGGTCGACTCGGGGAGGAGGCCTTGAGTTGTTGCATGCATGGAGACCATGCGGTCGGTGTAGGTGTTAGACAATGTATGCCCTTAGCTCTAATCAGATTGATGTACATATCCATTTATAGTAATTGAATAAAAGTACATAATTGATTTATGTTATATTTGGTGTGTTTCTGTGTAATTACCCTTAAACTGGACACTTATGAGACTCGTGTTAGTTTAGAATGTTATTAGTTGTTGGACTGACTTGGGGAAATTTATGCTACCAAGGCTGACATTGATGTGTTTCCAAGAAAGTTGGGGTAGCTTGTCTAAATTGCCAGGGTTGGACCCAAAGCACATGCAGTGTGTGTTTGTTTGAAACACTGAACCCTGACCAATTTCTAGTTATGCCCTGGACCTTGGAGATTCGTGGGAAAAACTGGAAAGTTAAATATAACCCCTAGACTCGATTATGGTACTGCACTGGGTGTTGGATTGGGATGTCATTGATATGCCATTCAATGAGATCCTTTGGGGGTCAAAACCTTTGTATGTTGGGGCAGTCTGAGAATTCACTCGAGTGGGTGATCAAAGTGACAGGATTAGTACCTTGTTGGACAAAGTGAATGATCGGGACTGCACTCTCTCTGATGGAAATTAAAACTATATATATATATATATAGGTTTTAATTCCCGGGACCCTTCTGAGTAGAGAGTGCGATACTACACCTTGCAGCCAGCAGCTAGGGGAGAGGTCCTTCCCTGTCGAGCAGTGTTTGATCATTATGGGCTGACCATTTAGGGCTATTTTACCTGATGGGCTATATCTCACTTAAGTCCATTGTCCTTGAGCTTCATAGGATGGTTGGACTTAAGGAGCTTTTAATATAAATGTTGGGCCCATTAAGAGCCCATACTGATGGACTTAGGGGTTCTCTATACTTGATAGTGAATTCGGCCAGGCTTTTTCACAGAAGTTGGGTCGAACCCATATGGGCTTATGTGAGGTCATTGTTGGGGTCCCACGCTATACAAAGAGAACCAAATGGGCCAACAATTATCAAGGGTCGTGAGCCACTTGTTTAATAGGCCTAAAGCCCATGATTAATTAGATTAATCAAGTGGTGACATGACAGCTTAAACAGTCATGTGACATGGGCGAATATGGGTATGGAGGTGGGTTTGGATCAGCAATTAGGATAAGAGGATAAATCTTATCCACTTAAAGAGTCCAAATCCAAATAAAGATTTGGATTAGGACGCTCCAAATTGGATTAGGAGTGTTGATTCTTAAGGCTTATAAAAGGTGGGCAAACTGCTCCAGTTATCAATCTGCTCTCAATTCTCTCCTTCTGCTCTTGCCGCCCATAAACCCTAGTTCGACCTCCAGTTCTTGAACTAATAAAGATCAGTTTTGATTTCTGAGTTTTGCAAGAAAATATTAGATTCAATTTGTGCTCACCACCCTTGCTCGATCCAAGTTGTTGGATTACAGTTTTTGTTGAAAAACTGTGTTGTTGAACCGACTTCAATTCAAATTGCGCCATCTTCAGTGGAAGCTGGTTATGGTACACTCTTTGGGTGTGAACTACCACATTGGGAGCTACACTTGTGGATTCCATATCAGGTATATTTCTCCCTTCCTTTTGGTTTCAGATATGGTCTGGTTCGGTGCAAGAATGATCCTTGAAAAATGGAGTTTATCTAAAACTAGGAATACGATTTTCGGAAGGGTAAAATAAAATTTTTGAAATCTTGCCTAGCCATCTAGCATGGTTCGGCCATCCATATGATGGATTTCAGTAGGACCGTAGGCTCTCGTCATGTTGCTGTCAGACGACCATGAATGAGATGACGCTCTATTGGCATCATCGACTACTGATAAAGTGGGCGAGGAAGAGGTTGGTGAACTGGTCCCAGGAGCTGATGGAGCAAGGTGGGAGCCCGGAGAACTAGTGCCGAGCTACCCCCTTAAGGGTTGCATGGAAGGCTCGAGACATCAATGCGTTGTAGTACCCGTATAGGAGCATGAGTGCCCGGAAACTCTCCAGGTTTTGGTCTGGGTCGGAGATGCCTTCGTAAGTCTCTAGTATGGGAGCTTTAAAATGTTGTGGAAGAGGCTCCGAGGTGCTGGCAGCGGTGAAGGTGTCCATCCTAGTGGAGGGATACTGTCTTGCTGAGGTGTCACCTCGGCTCTCCTTAACTTGCCGAAGTTCGTCCTTCACCACGCCAAGCTGTGCCTATATGTCGGCGATCTTCTAGCCGATGGGTATCTCGGCTTCATCCCATTCTCCTCGACGGTGGGACGGGCCGATGCCTAGGTGGGGCGGCCACCCTAAGGGCGACCTCTTGCTTGAGGACACACCTCCTCGACATGCCGGATGAGGTGGTCCAATCGGTTTAGGATCGCTTGGAATGGCTCTTTGGTGACCTAGTTCTGGGCATTCCTGGTGTTTCGTACCATGTTGATTGGAGCTTAGGGATGTTCTTGATTGCAAGTTAGATTGAAGGAAGTCTTAGCAACATTCCCACAAACGACGCCAATTGTTGATGCTCGGATTGGCCGAGGTCAACACTATCAATTCACGCCTAAGCCCGAGGGGATCCGAGGTGCTGGAAGGCGAGGCCCGAGTTCTGGGTGTGAACTACCGAAATGGGGGAGATCCGAGGCCTAAGTTCTGCGACATCTGGTATCCGGGGTAGATAAGGATCCTGAGTTTAGCTCTGCAAGGAAGGGTAACGTCAGAGGCCCCAGGTGAAGACCCATGGCGAGGACTCCGATGGTCAAGTTAGCTAGAAGGTACGAGGTGGACGAGGTCTGAGGTGTGAACACCCATACGAGGTCACAACAAGAAATGTCCACAATGAGCTAGAAAGCTAGAGTGTTCGATCCTTTACCTGGATGTGGTTGCCTCATATTTATACTTGAGGCCGCCAGGGGGGCAGGTGACCTCGGATGGCCTGGATGCAGTCCGTACTGAGGGCGCGATCATTTGGGAGAACCAGGTGAGGGTGCGTGATTGGCTTCGTGAGACCTGCCAAGCCTAGCCTAGTGTGCACCCTAATTGATCCAGCACGAGGTGCTGACTTTGGCTTTGCCTACGACTCGATTGGTTCCACTCTGTGCTTCACCGCCTGACACATGTAAACTCGCCATTAGCCCAGCCGAATGCGCCCACATCAAGTATCACAATATCAAAGCCTATCCCATGTTTTAGGTTTGAATCATAGAAACGACTACTTAGGAGAAAGGCCACCTGGAGTAGAGTGAAAGCCATAAGAGGGAAAGAACCATATACCACTTGACTGAAAGCTGCTCAAAGTGAAAGCCGCGAGGATATCAACTATAGAAGTGCGGTGGAATACTAAGGGGTGATTATTTATAGCCCGACTTGGTCCGCAATGTATTTATACATTGCATATATATTTTATATGTACTTAAATTTTTCTTAGTTATATATATCTGATATTTATAGAAATCATAACATTACTTTATACGTACAACATATGCAATATAACGTGAAATATTTAATATATTAAAGGCGTAGGCCCAAAGCCCGCCCCGGCCCATATAGACCCGGGCTATAGCCTTCATAGGTGATAATTCCAGCCTGGGGCCCGCAATGGCCCATGATCACCCCTAACTCATGGTCACTACTTGAGTTGTGGGTTTACAAGTGAAACCGATCAATACATTCCTAAAATACAAAAGAACTGTAGCATACTAAAATGCAACCGACAACTTTTGTCCCTTTGTTTATTTTGGTCCTGTGCTGTATAGCTTCCACTTTTTCCCGCTATTTTGTCTTCTAATATTAATAATTTGTTAGTTACTTATTTTTGTGACATTTTGGTCGGGGCATTGTCTCGTAGCCATATAATGCCTTTGAAGTTTGAGCCTTTGGGTTCCTCAAACTTGTCCACGCGTCTCCTATTCACACGTTCAAGGGATTAAATTAACTCTCGATGGGTTCTACCAATGTACTTCCCATATTAGCGGATTAGTTAGCAAGTGCGTCAGATGCATTCCGATAGAAAATCGCTTTTCTTCACATGAAAATGGAACCCCCCAAATTGTCAATTAACGGTTTAGGGTTGGATCTCTAAATCAATTTAGACGGTTTGGATGGATCAAAATAGATTGAATTGGGCCAGTTCAAATTTAATGGTTTAAAGTATTTATTGGAATTATGATATTGACGCAAGTTAACAGTTTATACTGTTTTGGTCTCAGGCTTTGGGTTGGACCCTATGAAAATTTGAGAAAATCTCAATCCTAATTCGCAAAAGTTGCATCTTTAATTGGATTATTGAATTGGTCCTGATATATACATTGGATTGGGTTGATGGAAGAAGAATACAGATGCAAATGGACTAGGTTTGGATTACACTGTTTTGGTCTCAGGCTTCAGATTGGCCCGATCAAATTTTGAAAAAATCTCAATCATAACCCGCAAAAGTTGCACCCTTTATTGGATTATTGAATTGGTCCTGGTATATACATTGGATTGGGTTGAAGGAAGAAGAATACAGATGCAAATGGACTAGGTTTGGATTACACTGTTTTGGTCTCAGGCTTCGGGTTAGACCCGATGAAATTTTGAGAAAATTTCAATTCTAACCCACAAAAGTTGCACCCCTGATTGGATTTGAATTGGTCCTGGTATATACATTGGATTGGGTTGATGGAAGAAGAATACAGATGCAAATGGATTAGGTTTGGATTAGAAACAATCCAAATTAAAAACAATTTAAACAGATAAGATGGTCCAAACATTGACTGGTCCAAAATATTCATTGGATTGAATTGAACCTGGTTCATTTATAATGAGTTCATATTGATCCGGATCGGATTGAACCAAGTACTTTCAATTGGCATCTCTTATGCGAGTTGGGTTTGGGCCGAACCGAACCCATACCATATCCCACGGTTCCCACCCGTACGCATCCCAATCAACCATGTGGTGAGTAGTGGTATTTCAGTCTGAACGGACTTGGTTGGAGTTGAACGAATACAAGCTGCAGCTTATTTTACTCGGTGTCTCGGCGTGCAACTTAGATCTTCCTCATACTATTTCGCTAAAATACACCTCAATTAACATAGTCAATAGTCAACACTCCTTGCTGTTTGTTCTTCCTAGCTAAAATCAAGAATTAACTCTGTATTTGGTTGTAGTGCAATTTTCTTTGCACTAATACACTTGTATGAGAAGTGCAAATAAAAAAAGATACAAATTCTTATTTGATTTTGTTTTGGGTTTTACATGTCTTAATTTATTTCATTTGTAATCAAACAAAATAAGGTAAAAATAGGTCAGAATTTACACTCAAATCATTTGTACTACCACAATTTAGTATCAATGAAAATTTATTTGCATGAACGAATTAATCAGATATTAATTAAGATTTTAAGATTTTAAGAGCAGCAAAACATACTTCGCCGGCGATCAAATATCCTGTGCGTTTCCGGTGGCGAGTTAATAAAAAACACAAAACAAATTAAAAAAGAAAAAAAAAAAGGTCTCGGCTTCCGGTAGGGGAAACAGTGAACACGAACTGGCCAGTTTCAGGAACTTTTTGGTTTCTTACAAGGAAGCAAAGAAAACGATAAAAAGACGTCTCTCAGGTAATTACATTGCTGTAGAAGGGTAAAATCGTAAAACTGAAGAAGAAAACAAAAAGAGAAACAACCGTGTCCGCGTTTTTGCTCTCAGACTCTCAGACTATGCAAGAGCAAAACTTCAAATCCTATCTATCCACCCGCTCGGTTTCTGGTGCCTCTGCGATGACGAGACGACGACGATGTAGGTCTCATGGCAGCAAAAGAACAGTTTTCTCTTTTAACGCTCTCTTCGTCCATGAAGATCTGCGTATATCTGCACTCCACGCTACAAAAAGCCCGATCTCCTCTGCACACGAAGAAGAAAACGGAGAGCGGTTGTAATGAGAAAAGTGAACAACCAAAACCATCTCCAGTAATTAATTAGATCATTTACAAAAGCAACTCTGATCTGGGCATCAAATATGACAACGAAACCAACTCTGATCACTGTTCAAAAAAAATGCTTATATTTATAACACTGAAAGTCTGAAACAAAATGGTTTACTAAAGAAACCCAGAAGATTTGTAGTTGCGATGATCGGAGCCAAGATCTGACTTAAGAAGAAGGAGGAGGAGGAGAAGAAGAAGAACAAACCCACTAAGACTTGAAGTCGTTAGTAGAAGAACAAAGACACCGACTTCACTCACTTGTACATGTAAATGTCTTTGCCGGGTAAAAGCCTCTGTTTACAGAGAAAACATTCGTCGAGAAACGAAATCTCCGGGAGAGGTGATGACGAAGAACACAGCGCTAGCGATGATGATGAAGACGACGACGAAGATGGAGGTGGAGGAGGAGGAGGTTGTGGTGGTGGTGGCGGCGTGGGTCTCATGATCATCGTAATTTTGTTGATGACCTGTGGGCTTTTGTTAAGATTTTTATGGGCCTCGAGGAGAATACTCAATCCCACCATCTCTCATCGTCTCTCTCCCTCTCTCAGGCGGTGATTGACTGATTGTGCTGCTGGGAATGTTAAACTTCGGTTTTTAATAAAAAAAAGAAAAAAAAAAAAAAAAAGAAAAGAAAAGGTGGGTCCCATTCTACAGCAACAGCAGAAAGATCAGAAGCAAGGACGATTGGGCGAAGTGGGACGATCTAGCTTGTAGTGCTTGTTTAGAGACACGTTGCCACGTTTCTTTTCGCTTTTTCTTTTTTTTTTTTTTTTTACAAAATCTCTCAATTTATTCCCCTCAATTAATAAGAATTAATAGAAATTAGGAAGGCCTGAAATTAATGATTCCAAATGGAAGGTTCCAACGAGGCACTGATGTACAAATCCTTGGCTGCTAGCCAAATGCATCTTCTTTCGCCATGTAGAGGTTTCTTCACTTCTTGGTCCGTTTGGTTCAGAGTCGGAATGGGAATCAGAATTGGCTGAATTGGATTCTCATTCCCAGGGTGGAATCAGGAATGGGAATTAATGAGGGCGGATTTGGCCCTCCAATGATATTGTGACACATGGCACCTCGGAACAATTAGGTGACACCCGAAATCACTTAGGCAACAACTTGCCTTATCCAGTTGATGGTGTCCCACCTGGTGGCCCAGGTGCAACATGGCAGCCTGGCCCTGGCGCGACCTGGCGACCTGGCACAGGCGTTGACCTAACGACCTGTGAGACGTGCTCGCCGACAAATTCGGCATGCATATCCCAACACTCCCACGAACCATGGAAGTTGGCCCACATACCGAACGATCTGGAGGGTGGTCAACGCACGTGACGATTGCCTCCGAGAATCTCGGACCACTTAGGTGACCTCTCGGAAATCTCGGATATGGTGCGTGAAGCCCACGCCAAACAATGCCTATATAAAGGCACCAACCCCACTGACATGAGGGGGGCAAGTAAGCATATTCTAGATCTCATAGTTTGTGATTTTTAGCTCGCAATCTACTATGAGAGTACTGACTTAAGCATCGGAGTGACATCGCCGGGTCAGCCACCCTGGGTCCTCTGACATTGGTTCCTCGTAGGTTCCTAAAGAGCGACGAAGCTCAACAATCAATACAGCTCGCCACAAGGCAGGTCGGCACTCTGGTCAGTTCGACACTTAATAGGCAGTTCGACACTCTGGTCAGCTCATCACCTAATAGGTAGCTCGGCCCTCTGGTCAGCTCGTCACCTAATATGCAGCTCGGATCTGTCAATTCGACACCTAACCTGTCCAACTCGGCCCAGTTAACTCGGCACTTAATCTGCCCCCAGCTCAGACCAAATGATGAGATACTTAACCAAAAAATTGATAAATAAACAAAAATTGATACATGAGGAATAAAATTTTGATTTTAATCAAAGACCTAAGTTTAAAATTTCGATACCTATCGACTTATATTAAGGGCTTTTTTATACGCTTTTATAAGGGTGTTTCAGGGTTTAACTTTTGGCTCATAGGAAAACGAGCCCCCCCCGGCCCCCCATATACAAGTCTGATATGCCCCTACCGGCATACTTGATTGGATCTCTTACCTCTATTACCGCAAACCAAAACGTTTTTAGTATACTGAATCCGACACGACATGTTGCCGATACGGTTCTTTTCCGCTAAGAATCGTACAAGATTCTTCATGAAAAAAGGCTGGCTCTTCCAGGTCCAGGCAGGCCCAGGGCCCAGGGTCAGCTTGCATGTCTATCTCAAATTTCAAAATAGATGAATTCTATTTACCACGTAATGCGCTATTTGTTTGCCAAGTGTAAATTGGAGGAACAATCGAGGAGAGAGCAGTGGGACCTGGAGAATCGGATTTGATATGTGTCGGAGACCATTTGACCGTCAAATTTCAGTATCACATCCATCAACCTACTCACCCTTTTACACGCGGCCAACAAACTTGTGGGCCGTGGGCCTGTGGCATCATCTACCACTCTTCATCCCGGTGGACCCACCGTCCACCTCCGGAGTCATGGGCGGCCACGAGGACAAAAACCGACTGTCGATCGTAAATCGTTGTATTGTTATTGGGTGGTGAAGTTATATTGATGTCTTTCTCAGTCAGCAGGGAAATGCAAGCCATCAGAATCCCAATCTATTTGTAAATGGTCTTGCTAAATGGGCCTAGAAGTCCAAGTGTGAACCGTAATTGTGCAAACAGAGGCATCATTAATTGTCGCCATCATCATTGGACGGTTCCAACTTGCAAATGATGCATGTGACCACAATGGGCTTGGCCCAAAAAGATGGTGACACGTGTTTGGCCCATTATTAACCATATTGAAATTTGAAACTCTCAAGTCTCAAACCCATTAATTAAGCCAGTACAAAGGGTTCGAAATCGGAAAAACTTTGTATGTTTGCAACCAATGAACGGGTTTAATATAAGTGGTAACTAGAGGTGGGTAGGTTTTGATTGGTCAAATCTCATTCAGTGTCGTGCATTTCCGGCATCATAGATTTAACCCAGTATAAGGTTCTCTCTCCTTAGACAATTGTGGTGGGTCTATCTAAGACAACAACATCTAATGTTGCAGAAATGCAGTCCAGTGTCCTCGCTACATGCCCATGATTTTGTACATCACAGGATCTGGGCTCACCATGAACAGTCCAATAAGGGAGGAACAATTAAACCTGAACCTGAATCAGGATGACCAGAGGCAGAAGGGATATGGTCCTACTCCTGCGGATGTACTGTAGCTCAAATGAAAAAAAACCGATTTCTCCTAAGGCTCCGTTTGGAAAGACTATAAATACAAATATCTACAGTATAAAATCTAGTATTTTGAATATATTTGCATTGTACATATTTGTATTAAGGCTCAGTTTGAAAGGACCGTAGAATGCAAGACCTTATATTTTGTATGTATTTATATTGTATATATTTGTATTAAGGCTCAATTTGAAATGACAATAAATATAATAGAAACATGTAGAGTGCAAAACATTGTATTTTGTATTATTTTGTATGTATTTTCTATGTATTTGCATTATACATATGTATTTGTAAATTTTGGAAGGAGTACAAATACATAGAGTGCAAAACCTTGTATTTTGTATTATCTTGTATGTATTTACACTGTACATATTTGTATTTGTCATGGTTTTCAAAACTGGACTAGACCGAAAACTGGATTTTTTTCCCCAAAACTGGATTTTTTTTCCAAAAAACGTTGATTTGATCAGCAAATTGCTGACTCAGGCGGTTGAACCATTCGAACTATTTGAACCGTTCAACGATTTTGACCGTTTTAATTTTTTTTATTTTTTGTTGGAATGGGTAATCGAACGGTTGGACTATTTTACCGAGGAACTGGACCCCTGACCGGTTCGTTGTCCGGGTCGATTTTAAAAATCTTGGTATTTGTACTCTTAGGGGGCGCTCCTTTTTTGGATTTTGAGAGGGGGGAAAGTTGGTCAATGGGATTTTGGTTCCCATTGACCAAGAAACCCATGTTCTTTTTTCATATTTATGTGGGGACCATGGAAAGTTTATTTTTCGGGGTATCATTTACACGGGTAAGTGATACCCATCTCCTAGGTGGGTATATAAATAATGGAATTTTATGGATAAAATGATAATTGCCTTATTTACATGAGAAATAAAAGAACATGGGTAAATGCACTTACCCAGGTAAGTGTTTCCTAGGAAAAACTTACCCAGGTATACGTGTTTCTTAGGAAAAACTTACCTAGGTAATTGCATTTACCCGCGTAAATAACTTACCGAAAAGTGAACGAGGCCTTAAAGGAAATGGTCCAATTCATGACAAATGATAGGGCCACACACTAGGGGACAATGGAGGCATTCCATATATATGGATGTGATCCATGCATATAGGTGGAGGGTGAAGAGAGAGTCCTCCATTAATTTGCAACCAAACTGTCTATAGACTCTAGAACCCATCACTACCATTCCATCTACTTTGGATGTATTTGTCCTTCAAATTTTATTATTTTTAATCTTATTGATATCCCTATCCCAAAAGTGAATTCAGTGCGTCAATTTTCTCACACTCCTCAGCAAAATGGTGTGGATGAGAGAAAATATTGCCATGTGATTGAAACTGCTCGGGCCTTGTTGATTTAAATGTCAGTTCCTAAAATCTATTAGAGTGATGTAGTTTTCACCTCTTGTTGTCTCATAAATCATATGCCTTCTTCAGTCCTAGACGGCGAGTCACCTTTCTCTATCTTGTTTCCTTCCACCTTTGCCTTTCTCTCTTCCTCCTCATGTGTTTGGTTGTGTGTGTTTTGTTCACAAATTAGGTTCAGGCCATAAGAAACTTGATTATAAAGCTATTCTTGGTTATTCTCGTACTCAAAATGCTATAACCCTATTTTAGTGAAAGCTTTTGTTGGTCTAGATGTTACCTTCTTTAAGAGTTTACCCTATTTCTCTGGACATGAACCTTCTCCTTCTATTCCTCTTCCCTCTAAATCTGGTGATGTCTTTATTCTCTTGCCTATTATAGAGGAGCCAATTCGACCATCTATTCACAGAGTGTACTCTAGACATGATAGACAACCAGAATTGTTGCTAGTAGTTGATCCAGTTTTAGATTCTGACATGCCACCAGTCTTTGTTGTTGATAGATCCACCATCCTCAAATCTTGATCTTCCTATTGCCCTTTAGAAAGGTAAGCGTACTTGCACAAATCACCCCCTTTCTCGATATGTCTCCTTTGCTCACTTGTCTCCCTTACATCAATATTTCATTTCCCTTCTATCCTCTATTTCTCTACTATGTTCTCTATAGGAAGCCCTCTCATCTCCTAATTGGAAGAAGGCGATTGATGAAGAATTTCATGTTTTTCAGTCCAATAATACTTGGGATCTCACTTCCTTATCACTTGGAAAGCAGGTCGTTGGTTATCGGTGGGTATATACAATTAAACATCGTCAAAATGGTAGTATTGAGTGGTTTAAAGATCAACTTGTTGCAAAGGGGTATACTCAGACCTATGGCGTGAACTATTCAAAAACATTCTCTCCTGTGGCTAAAATAGGTTCTATACGAGTGCTCATTTCTTTAGCTGCCCACTTTGCTTGACCCCTATTTCAGCTTGATGTCAAAAATGCGTTTCTCCATGGTGATCTTCAAGAGGAGGTATATATGGAGCAACCTCCTGGGTATGTTGCTCAAGGGGAGTTAGGAAAGGTGTGTCGATTAAAGAAGGCTATCTATGGGGTGAAGCAATCACCGTGGGCATGGTTTGGTCATTTTAGTAGTGTAGTGCAAGATTTTGGATTGAAACAATGCAATGTTGATCACTTTGTGTTTAGTAGAGACTAGTCATTTGGGAAGATCATTCTAGCAATGTATGTTGATGATATTGTTTTCATTGGCAATGATACACATGGAATTGATGAGTTGAAACGGTTTCTACAATAATAGTTTCAAACTAAAGATCTAGGAACCTTGAAGTACTTTCTTGGAATGGAGGTAGCTCGATCGAAGTGGGGAATCTCTCTGTCACAAAGAAAGTATGTTTTAGATATGTTAGATGAAACCGGATTGTTAGGATCCAAGCTAGTTGAAACTCCCATGGATTCCAATGTGAAGATGACTGATACTCAGGGGGAGCCATTAGAAGACCCTACAAAGTATCGAAGACTAGTAGGCAAGTTGATGTATCTTACCATCACTAGGCCTGGCATCTCCTTTAATGTTGGAGTCCTCGCTCAATTCATGCAAAATCCAACAACTTCTCATTGGGATGGTGTTGTGAGGGTGCTGAAGTATTTAAAGGGTGCTTTTGGTCGATGACTTTTATATAAGAAAGGGGGAGATATGTCTCTAGTAGGATACTCAGATGCAGATTGGGCAAGCTCTCCAATGGATAGGTAGTCTACTATAGGTTATTGTACTTTCTTGTGCAGAAATCTCATTACTTGGAAAAGCAAGAAGTAGAAAATAATTGCTAGGAGTAGCGCTGAAACTGAATGCAGGGCAGTGGCCCATGCTACCTGTGAGCTAGTCGGGTTGAAGCATCTTCTTTAAGAGATGAATATCACAATTTGTCAACCCATTAAATTGTTTTGTGACAACCAAGCCACAACACATATTGCCTCTAATGTAATGTTTCATGAAAGGACTAAACACATTGAATTTGATTCCCATTTTGTGAAAGAGAAAGTGACAAGTGGAGAGGCTTTTACACCTTATGTTAAATATGAAGACCGGTAGCTGATATTTTTACTAGAAATGTGGGTCGCTCAAGGATGGATTATATTCGTAACAAGTTAGAACTTTATGATATATATGCTCCAACTTGAGAGGGAGTGTCAGAATTGTTAGAAGTAGTTAACAGGGGTAGTATTGTCATTTTCATGTTAATCTTTCTCTCTCAAATCTGCTATAATTTTTCTAACGGTATTGTAGTCATTTCAGCCTTAATAGAATGTTAATACAACCTAGGTCGATAGTAAGGAGCATAGAACAAATTTCTCCTTACTTGTCTTCTCTCTTTTCTTCTCTTTCCCTTCCCTTTCTCTTCCTATCTTCTTCTCTTTCTTTCTTCTATTATTTTCTTCACTTTTTCCTCACTTTATTAAAGTTGAAACAGTTTTAGTTAAATAAAGGATTGAAATTGAGTTTTTCTTTCTCTTTTTTAAGAGGAATAAAAAAGATTATTGGTCTATTATATTAATAATACAAATCAGAAGGCATATGGGGGAACTAAGGCTCACTCAATACCAAAAAAAGAAAAAAAAAAGATAAAGATAAATTGCTTAAACCTCCCTCAAAGTTTTTAGTTATTATTAAAGCATCCTTTGAAGTTTGGTAATTGCAATCACTTCTCCTTAACTTTCTGACATAGTTGAAAGTGGACCACCCTTGTTAAATCCTCTAAAAAGAGGTATAAAAATGTTCAAAATACTCATGCAGTTACTTTTGACCAAAATGTTTAATTTTCAAATTTTCTCTTCATATGAATCACTCCAAGCTCTTCAAATCTCTTTTCTACAATTGATTTATTTTCCAAATTTGCCCTTCATATCAATCACTTAAAGGTAAAGCTGCAATTTTAAATTCTTTATTTTTTGTTGCTTATAAACTTCATGTTGTTTTTCTATAGAAACCAGCCTCAATAGTAATTGCATGGTATTTTGGACATTGTTGTGCCTCTTGTTAGAAGATTCTAACAATAGGGGTCTACTTGCAACTTTGTCAAAAAATTCAAGGGAAGTGATTGAAATTCCCAAACTTTAGGGGAGGTTTTAGAAATGACAATAAACTTTAGGGGAGGTTTCAGCAATTTATCCAAAAAAAATCTCCCCTAGGTCCTCTCTCTAGGATAACTTTGGCTGTTGAGGAAGCAACAGCCTATGCTGTTGAAAGTGTTTTTGGGCTGGACATATTCACCAATTCATGCCTATATCTATGTTTATGATCAAAAGGAAATAGGGGCAATTACTATTTTACCCCATTGTCATGGTTCTCACACACACATATACAGAAAAGACACCAATCTCAACCCATCGAAGCTTGGGCAGCAACTATACTTTTATACTATCCTTTTGCCTTAGACATCTATCTATTATCTTTACTATATAATATCGATACTTGTTTCGGCTTCATGTTCAGGCTGTAATAATATTTTAATAATAATGCTTACAAAGGTTAATTGTCCAAATATTTTAATCTTTTGGTTTAATTAACGAGTCCAGTGATTTATAATACACTAAAATCTTTCAAATTTTGAATGTTTTTTTTTTCTTTTTATGCTTTTATTTTTAGTTGCAGATGTGCATAGCAGGGGCTAGCCCTCCCACCACTAACCGTAGAAAAACTATGCTGAAAAGAGGTAGAGGGAAAAGGTTTATACGGAATAATTAGAAATAATGTTAGGAGAGATTAATATTAAAAAAACAAGTACATTAATTAGTAGAATATTCTCTGGGTTTCTAGAGGTTCCCCTCTCTCTCTACTGTGAGAGAGTCTCCATCTCGGGTTTCTTCTCATCATCCACCCTCCGTCTTCTTTCTTCCATCATCGGTCACTTTTGGGGTGGTTCCCCTCGGAGAGTTATCCCTATCCCCTTTCTTTTCTTTCCACTCTCTCTCTCTCTTCTCCGTTCTTCTCCCCTTCTCCCTTTCCCCCACTCCTCTCTCTCCTTGATTAACTTGTTCCACTTCTCGTTCTTTCCTCTCACTCATTCTTCTCCTTTATTTTTTTAGTTTTTTCTTCTTGTTCTTTTCTGCAGGAATTTTGGTACAGGAGGCTGACTCTTCCTTGAAGAATTTGGTGTTGGGTGGTGGCCATCGTTGCTACTTTGGATTTCACTGTCGATGGCTCTTTCTCGACTATTATTTCACCGGCTTTTACAGTTCCAGGTTACGGTCCCGATGGTTACAGTTTTGGGTGGTTATGGTTTCGACAGTTACAGTTCCAATGGTTATAGTTCTGATAACTACAGTTCCGGGTGGTTCTAGCTTCTTGGTGATAGTTGCAGTTCTTGGTGGCAATTGCATTTCACCTCTCATGCCTTTTTGGACTCTTTGTCTTTATCTTTGTGAGTCGCTATTGTTTTGATCCGTCACTTTCAATGGTTAGAGATGCATTCAATTGTTTCTTCTGTTGGTGATTCTACCTCACCTTATATCGGTTGCAAAAGTTCTTTCTTTTCTCCTATATTCACCGTCTATATTTGTTCTTTCTAAGAAATTGTATCTGCGCTTTCTTGCTTGGTACTATGATTACTTCTCTATATTCATACAAATTTCTTAGTTTGAATAAAATATAATTTTCACTTTAAAAAAATTAGTAAAATATTCTTCTTGGTGGTTATATTGAGTTGATAAAGACGTGAAGAGTCCTAGACTATGGAATGGTCAATGGAGTCTATGCACCAAGAGAGTTCATAAATGTATAAAACGAAATATTAAACAACACTATGATAAATTTAAGATAGAAATATCTCTCTGCTGCTATTACCATCTAAACCATTTAATCATACCATTGCATTGAGTTTGGATTTACTCCTCAAAAAATTGGTCCTCACACCAACCTCACAAGACTATGGGTAGTGTTGTCACGTGGGTGTGAAGAGGAAATCAAGATCCCATTGGCTGTTTTTGATTTGAAAGAAAAAGTTGGGAAAGGTAGGAAAATCTTTACAAACCTTGTATAGGTTTCCTATCTTTCCCTACTCAGGCCTTCATAGCCTTTGTATTTGCTTTGAGGGAATATATTCTGACTGAAATCTGGATAAAACTTGCCTGATTGCCTTTGATACTTATACCTATATTCATATTTTTTAGTTGTTCATCCAAATTTCACAAATTATATCAATGAACCTAGATTTTGTAATATCACAAATTATATCTATGAAATCGAATTTTGTCCTCACAAAATTTGTCCTTACATCATCCTCACACGAATTGTAGTGTATGCATTGGAAACATCTCGTATTTGAATGTTTTAATTTGTAGGAAAGTGTTCCCAAAGCATGACTAAAATGTTGTCATGACCAATTTTGTGAGGATGAAATCCGCGTTTTATATAAACCCCTAGGTCAAGAGAGTCTCAATATATTTCTCACAAAGCACCCATCACACCAATCTAATAGCAGGTTAGAGCCACACATTGAGAAGATCTCCCATTCTTGTATGTTTTATTCATGGGAAGATGTTCCTAATAAAGGGTGGGATGTTCTGTGAAACCGGTGTGTGGAGCGATGTGTGAGGAGCAAATCCCAGTTCAAGTCAAGATTCTAGAGAATTTATCCTCCTATATATGGATTTGAAACAACAAAAGGTGGGGGCATAAAAGAGGTAAAATGGACTCCGGATCTCCTGCCCATGTCTTCTCACAACACACTACCCCCGTGAATTGGGAATATCTCTCCCTGAATAATACTATGCAGGAGGATGCGATGTTCTCCATGTGTGGCTACGATGTTATGTAAGTAGACATGAACAGAGTTTGTTTGGATTGGAAATCTAGACTCGGTAAAATGTGTACAACCACTTTCTCGTGAGGTTTCCATGTAAGTGCTGTAGAAGGATTCGTTTCAGATATTTTATGATTTACACTATCAAGTTTTAACTAATTTCATGTGATATATATGATCTAAGTTAGATAGTAAAGGGCAGAACTCGTTATATTAATGTTTTTTCAATAATAATTAATTTGAGTGAGGACTTGGGTACCTTGCATGAATTATATAAGTTATTAAAATCAGTTTTAATGTAAAAAATCAATTTCTTGGCTGAATGAGATCATATTTGGGCTCTCTAAGTGTTTTTTTACCAAATATAGCTTCTAGGATTTTTGTGTGATACGACTTGCAAAACTAGAGGACGTTGTTTGACTATGCTTTTACATATCGGGCATAGATGAAAGTTCACATACCGTTTAAGTTCTAAGACAATTATATAATATATAAAAAAAGACTATCCTCACAAAATGCCAAGATCTAAATTTTATAATTTATGAAATGTTAATTGCAAATGCATCAGATTGAAATATTAATGCACCAAATCAATAGTAAAATTACATTCAACAACATTATATATAGATACAGTTCATCCCAATGAAACACAAAATTTATGGAGAATTGGAGATGTCACTCTTAACCGATCTCTTGTTTTGTGATAACCTAAAACCTATGAAAATAATTACTATTAATGGTTAGAAGTAAACTAAGCTATTATGTTAATTTACTAAATTAGTTGGAAGCAAAATTTATCAACCAACCACTAGAGTAACATGTATGCAAACACCTTCTAGGCACATTGATCACCTCTACACATTTGTCCAAGAAAAAAACAATTGAACGATGCATAATGTGTCACAATGTTGCCTACAACTAAGGACATGAGTTGCACATGATAACATATAGTCCTATAGGCCAAATGCCCTTATAAGACATGGGTCCAACTGACAAACATGTCTAGTGCCCATGGAATGAAATTTCTGTATTTTTGTGTAATTTTTGTTATATTTCTTCTTCATTTTTTATATTTTTTATAATTTTTTTTATTCTGAAATTTCTATTCATTTTCCATAATTTACGGTGATGAAGGATGATTTGACCCAACCTATGAAAAGGTGGCACGTAGACGCTGATTCAGCATGAGCGACAGCCCAGCGTTGAAGCCCGGTGCGCCCAGGTGACGGGCCCACGAAACAGTCTACTACGTTACAGCTCACGAGGGGAGGAGTCCGCTGCGACGCGAACTTCGGGCTCCCCGTGCTATCTTTAAAGAGATACTCCGAGGCAACTGTAGCTTGCGAGCTAAAGTTATTAGCTCGCCTGAGCCCCTAGCGAACGAGTCATTCCGAGGACCAATTCCATCAAGGGTGATCCTGGAGTGTTTCAAGCTCGCCACAAAATAGCTCGCGAACGAGCCGCACTAGCGCTCTTCAGGAAGCTTCCGACTAACAGACCATACCGGTAAGACTGCGCCATATCCTCTACTAACGGCGCAGTCCCAGTCCTATCGGCAGTTTGCGTCCACGTCTCTCAACAGGAAAATGTGTGCCTGCCACTTTGGAAACGTGTCACTCACCCGGGCGAAGCGTACGCCACAACGGCCACCTGCCTAGCCCTGGCAGGTAACGGCTGTGGCAGGAACCCAGTGGCAGTTTTGCCCGACCTAATGTGAGTGTCCCTATAAAAGCCCTCAGGGCATAAGAGAAACTTCTTCTTGAATCTCTTACCTCTTGAACATAGTGGTAACGCGCTATCCTCACTCTTAACCTTTCGTCCCCATTCCACTGCCAATTCACCCATTCTCCGAATCTATCCTTTGTCTCTACAATTCTTTTATTCTTATTAGTAAGTGTGCATGTGCTTTGCACGTGGGAATTGTAGATGATGATAATGATAAAAAATAATATATCCAAAATTTTCTATAAATTTTATGTATTTTTATTTTTTTCTTATATTTACTTTTTATTATTAATTAGATGCAGATTGCAAAATTCAAATCTTATTAGATAAACACCTCATCCAAATATGTGATAATCGGATCGAATTGTGAAGTTTCAAGTATCATTGGCAGCCCTACTTACTTGGATAAACTCTTCCTTTTGTAATGTTTTATCTTTCCGGTGTATCTTTTTTGTTCATTTATAAAAAAAAATGTAAGATTTAAATAGAGGGAAATAAATGAGGTGAAAAGTAGTAGTTCAATTTACAATTTAAACTTTACAATTAAATATGGACTAAATTCAAAAATGAGTACGCATTTTAGTCAAAAGAAAGTTTGCCAATTTTATTCATATTTTTAATAGTAGTGTATAGAATTATAGATGTATTGAATTTTTTTCTATACCTTTTTATATTTTTATGTGTAAAAATAATTTTGATATGCTACACTTACTTTTCATTTAATATGATATTATACATGTGCCTAAATGCTTTTTCTTTTTTTTGCAAAATTTATGTATATTTTTTTTAATTTGTATATTTTATATATTATTATTTTTTATTAGTTGTTTATGACATTAAGGTTAAAACATTTAACCCAAAAGTTGAACTATTTATTAGTAACTTTTATATTTTATTTTTGACTAGTTCTAAATTATGTATTTCATTTTCATTATCAATAAAAATAATTATTGTTTATTACACTTATTTTTTATTTGATTAATAGAAATATCATAAATGTATCTATTTTTTTACATTTTTTTACATTTTTCTATATTATTTCTGTTTTAAAAATTTTATTACCTAAGTATGACTTCATAGGTTGATCAATTTGATTCAAATGGTTGAATTGTTTAGCCACCACTTGGATAAAGAATGATTTTTTTTTAGTTAGTTTTAAATATGTGGGTTTATATTGTTACAAATATTGACGTAGATCTAATTAATAGCATTTATTAGTAAAAAATAACTTAAGTATAAGATTTAAATAGAGAAAATGGGATTTAATACTTTAAGTATAAGACTTAATGAGAGGGAATTAAATGAAACGTGAAGTAATAATTAGACTTGACAAAAAGTTGACTCTTTGAATTGTTAAATGTTCAAGCCTTTTATTTTATTTTTGGAATTCTAAGGTTAATTCCTTTAATTTTGGCATTTTCAAGTATTTTCTCTTTATTTTCATGTATTCCAAGGTTAATTCTTTTAATTGTTAAATGTCCAGCCCGAAATTTAACCCGATGTGAAATCAACCCAAAGTGTCTTGACCCAACCTGAACTCGATCCACCCAACCCAATTGCCAGGTCTTGTAATAGTTGAAGTTATGTTTTCAATCTTTACAATTATAGATGGATTAAATACATAAATATGGGCATTTTAGTAGCCATTAAATCTAGAAATAAAGTTATAATAAAATGAATTTTATACTATTCTCAAACAAAGAAATAGAAGATAATTTTAGTCTAAAAAAATTTCAAACTGCATACACACTTTATATATAGTATAAATTTCATCTTTTTGTTTCCTTTCATCTCTTTTAATACTTGTTATACTGGTAATACAGAGATCCCTTTCATTGCAATGTGGGCAAATCAAAAAGAGTATAAAAATGAAAGAGGAAAGGATCGGGTTTTAGACCATTTGGGAATTTCCAACAAGAATGGAGGTGGTTTCGATGTGGTAAGTGAGATAAGTGGCTGTTCAATGGGGTTGTTGTGGCTTTAGGAAGTTCTGGTCTAGTATGGTTGATGGAGGTAGCAAGGTGGGCTAGGTAGATAAGTGTAGACGATGATGTTTGGACGAGATCCAGTTATTGAAGAAGGGGCGGTCGGTTGCAGGAAGTGCAATGGTCTAGCCAAATGGGATTTTGATTCTCATTGACCAAGATACCCATGTTCTTTTTGCAAATTTATGTGGGGTCCATAGGAAATTTATTTTACTTGTGTATTACTTATTCGGGTAAGTAATACCCATCTCTTAGGTGGGTAAGTAACTTTCCCACCTAGGGGAAAAGTGCTAACACGTGGACGAGACAAAATTGTCCCTTTTTAATAATGACTTTTTTTATGGTTAAAATAGTTATTATCTTGTTTACTTGAAAAATAAAGAACATGGATGAGCACACTTACTCAGTTAAGTGTTTCCTTAGAACACTTGGATGAGGCAAAATTGCCCCTTTTTAATAATGATTTTTTAAGGCTACAACGTTCATTGTCTTATTTACCTGGAAAATAAACATTTTCCCAGGTAAATAACTTCCAAAAGCGAACATGGGCCTCGTTGTTAATGAAATAGTCATTCGGTGATAAAGGGAGATTAAGGAAACCCGAGATTTGAACTTGACTTGGTTGGGTTGCAGAAGTGGGGGGCACAGAAAAACCGAAAAGATGAAGATAAGGGGAAGAAGGAAAAGAGAAGTATGGAGAGAGAGGAAAATGAGGGCAATAGTGTTGTGTTGGCCGGATTGCAAAATAGGGGAGAAATAGTTAGGGGGGAGAGGGAGATTATCAAGATAAAAAAAGAGGAGAGGGAGAGATGTTTTGCACATGTGAGTTTCTTTATAGTGAAATGAGACATGTGGCAATATTAGAAAACAAAAATGTTGATCAAAAGTCAATATATGGGTATTTTGGTCATTCTATCTCTATCGTTAGTGGATTCTAACGGAGGGGGTGAACTAGCAATGGTGTCATAAACTTCAAGGGAGGTGTTTTCTATTTAGCAAAAAGTAGGAGAGGCTTTAAAAATTGTAAGGAACTTCACGGGAGGTTTCAACAATTTACCTTTTATTTTTTGGTAAATATAAAAATCCCCTTGTACTATTTGGTCAATGACAATTACTCTTTTGAACTTTCATTGCAACAAAGACACATTTAAACTTTCACTTTCTAACAAATACCCCTAATCGTTAAGTCAGATGACAAAATGGGTTAAATTAACAAAATATCCCCCAAACTCTCCTTATATCAAGCTTGCCTTGATATTCAAACTCGATTAGAATTGAACTCGAGCCCAAATTATTTTATTAGAGTTCGACTCAATTGCACCCCCTAGCTAAAATTAACAAGTACCATTTCACACGCAAAGAAGAATGCATTTCTTTAAATTCTTGTTTTGTTTTATGGCATGAATGTCTTATAATATAAAAATTAGGGTAAAAGACTTAAACCTCCCTTAAATTGCCCCTCTCATTTAAATCAATGGCTTAACCAGAAGTGTAAATTGGGCCGTGCCTCCCGCGGCCCAACATGGCATGACAGCCCACGGGCCATGCCAGGCCTAACACAATGGTTCGTGCCGTGTTGGGCCTGGGGTTTGAAGTCCACGGGCCAACACGTCCTTTATATACTATTTATATATATATATATTATATTTATATATACATAATATTTATATGTTTTATACATTTATATATATAATATTATATATTATGTAAATTATAATTATATAATAATATATAGTATATAATATATTAATAAAATAAACAATTGTTTTCAATTTTATTATACTAATTTATTTAGTTATTGTATATATCAAAATTTATATAAAATTAAAATTTTAAGTTTTTTTTTAACTTTTTTAAATAAATAAGCAAAAATAGCTTTGGCCCAGTCCATGGCCTGACTTGGGCCAAGGCTTGGCCCACGGACCAGGCATGGGCCTAGGCTGACCCCCAAAATTTTCACCAAGAAGGGTGGCACGATCAGTGACGACCCACGGGCCAACATGGCACAACCCACACTTTACACGGACCGTGTCATCCCAGTCTAGCACAGCCCACTTTACACCTCTAGCTCAACCTAAGATCTTACATACCTATAAGGGGCACAAGGAGAGCCTTGATTAGCCCCGCCCCATACACCCATATACCATTTCCCTTAAGATAAAGATAGAAGATTACTCATGATAGCAAATTATCAATATTCAATACCAAACATGAGGCATACTATGCTCCGTTAGGATTCTCTTTTTCAATTCAATTGTATTAAAAAAGAAAAGCGATACCAAACAAACCAAAGTACCAAATACATACTACGCCATTGCAACCTCTCCTCATTGTTTCCAAGACGACAATTTCGAGAGGGCTGGTTGTCATTAAGGCTATGTTTGGTTTGAAGGAAAAGATAGGGAAAGGAAGGGAAAGATAGAGAAACAAATCCATACAAAGTTTGTAAAGGTTTCTTTACCTTTCCTTTCATTTCCCAACTTTTTCCTTGAAACCAAACACATCTTAATATCACAAGATTCACAACCACTGGTGACATGCTTGGGTTCATAGTAGAGAGACGTGGTAACACTATGAACAAACATGTTGACAAGCTCTTTAGTTTCGGACAATCAAGTCTCAAAGGAGTCAACAATTATGCTATTGGATTCCACTATTTTGAAAATTTGAAGAAATAACCAAGGTAAAATAGATTTTTTGATGATTTTGTTAGATATAATTTTAAAAGAGGAGGTTTTAGTCCAATTTGAAAAGTGAAGGGGAGGGGGGGTTCTCATTATTTAGGACAAACCTCTGGGGAGGTTTAAGAGAACATTAAATTCATATATATCAAAGAAACCTCTACCATTTCATATGAATATTGAACCTGGTAAAAAATATATCAGGGTCTATTAGTTCAACCAAGAGGATTTCAATATTATATTTTAAAAACTATTTTTTTGGGTGAAAAATATTTAAAAAGGTAATTGAATCATAAATTATTCAAATTAGAGATAAGATTAGATGATTGCATTAGATCCCAGGTTCCCTTTGGTTGCCTATTAAAAAGTGATGAAAAAGAGAAAACAATAAGGAAAAAGAATATTATTTGGAAATGATTTCCTTTCTTGCATCTTGCATTTGTTGGCTATTTTTACCATCAACAAATGAAGGAAAAAGAGAGCCAAGGGGTATTCAACAACATCGTTGGTTTTGTTTATGAAAATAAAACTACACATTTCACTTTATTATGAAAAAAGAAAAACAAAAATAACTATCACATCATTAAAAACAATACAATTTTGCTAATGCATGAGTTGTTTTTGTTTTCAAAAACATAACCAATTATGTTATTGAACACCCTATATGTTTAGGTCCTGAATTGTTTTGGGCTTCTAATTTTAAATCATGAATTTAACTTTCCTACTTGTATCCCCTGCATGCGAGTGATAGCATGGCTATGTTGAACACCCTATAAGATGTTAAAATTGTGCCATGAATCACATGAGGCCCATCATAGAGGAACGACTTGGGCGGGCCCAACCCAAGCCCTGGACCGATTTATCCCAATCTTGCACAATCCTAGTCTATATATATGTATGTATATATACAAATTTTATTATGGATTGATTGGCCAAACCGAATACATCAAATTTTAACATGGACCAAGGGTTGAGGGCCAGGTTGAAGTGTTGAACATATCAAGCTTGACCTTAGTATATATGGGCGCAATTGTTAGGATTGAGCCTGGGTTGACATTAAACCCAACCCAGCCCACCCAACTTGCACCCTTACCAAAACATAGAAAGCCTTCAGTTCTGTTTGACAATATTTTGTGCTTTGTACTTTTAACAACACCAAAATACAAAGCGTATAGTATATTTTTGGTTTCGTACTTTTATTTCAAAAACATGTTTTTAAAAGTAAAAATAAATGATGCCATTTGAATACAACAAAATGTTTTATATGTGTATGTTATATGACATTATATACGGATGCCATGTCGCATTTGAATATGGGTAATTGACATATAAATGTTACATGGTGGAATATATAGATGCAATGTGGCAATATAGATGAATGCCATGTGGCATATACATGTCATTAATTATAATCAGATGTCATGTAGTGGCATATATATGTCATGTGACATCATTTTTGGATGCCAAAGTGGCATAAGAATGTTGTATCAATGACATATTAATGCATGTCATATGGCATGGCACATGTCATTGAATATATTAATGTGCATATATTTTTATATGACATTTATATATAATATACCATATGGTGGGATGTATAAATATCATCGCGTATGTAAGAATAAAATATGTGAGGGTCAAAAATCACAAATTATCAAAAATTGAATTTGTACTTTTCATTTTTTTTTGTATTTTTATTTGATATATTTTAAAAATAAAAAACACCCCAAATAAATACGTTCTAATACTTTTTGTCATTTCATACTACTCCCCAAAAAACATTCCGGATTTGATCCTGTTCTGTTCGGTGCCATGGATCACGTGAGGCGCATTGGCTTAGCCGTAGAGTTTGCGGTTCCGTGGGTCATAGCCCATGGGCGACACTACACAAGAAACAACTAGTTGATATGTTGGAAACAACCACCTTCCCCACTGGGCCCGGCCCACCATCCGCAAATCATACCACGATTTTGATTTGTGAAAGTATCATCCATGCTTTAAGATTTTCCCTATTAATTAATTAACATTAAATCATTAATTCACTTTCGTCGCTTAAGAATCACGCGTCAAGAGTTGCTCCGCTTTCGTTTTCTATTTTCAAATATTGAGCCTGAGCCTGAGGCGCTCGATCACTGACCTGTAACAAGGTTGCAATAAGCCTAGAATTCCACTGAAACCAGTTGAACGATCTCGAAGCGAACCCGCATGTGTGGAAACCATTACGACTCGTCAATTAATTAATTAATTATTACCGAGCGCGGGAATCGACAACTCTTCGTTTCTATCTGCATTGGCAAATATGTTCAAGAAGTGAGTGCTCTTCGAAGTTCGAACTCCCTTACTGTGTCTCTCTATAGCTTGTTGTTAATTAGTATTGAAAATAAATATTCATTTATTGGCCCCTCATTTTCTTTATAGATTTGCTTAGTTTTAGGTTTACAGATCTATGTTTTATGATAAACTTGTTGGTATATGAGCGACTGAATTGTATCTAGATCAACGAATTTGGGTTTCAAAGGGATATACTTTCATGTTTTTTTTTTCCGCATTATGTTTTGTAAATATTTTTACACCGTACATTCTTTTTCCGATTACCAATTACCAAACGAGTGGGTATGTTTTGCATGCTTGGAGTAAGTTGCATATCTTATTTATTTCTATTCAGGGTCTATATGAGCATGCCTTATAGCATAACATGTTGGCTGTAGCATTTTTAAAGTACGAACTATTTGGAGGAAAAAGAGGGAAGTAAAAGCTGGATACATAGTTTTATGGGCTGATTCTGTAAAACTTCAAGAAACAAATGATAGCAGTTTGGTACTGAAGCAGGCATTGCCCTTGCTCCTTAGAGGTAACTGGAGTATAACAAGGATCCTGTAGTTCAAGAAGTTGGGACCTCCAAAATTCAACCCATACGGGAAAAAAATAATTCAACCCCTACAAACTTGATAGAGAAAGAATTCTTGAACTAAAGTCTTCAATTTGGGAACAGGCAAATACAAATAAGAAAAGTGCAAATATAAGTTTTACAAATACTGTATGTATACAAGGTTTTGCACTGAACATATTGTATATGCACTCTTCCCAAACTTAGCCAAAGGAGAGATGGGTCTGGACCAAGGTTCAAAATATCGATACGCCCGATACGCCGATAGGGGCGTATCGGGCGAATTGATACACATTTTGGATCTGTTTTGTTTTAATTTTTTTTCCGCAATTGGTTCAGGGGGGCTGGTTTAGGTCTCCTCTACCCCCTGAACCGGTCAGACCTCCGATACACCCACTGTAGGGGCGTATCGGAGGGGTCCCGGAACGATACAACTTTGAACCTTAGTCTGGACTCTGGAAGAATATGATCTTTGGAAATCGATAGGGCAGAGGAGAATGGTAGCATAAGTAGGGAGGAAAGAAAATAAGATTTGGCCAAAGGGGAGTTCGACAAACTAGCTTATTAAGAAGAGATCAAATGGAGGCAGAGGTCAAGGTGTTTGTGGTTGAAGGACGGAGACAACAACACAAATCCTTCCATATAATGGCAAGTGCTAGAAGAAGGGAGAACACAATAAAAAAGATTGAGGTCCAAGGGGTAGAAATTGAGGAGGAAGGGCAGATTAAAAGACATTGCAAAGTTCTATGAGAATCTTTATTCTTTATAAGGAAGATTGGAGGATTAGACCTGTTTTAGATGGCCTGTAGTTCGAATCCCTTTTGGCTGATCAAGCTAGAGACCTGGAGAAATCCTTTTCTGAGGAAGAAGTGTGGGAAGTGATCTAAGGTTTAGAGGGGGATTAAGGCCCTGATGCTGATGGGTTCACACTCTTATTCTATAAGAAATGTTGGGGAATCGTGAAGCAAGATGTAATGAATGCCTTAAGGGAGTTTCATGAAAGGGGTGCTCTTGAAAGAAGTTTACACAATTACACCACACGTTTATCACTTTAATTCCAAAAAAGAAAGGGGCAGTGGAGTTGAGTGGTTTTAGCCCATCAGTCTAGTGAGCAGCTTGTACAAGATACTAGCAAAACTTTTGGAAAGTAGAATGCAAAAGTAGTATCAAGTCTGATTGCTGAATCTCAAGGTGCGTTCGTTGGAGGAAGATTGATTGTGGATGGAGTGCTCATTGCAAATGAAATAATAGACTCAAGGAGAAGAAGTGGTTGTGCAGGTCTTCTGTGTAAAGTGGATATGGAGAAAGCCTGTGACCATGTGAATTGGAAGTTCTTGGACTACATGTTAAAGAGGATGAATTTCGGCAAGAAATGGAGAAATTGGATAAAAGTGTGCTCATCTTCCTCATCATTCTTAGTGCTTGTAAATGGGAGTTCTTTTGGGTTGTTTTGGAGTTCTAGGGGTCTAAGACAAGGGATCCCCTCTCCTCACTTCTATTCATTTCTGTGACAAAAGCCCTCTCTAGGCTTGTAGAGGGAGCCCAACTGGGAGGGCTAGTGGAAGGTTTCCAAGTAGAAAATGGGGATGTGGAGATTGCTCTATTGCAATTTGCAGATGACACTCTTTTTTTTGTGATGCTTCTTGGGAGCAAATTTGGAATGTGAAGGCAATTTTAAGATGGTTTGAGGTGGTCACTGATTTGCATATTAATATTCTAAAGAGTGAAATACTGGCTGCCAGGGAAGTTATAAACTTGGAAGCGTGGGCTGATGATTGGGGTTGCAAAGTTGGTAAACTCCCAACAAAATACTTGGGTATGCCTTTGGGTGAAAATTGTAAATTCAATACCATTTGGAAGTCCATCATTGAAAAGGTGGCTAGAAAATTGGCTTCTTGGAAGATCAAATACTTATCAAAAGGGGGCAAAGTCACTCTAATTAGAAGTGTTTTGTCTTCCCTTCCCATTTATTACTTTCCCAGTTCTGGCAAGTAGGGCTGCTGTGTTAGAAAGAATGATGAGAGACTTCTTATGGAGGGGGTGGAAGGAGTAGTCAAAATAAAGTTTGTTGTTCCAGGGAAAATGGGGGTTTAGGGATCAGATCAGTAAAAGAGGTCAACATTGCCTGGTTAGGGAAGTGATTGTGGAGATTCAATGACCAACCGGACAGTCTATGGAGAAGGTTATTGTATCCAAGTATGGTTCCAGTAGCAGGGAGTGGGAGGCAGAAGAAGGTCCTCTTATGGGTGTTCAATTGGAAGGCAATTAAGAAAATTCATCCACAGTTTTTGAAAGGTATAAAGTATGAAGCAGACTGTTAGCGTAGGGGTATTTCTGTTTTTATACCTTGATTGATGTTGCTGATCTGTAATGTTGTGTTGAAACATGTGCTCTTAACTTAAGTAAGGGCACATAGGTCTTTTCAGTTATGTTTTAATAATAATATAAATACTTACTGGCTGACTGGGAGAAGTCATGTTGACTCTTTCAGTTCGAACCAGAATTCTCTCTTCTCTCTTTCTCTCTTTCTCTCTTTTTTTATCACTTTTTCTTCTTCTACATAACTGAACTCAGTTAGGCCGAACTCTAAGGCAGACTTGAATTATAACATGGTATCAGAGCTAGGTTAAATCTGCCTAGATTTCTGCTTGCCTAGGGTTCATTCTCTGCGCACCCTATCTAGGGTTTTCCTCCTTTTTTTCTGTGTTCGATTGGAGATAAGGGAAAGGGCTGAAAAGGAGTGATCGTCCTCTTCCCTTGGGGGTCTTTATGTCTCCAGTCAGGTCGTATGTGGTCGGTTGCTGTGATTTCTGAGATCGCCCTCTCCTAGTAGAGGAAGAATAGAGGGCCGAACTGTGTGTGGCTGTTGTGTGTGAAGCGGCTGTTGTGTGTGGATTGCTCTCCTGCTCGCATGGGTGTTACTTCAACGATAAGGTAAGAGATTTCCGTGCATGATATCTGTTATGGATTAAATAGGAGGTGTGTTTCAGACCATTTGCTAGGGTTTCGCCCAGTAAGTGCTAGGGTTTATGCTGGTTTCTTTGTGCATTTTGAAGGAAGAGATATGATCATATAGTGGTGAGATTTCAGGTAGTTGTAGGAGTAGGGTTTGTGGTGTGAGCACACTTTTCAGCAACAACAAGTGCTGAAATCAGTGTGACAGGTGTGATTTAGGGTTTGTGGTGTAAAGAGCACACATTCCAGCAACAATTAGTGCTGCAATCAGTGTGACGGGTGTGACCTAGTGGTGTGTAGTGTGCAGATCTCAGTGATAACAGAATTCAGCAAGTGTGCAGAATTGGTGATAACATAATGGGAGATAATAATGATTATAAACCTAGTGTGATGGTGCCTACAGACTACCTAAATGTTCAGATGACCTCCATTAAGTTAAATGGAGAGAATTATGTGCCTTGGGCTAAATCCGTTGAAGTCTTTCTGAAGGCAAAGAAGAAGGTAAAACACATCAGAGAGGAGAAACCCTCCTCTGACTCTCACGAGTATGAAGACTGGGAGCAAGAGGACGCTCAGATCATCACATGGTTGTGGAACAGTATGGAACCCAGGATTAGTGTGAACTTCATGTTCCTTGATACTGCCAAAGATGTGTGGGACCATGCGAAGAAATTGTATTCGGGGCAGGACAATACAACCAGAGTTTATCAGCTTTATCAAGTGTACTTTAATCTGCAACAGGGCAATTAGAGTCTTGAGGAGTACTATGCCAACATGAGGAACATACGTAATGAGTTGAATGTCTATCATCCTCTCACTTCTGATGTCAAGATTCAGCAACAACAGAGAGAGCAACTTGATGTAACTAGATTTTTGGTGGGACTAAAGTCTGAATATGAACCAGTACGGGCTCAGATATTAGGGGGATCAGCTCTTCCGTCCCTAGAAGAGGTATTTGCTCGACTTCGGAGGATTTCTATCGGATCTACTGAGAACTCTAATATCTCAAATAGATCTGCCTTTGCTGCATCGAGAGGCCGTGGTGGTAGAGGTGGAGCTCGGGGAGCTCAGTCTGGCCGTGGTGTTTGTAGTGGTTCTGCATATGGCCGAAGTGGCAATGGTGGGTCTACTTATAATCGTGGTGGTGGTCGTACTGGGAGCAGAGATTCAGGGGGAGCCCGTGGTAGAGGACGTAGCTCAGGCCCGAGGAAGTGCACTCATTGTGGTATGGATGGACATACCATCAACTATTGTTATGATTTACATGGTCCTCCCTCAACCTGAGCCAACGCGACCGGTGACTCAAGTTCCAGCTTTAGACAGGAGAATCATTCATCTGACCAGTTGCCTCCTACATCCACAGATGGTCCCACGAAGGAGATGGTGAGTGTTCCCCGTGATGAATATGAGAGGTTTATCCAATCACAGCAGAACGCGGTGACTTTTGCTCACTCAGGTATGGCTTGTCTGGCATCTACACCCAATCCCTGGATCATTGACTCTGGAGCCTCCGATCACATGACTGGAACTCCAGGTGTGTTTTCCTCCTTATCTCATTGCTCAACATCACAATCTGTCACCCTTGCTAATGGTTCCACATCCTCAATTTGTGGTGTTGGTAATGTTGACCTAGATCCTGTATCCCTCTCATCAGTTCTGTATGTTCCTAAATTGCCTTTTAACCTTATGTCTGTTAGTAAGCTGACCAAATCACTTAACTGCTCCATTACCTTTTATCCTTCTATGTGTGTCTTTCAGGATCTCAAGACGGGGATGAAGATTGGTGGAGGGCATGAAGCAGGTGGACTGTATTATCTTGACGGTGGTGGTGGTAGAACTTCAACAGCTCTCCAGTCATCTCTTTCTCCTCTCCAGTGGCACTGCCAATTTGGTCATCCGTCGCTCAAAGTCTTGAAGTCCTTGGTTCCATCCTTGAGTCAGCTTTTTGTTTTGGATTGTGAGTCGTGTCAGTTTGGGAAACACCATCGTGTTCCCTTTAGTTCTAGGGTTGATAACCGTGGGAAACACCATGGTGCAATCAACACATATGATTTGATGTAGAGGAAGAGGCCTGGCTGGTGCCTTTCACCTAATTGGTGCTGTTTGTGTGAGACGAATGGTGAGACTGCTTATCATATCCTTGTCTCCTGTCCTATTGCTAACAGTATTTGGGATTGGCTCTTCTATCTTTTTGGGTGCAGGTGGGATACTCCGATGAACTTGGAAAGGCTGTTTGATTCTTCTACATTCAGATGGCCAAAAAGAAGAGGGAGAGCACTATGGAAATGCACAAGGGCAGCAGTAATTTGGGTGCTGTGGGAGGAAAAAATTGAGAATTTTTGAAGAGAAGAAAAGATGCAAGGAAGAATTAATAGAAAGGATTTTGATAAAGGTAACACCATGGGTAAAATCTATGAAGTCATTTTCAGACTTTACAGTGGATGATATAGTCAGAAACTGGAGAGAAGTTGCTTCCTCTTCAGCTGTTAAGAAGAAGGTCTTAAAGGAATGGGAACCCCCCAAATCAGGTTTCCTCAAGATAAACTTTGATGGAAGCAGCTTTGGCAACCTGGGAAGATCTGGAATCGGAGGAGTATATAGGAATGACAAGGGGATTGTAGTGGGGCTGTTCTCAGGCCCTTTTGGTATGGGTGATTCCACTACAGCTGAACTAAAGGCAGTGGTCTTTGGGATTCAAAAAGCTAAGGAGTTGGGGGTGAGAAAGCTTGTTGTGTAAGGCGACTCCAAAGTAGTGATAAGTTGGCTAAGAAAACTGAAAAGGCACCCTGGCTGTTTAGAAACGATATCAAGAAGGTTAAAAGCCTCTCCAAGGACATGCAGTTATTATTTCAATGGACTCCAAGAGTGGCAAATGGATTTGCAGACCAGCTAGCAAAACAAGGGGCAAACAGGGATCATTGATTTTGGGCTCAGTTGTAAGGATGAAAAACCAAAAGTGATAGGTGGCATCTTAAGTTTTAGTGGGGTAGCCGAGGCTACTCATAATCTGTATTCTTTTCTCATTTTAATGGAACTCTCTTTTACTGATCCAAAAAAAAAGTTAGAAGAGGTATAGAGGTGGTGGATATGGCTTGCACACTATGCAATGGAAGTGTGGAATCTTCTAGCCATTTGTTACTACATTGTGATTTTACCTACTGGTTTGGATAAGACTGTTGGATTTGTTTGGCGTTAAAATGTGTTTCCCGGCTGATGTGAAGGGATTCATAGGGGCTTGGTTCATAAGATGCTTAAGCAGGGCTGGAAAATTAGCTTGGAGCATGCTCCCTTCAGCAGTTTTCCGGGCAGTGTGGTGCAAAAGAAATAATAGAATTTTGAAGAGAGACAAAGTACAAAAGAAGAGGTGTATAGAAGGATTTTGGGAATGGTGCATTCCTGGTTGGCAAATCACTCATTGTTCAAAAACGGACATTCATGTTCTGTTTTTGATCAAGATTTCCTCTTTGTAAGGAGCTTATAGTCTTTTTGGTTTGGGGCTGGTTGTACTGGGTATACTGGTTCTTTCCTCTTGTACAGATTCTCTTTGTACAGGGGTTTCCATGGTTGTATGGTTTTAAGATTATTAATGAAATTACTTTACCTTACAGTTTAAAAAAAAGTGATATATTATTGGTTTGGGTGTCAATTTTCCCCCCGACAGATGGTTGTCATAGAAATTTTGTTTGAGAAGAAGGATTTTATGGAAATTGCTACATTTGCAGTATGTTGACTACATGGGAGGAATGAAATGGACAAACTCTGGTGGACTTTTGAGGGTCTCTAATCTGAGAGGACCAAGGTGATGGTCAGAGTCAGTGAGATATATCTTTTATGGTTGGTCTGCTGTTTTGAAAAATTTCAACAATGTTACATTGCATGGCTATCTATGGGGTTCATCACTTCATCTTAGCTTTGACTGTAGAAGTTGCTATATTTGCAGTGTGTTGACTATTTGGAAGGAATGTGACAGACGAACTCTGGTGGACTTTTGAGGGTCTCCGACTTGAAAGGACCAAGGTGGTAAATAAGGTCCATGAGATATATATCCTCTATAGTTAGTCCACTGTTTTGAAATGGGGCGAGTCACTCAGATCTTGAATCAACTAAGTAGATCATCAACTCAGGGCCCAATTTATTCTCCAGATGAGTTGGGAGATGGGGCAGCTTGCACGCAACCCAGCAAACGGTGCAAACTACAGATCTCAAGCCAGATTGTGCAGGAGCACCCTGTAGTTTTCTTCGCTGCTCTCAGCCAGCAAGCAATGGCTTGAGCACCTTTGTATGGGGTTAGGATGACTTAATCTATAGACCGTGGTCTGCCTCAGCTTTGACTGTAGAAGTTGTTACATTTGCAGCATGTTGACTACTTTGAAGGAATGGAATGGACAAATTCTGATGGACTTTTGAGGGTCTCCAACTTGAAAGATCAATGTGGTGGACAGAACTAGTGACATATATCCTTTATAGTTGGTCCACTGTTTTGAAAGATTTCAACAATGTTATATTTTATGGCTTAATATGGGGTTGGGATGAATTAATCTATAGACAATGGTCTGTTTCAGCTTTGGTATAATCTTACATCCCCTCCCTTTTATTGGTATAATTTTTTACATTATTTGCCAAAAAACAAAATTATTGGTAGAGGAGTCACTTTCTATTATGAACCTCTCCAAATTAAGGGGAGAAGAGAGTAAATCCCTTCAATATTTTTTTTTAACCCATTGTCACTCCTGGCTATTTTGAGTCTTGGGAAGGGTAGACTGTAAGAAGGTTTAAACCTCAGTTCTAATTGAGTTAGAATCTCTAAGAGGCCAGCAATTGCCAAGATGATCCTACTCAAATCATCACACATCTGGGTTGCCATGCATGCAGGTTTCACATATGTGTAATGTTCTGAAAATCGTAATCGTATCGTAAATCATGAGAAAATTGAATTGATTTGAATCGTGAATCATATCGTAAATCGTAAGATTATTTCTATTTTTTACAAATTTGTCAAAAAATTAAGTATACATATGCAAAAAGGCTAAATATATATTAAAAAAGTGTTATATCCTATATTTAAGTTTTATATCTACCATATATGTACCTAAAACAACAGAATTTACCACTTATACAATAGAAGTCTAAGATGATATAATCAAGTTTGACTTGAAAGTCAAATAATCCCCATACAATGGCTCTTTATTCAATCTTTGATAGAAAATAAACTCAATATATGGACTTAAATACTGTAAATAAATCAATTTCTAATAAAGTCTTTAAAACAAGTCACCCTTGACAAAACTAAATATAATCAAAACAAAAATGACAAAGTAGATAACTACTTTTTAATGGAAATGATTTGAATCACAATGATCATAGGAATCATATAAATCATAAGATTTATGTATCAAATCGTAAGTTTCAAACAAAAATTGTAAGATTTTTGCAGAAAAGGATTTATGTATAAGATTCGAACTGAAACCCTTGGGAGTCATGATTCAAATTGTAAATCGCATCGTAAACCATAAGATTTTAACAACATTAATATGTGACAGAAGTCGACTACTTGAAATTTTGAGACCCTAGAACTTATAAAGGTTTGGTTAATAAGTCCATAAAAGACTTGAAACTTTGGAAAAGAAGTAGAACCCAGTCTTCAGAATTCATATTTGTTAAACAGTATGAGTTCTTGTTTTTTTACCTGATGGGTGATCATGCTGTTTGTTATGATTATTTTTTAATGGTTAATTACCATTGCCCACTTGGTGGAAAAAAAGAGTAATTGATCTTTTCAAGCTGTAAAAAAAAAGAAGCAACATGGAAATAATTTGAAACCATTTAGGCTCCATCTTGTTAACTGCTTTTATTCTCAACAAATTTATTCCTTATCTTTGGTAGGTTCTCCTCTGAAGATATATCTTCACAAAATCAAGTGAAAGCATCTGTACAACGGAAGATCCGGCAAAGTATTGCAGATGAGGTTCAGATTGCAGCTGGCCTTGCACTTTTCCTTGCTTTGGTATTAGATATGTAAAAGCATGGTTTTAAGAGAAGAATGGCAGGACAAGTTTCATGTGTCTGAACCCAAATGGTTGGGTTATGGTTGAGCTAAGTTTAATTGAGTCATGTGCTGATATAAGTTCCTCTATGTTGCAGTACCCAGGCCTGGAACCAATTTTGGATGATCTGCTACCAAAGAAATCACCTCTGATTGTTGCAAAATGGTTTATCTCTCATATCTTTTTATTTTCTTTTCTTAGTTCGGATAACGATTTGTTAGTCACTGATCAGTTTAATATTATCTTAGTTTCTGATCCTATAGAGCTGGTATGGTCCTATTTACTGAAGATGGCTTGTGACCGTTTTTATAGTTTAAACCTACTTGCAATTGCATAAGAAGAAAGCTTTCTTTATTCATTTTTTTAAGAGAGGTAACAATTTATTCATCAAATAAAGTGTTTTCTTTATTTTGCTTTGTACTTTAAGTTGTTTGGATACATTTGCTTACTTAAATTATTTGGCAGCTTCCAAGGGATTCTTGCTGTTGGCTTAGTAGTGGATGAACTTATTGCAGAGTTCAAATAATTGAGGTGGACGTGGAGAAGGTGGTGGAGAGAATGTAGGTGTTGGGAGCAAGCTTAGTGGGTAGATTTGTTGTTATAGACATAGATGTGGAGAAGGTGGAAGTATGGGCGATTATAGAGTGGGGGAAGGAGAAGCTAAAGGGAGTGAGGAAGCTAAACAGGGGTTTATTCCTATTTATGTTTCACAGCAAGGAGATGGCAGAGCTTGTTATGAATCAAGAGAGAGCGAAGGAGAGGGAGCTCGATCTTAGACTTGATTGGTGGTTCCCAATGGCTGGAGCTTTGTCATATCAAAGAAAGAAAAGGGCCGTATGGATTTATGTAGCTGGTATCCCTTTGCATGCTTGGAGTATAGTGACTTTTGAGGCAATAGGAAACCATTGCAGGGAGTTCCTGCAATTTGATGATAGGGATAGATCTTGGGACAACCTAGACTTGGCAAGAATTCTAGTAGCGGTGGAGGAAGTTTCAGATGTCCCAAATCTGGTGAATTTGATGTTCACAGGTGATGTGTATGACCTGAGGATTCTGGTCGAAGGTGACTGATGGTGCACGATCTGGACGTTCCTAGATGGATGGCAACTCGGACGTTGGTCTGCTTAGTTGGCCGGTCAAACTGCAAGGAAAGTATGCTTCAGAGGACCCAAGGTGGTTTACCCGGCATGGACACTCCGATAATCGCGCGTACCTTGTAGCATTGGGGTTGGAGTCCTTATATAGGTGAGCTGCCGTAAGTCTTACGAAACACCTATGAGATCCCCGACCCGTGCTACCAGGAGTCCGTTCCGCACTCGGAGGTGGACTTCGTGTGAGCTGATAAGGCTTATCGAGTCCGTCTGATCTGGGCGGGATAAGGATAAGGCTTGTGGATGTGTAGCGTGATCCTGGAGAGGTTGGAAACAACTGGCTAGCTTCTAGAAGCTGACTATGTGTCACCTCAACAAGTTGGGCCATCACAGGCTGCTCGGACCTCGGTCTTGGCCGAGGTGCCCGAGTTGATCTGGCCTGTTGAGGTGGCAGGAAATGCTGAGTCGTCATCCATGTCCTTAGGTTGATCCACGTGTCCGCGTGCTAACAGGTCGGATCAAATTACCCCTCATCATTGACGATTTCACGTTCTTAGGTTGGAGGAGTTTTGATCAGACTAGAGTAGCAGAGGAACAAAGGAAGGGCCAAAGCTCTTAGTCAAAGCAGGGGAGGGAGTAAGAAGAAAGGGAGAGGAATCAACAGTCGGGGGGAGAAGGAAGAAGACGAAGAGAACTTGTCAAAGGGTAAAAATGGAATTTTGCAAGACAATACTTTTAAGTCATCTGACGTGGTACATAGAGAGGAAGGAGGGAAGGGAGCTGGAAAGCCACAAAAAAAAAAAGACAAAAGGAGCGGTGAAGAGATAATGCCACAAAAGGGAGGGGAAAGGAGGACTTTATGGGTGGGGCCCATGGTGGCTCGAGGAACTCAAAGCATCCTCGTCCTATGGGATTAGGTGTAAAGAAAGGGAGGGGTGTAATTGGAAAGAAGAAAACCAGTAGCAAAGAGACAGGTGTTCAAAGAGTAAGAAAGGGAGGGAGGAGTGGGTTTGGGTGATAACGACATTTAGCAAAGACGGGAAGGCTTCAATGGAGGTGAGAGGAAGGAGGAAGAAGAAGAAGAACCTCAAGGACCTTGCACAGTACAAGTTTCAGCCTTGACACTAGTAGTCGAAGTCCAACAAGTCAGAGATACTTCTATTGAAGAAGCAGTGTGTGCAGAGACTCCAAGATGGGAGGAATGAACTGAACAAGTAGCGACTGTGCCTCAGTCTATCGATTCTGAAACAGTAGACAAAACAGACGAGGTAAGTCACACTGCTTCTTCTTCAACAACCCCAACTGAAGTGAGAAGAGTCAGCAAGAGGGAGGGGAAGTGGTAATAGGGGTTGTGAGGGGAAAAGGAAAAGACAGGGAAGCAGAGGATTCCAGGGAACAGCAGAGGGTGTATAATAGGAGGAGATTGTCAGGTCTGTTTAAAGAAAAAGGGGGGGAGAAGGAGTTATTAGGAGGGGAAATGACTTCAGAGGAATTGGCGGACTTGGGGATTAGTGGGTGTGATGAGGGAGGGGAGGCAGGGAAAGGAAGTGGAGTGATAGCTGAAGGAAAGGACTTGGAGTTGAGAAGGATAGTTAACAGAGATGTAACAATAGGGAAGTCTCTCGGACTATTCTTTTGGGGAAGAGAAGGCTTTGTCAAGATTGTAGTTGAACAGTTTGAAAGAAGAAAAATTGAAGAGAAGTCCAAAAAAAGAGAAGAAAGCAAGAAGGAGAAAAGTTGGAACGAAGAAAGAATAGAGGAAGACCAAGTTGTGCTTGAAGAGTGAGCACTAGTCGGAGGGAAGCAACTTAAGGAGGGGGGTGGGGAAAGATGAAGCTGTTAAGTTGGAATGCCAGGGGATGGAGGGAGAAAAAGAGGAGGGATTTGGTTCACAATCTAATAAGAAAACAGAAGCCTGATGCAGTCTTCTTACAGGAAACAAAGTTGGAGGCCTTCAATATAAATCTGTTGCATGAACTGTGGAGGAAGGATGGGGGAGAGTGGATGGAGCTGAAAGCGGTTGGGTTGCTAGGTGGTTTAGTCATACTATGGGATCTAGGGACCTCCAAAACATTTGGGGAGTGGGTTCGGAGATATTTGGTATCAAATTGCTTACATGAGACAAATGGAGAGTGGGTTTGGGGACTGACGAATGTGTACGGGTTGAATGAGGAAGGAGAAAGAGCGGAGTTCTGGGAGGAGTGGATTGGTTCACAATCTAATAAGAAAACAGAAGCCTGATGCAGTCTTCTTACAGGAAACAAAGTTGGAGGCCTTCAATATAAATCTGTTGCATGAACTGTGGAGGAAGGATGGGGGAGAGTGGATGGAGCTGAAAGCGGTTGGGTTGCTAGGTGGTTTAGTCATACTATGGGATCTAGGGACCTCCAAAACATTTGGGGAGTGGGTTCGGAGATATTTGGTATCAAATTGCTTACATGAGACAAATGGAGAGTGGGTTTGGGGACTGACGAATGTGTACGGGTTGAATGAGGAAGGAGAAAGAGCGGAGTTCTGGGAGGAGTGGAGAAGGGTAAGGCAGAGCTGGGGGGTCCATGGTATGTGGGAGGGGATTTCAACATTGTTAGGAGAAGGAATGAGATGAAAGGGGGAAGAGAGAGAAGATTCAGTGTGGGGATGAGGAGACTTGAGGAGCTCATTAATGTTTTGGAATTGTTTGATCTACCTTTGAATGGGGGAAACTTTACTTGGTCAAACGGCCAATTTCCAGCTATTCTTAGAAGGTTGGACAGATTTCAGGTCTGAAGCCATTCAGGTTTGAAACTGTTTGGCTGCTTGAACCTAACTTTGTAGATTGGGCAGAAGAAAAATGGAAATCTTTTCAGGTTGAGGGGCCATCTGGTTTCAGGGTAGTGAGAAAGTTACAATTTCTTAAGGAAGAGTTGAGGGGAAGAAGATAGGAAGAGATTGGGAACGAGGAAGGTGGGAAAAAGGTGTTGGAGATGATTGCTAGACTGGACAGGTTAGAGGAGGAGAGAGAGATATTTCCTAGAGAAGCTAGATTGGAGAAAGAAGGGTTGGAGAGGGAGCTAGAGAGGTTGCTGCTGAGAGAAGAGGTGAGCTGGAGGCAGAAATAAAGGGTTTTGTGGTTAAAAGATGGTGATAAAAATACAACATTCTTCCATGCCTTTGCATGTGGAAGGAAGAGAAGAAACCTGATTTCAAGAATTCAGGTAGGGGAGGAGGCTGAGAACTGGGAAAGCATTCAAAGGCTAGTGGTGGGGTTCTATAGAAAGCTGTACTCAGGGAGGCAATGGTGTTGGATATCCTTGGGGGATGTAGAATCAAGAAAATTGAGTGAAAGGGCAGCTGGGTGGTTGGAGAGGGAGATTGAAGTAGGAGAAGTCAAGGAGGCCTTAAAGAGGATAAATGGAGACAAAGCTCCAGGGCCTCATGGCTTCAATTTCAACTTCTTAAGACAATGCTGGCATTTCTTGGAGAATGATTTCATGCAGATGATCCATGAGTTTTGTGAGAACAAAACAGTGGATAAGAGAGCAAGTGCAACTTTTATTTCACTAATACAGAAGAAGTTGGGGGCTACAAACATAAAGGACTTTAGGCCAATAAGCTTAATTTGCAGTCCCTACAAGCTTTTGGAAAAAGTTCTATCAATGAGACTAAAGAAAGTACTTCATGGAGTAGTGGGGGAAACACAAATAGCCTCTGTGGAGGGAAGACAAATTCTAGATGGGGTGATGGTGGCAAGTGAATGTATAGATTCAAGACTAAGAAGTGGAAGACCTGGTTTAGTGTGCAAACTAGACATAGAGAAAGCATATGATCATGTGGAATGGGGATTCTTGGAGGAGATTCAAAGGCTAATGGGGTTGGGAGAAAAGTGGGGGGGCTGGATGTATGGCTGTATTTCTTCAGTCTCTCTTGCAGTGATCCTTAATGGAATCTCCTCAGAGTTCTTTCAAATTTCAAGGGGGCTGAGACAAGGGGATCCCTTGTCCCCTTTATTATTTGTCTTAGTTATGGAGGCACTGAATCTGTTAATGATGAGGGGTGTCCAGGGAGGCTGGATGTATGGCTGTATTTCTTCAGTGTCACTTTCTGTGATCCTTAATGGGATCTCCTCAGAGTTCTTTCAAATTTCAAGGGGGCTGAGACAAGGGGATCCCTTGTCCCCTTTATTATTTGTTTTAGTTATGGAGGCACTAAATCTGTTAACGATGAGGGGTGTCCAGGGAGGATGGCTAGGAAGTTTCAGTGTAGGAGTTGAGGGCCCCTGCATCTCACATTTGCAATTTGCAGATGACACCCTTATCTTTCTAGATGCTGCGGAGGATCAAGTCCTGAACCTAAGGGCAGTGTTAGCAAATTTTGAGTTGCTAACAGGTTTGAAGGTGAATCTGGAGAAGAGTGTTTTGATTGCTGTTGGAGAGATCAGCCAAGAACAGATGTCAAGGTTTGCGGCAGTCCTAGAGTGCAGAATAGGGGAGCTCCCTTTTCTTACTTAGGACTCCCAGTTGGGGCTAAGTTTGGGTCTGCAAGCACTTGGAAACCTCTCATAGAGAGAGTGAAAATGAGGCTGGAAAGCTGGAAGGCAAGACCTCTCTCTTTGGGGGGCAGAATTACCCTAATAAAAAGTGTGCTTCAAAGTCTACCAACCTATTACCTCTCACTGCTGAAAATACCAACTTCGGTTGCTGATAAGATAGAAAAGATTCAGATGGACTTCCTTTGGGAAGGGGCAAAAGGTCCAAGGAAGTTTCACCTTGTAAAGTGGGAGAAAGTTTGTAGGCCGAAAGCTTTAGGGGGGCTGGGTTTAAGAAGAATAAAATTACTCAATAAAGCTCTTTTGATGAAATGGTTATGGAGGTTTGGGCTGGATAAGGAAAGGGACTCATTATGGAGAAGAGTGGTGAGATTTGGGTGGGAACCAAGGGAGGTATCTAACTCCTATGGGGTGGGAGTGTGGAAGGGTATAATGAGCTTTAACCAGGATTTTAGAGGCCTGGTTAGCTTCAATGTAGGAGCTGGATCCAGAGTGAGATGCTGGGAGGACGATTGGAGTGGGGTTGTGAAAATTTGTGATGGTTGCCCAAGGCTGTACAGGTTGACTGATCATCAGGTCTCTGTGGCCCAATGTTATGAAGACAATGGTGATAAGGTGGTTGGAGTCCTAAGTTCGGAAGACCTTTGCATGACCAAGAGCTGGAGGAATGTGTTCTATTGCTGAATAGACTGGAGCAGACCAGAATCTCTACTTGTGAAGATGGACAGTGGTGGAAGGAGAGCAGGGATGGAAAATTCACAGTGAAATCATTCTACGTAACTCTCATCAAGGACAGTGTAATTAATGATCAAGTGTGGAATTTGGAGTAACCCAGTTCCACCAAGCATTGAAGCTTTTGTGTGGCTGGCTGCAATGGATAGCATCCTCACAACAGCTCATCTGAAAAGTAGGGGGTTTTGTTTGGCTAGCTACTGCTACGTGTGCAAGTTAGATGAGAAAGCTGTACACTTGTTTTTCTCTTGCCACTTAGCAAACTGCATTTGGAGTTTCTACTGTTTCCTCTTTGGGATGCCCATCTTTCAACCATCTTCAGCAGAGATCTTTTCTTCATGGCAAAAGTTCAGAGGAAGTCTAGGAGCTAAAATTGTTTGGAGCTGTATTCCCTTCGCAGTGTGCTGGTCTTTGTGGGGGGAAAGAAATAGGAGGCTGTTTGAAGGAAAGGAAAAGTACTGAAGAGAATGTGGCTTCAGTTGGCAAACTCATCACAAATTGGGTCACTACTCTTCCAGAATTTGAGCAAATCAGTCCTTTGGATTTTGCTGATACTTTTTGGGAATTGTTAGAGATCCAAACTTGTAATGTGAATCAGTTAGTCTGAACTGATGTTTGATGTATGCTTGCTTTGTTTAAGGGTGTCATCTTGACACCTGAACAGCTTGTATCTGGTTTTCGTTTTAGTAAAATTTTTTACTCTTATTCTTCAAAAAAAGAAAAAAATATCTCTATCCTTTTATTTTCTCCTTTGACATGTTGGTGAGTTTTAACTTGGTATTTGAGCAACAACTACAGTTGGTTTATGATGGGCTATGAGTTTTTTGGAGAATAAAATTAAAAGAAAATTTTTATTAAATAAAAGAAAGTGCAAGAAATAGTGCTGGGAAAGCACTCAAGCAATAAAAAGTGAAGAACTTGCTGATACAAACATTCCAAACCACCAACTCACACCATTCCTGGAACATAAGCAGAAGTCAAGTAATGAACTCAAAGAGAAACCTTTGATATAAAGAAAAATTGGATACACTGAAATCTGGCACTCTAACCTTCATGACAACTCCACTTTCTCAATTATTAATTTTAAAATCCATACAAAATTTGCAACTGGTACTCAATTCATTTCTAATATGTCAACTTTCTATGCGAAGGCTACTCAGAATCTGTGGATCACCTTCTGTTACATTGCCGCTTTTCTCATGAGATATGGTCCAGAATATCTCAACCTTTTGAGGTGTAAAGCTGTTGTCCAGGGTCAGTAGTGGAATTTATAAAAGGTTCGAGGGTGGAACGCTAGATCAAAAGAGGAAAACTGATTTGGAACATAGTCCTAATGGCAGTGTTTTGGTGCTTATGGCAGGAGAGGAACACAAGAATATTTTTGATTTCTTTTGAAGGGCTACACAACCGGGGGTAGCCCATCCACCAACCCAGGTGCAGGTGGGATTCGATCCCCAAGTCTCTGCTACGACCAGCAGGAGACATTACCAACCAGCTGGTTGGCACCTTGCATTCTTGGCTCATGGGTCATTTGCTTTTTAAGAATATAAGTTTCAGCTCCCTTTTTGTACATGAAGATCTTTTCGTAAACAACGTGGGGGTATAGTGCTGCCAGGGCAGTTTTTTGATCAGTTCCTGTGTACATCATCCTTTTGTACATGTTTTGTTATTCTTCTAATACATTCATACTTCACCTTGTCCAAAAAAATCTGTTGACTTACTTTATTAATTTATAATGGAGCTTCCCACCCTTATCTTATTTAAACTTTGTTTCTTTTTTTAATTTTATTGAGCTTATTACAGCCTTCTCTCTATAAATTTCTGTGTCCCCATTTCAACTATTTTATAAACTTCGTACCTTCCTTCCATCATTCCCACTACTAGAAGAAGATGATTTACTAGACAGACCTTTAGTAGAAAAGGCTCTAATGGCAAAATATACAGTACTTTGGACTAGCTGAATCATATCCTTAGAAATATCCATAGATTGATTAGTGAAAGAAGTTGATGTATCTTGAATAGTATCTACTGGTGGACACTTTAGTAGTTGCCTTATTGGCTTCATAATCAAATTTCTTGGGTGGTTGAATTGCACACTCTATCAGGATATGCCCTTGTCGTTTGCAGTAGACACAAGTTCTTCTTGCAACGAGACACCCAATGTCCAAATTCCTTGCACTCGTAACACTGAACATGGATGGATTTTTGAGTGAACCCTTATCCTTCAATTTATTACGTCTTGCCACCATTCTTTCCCTCTAAGGCTTCCAAAGTCATAGTTATTTTTTCTGATAACTGAAATTTAAATTTATTAATCAATAGATAAAGAAAATACAAGCATCCCAAGAAGTGGTGCGAGATGTGACCTCTCCTTTAAAAGGATTACAAAATCTCAAAGCTAATCAAAGTAGCCCAATATAAGGAATCCCGGGAATTCCCTTGTTTAGCAAATGAATCAGCTAAAATATTTGATGTTCTGCCAACCCATTGACTTCTAACTGTCATACTTACTAGTCAGCCATTTGACCTTTTTTGAGAAGATCCCTGAAGCACCAAATGACAGAATCAGGGTCCAACAGCCATCCCACAACCACCTTAGAATCATCTTCAATTAGTAAATTCTCCACTCCAAGCTGGTTTGCAAGCTGGACCCCTTGCATAGCAGCTAGCAACTCAGCCCTTGTAGAGCCACCTATTCCCACTCGTCCAGAAAATAAGGATAAGATGTTATTGCCCTTTTCTCTCAAAATCCCTCCTATCCTGGAAGGTCCTGGGTTACCTTGACTACTCCAATCAACTTCATCTTAACAAAGCCTTCCAAAGGAGGTGTCCACCCTGGTTTAGCTCTACTCTTCTTAGAAAAATTATTAGCCACTGCTAACCAATTCCTCCAAAGATCATCAGATGAAAAGTTATCAAAGAGATTTATAGTTTTCAACTAATGAATTGTCCCTGTCAGAATGCATTCCTTGACTTCAGAAAAAGTTCTTTCCTTCTCTTGCATCATCAAATGAAAAGTTATCAAAGATATTTAAAGTTTTCAACTAATGAATTGTCCCTGTCAGAATGCACTCCTTGAGTTCAGAAAAACTTCTTTCCTTCTCTTGAAAAATCCTGGCAATCCTTTCCTCCCAAATAGTCCATGTAACAACTGCTTTGATACATCTTCACATAAATCTCCCTCTTTTCATGGGCCACCCAAAGGTAGACGGCTTAAATAACAAACTCACTTCAGATGGCAGGTTCCATCTACACCCAAATAAACCAAAAATCCAAATCCAAATAGTTGCAGCAAAAGAACAAGATATCAATAAGTGGTAACAGTTCTCATTCTGAGCGTTGCAAAGAGGACACCAATTTGGGGATAAGCACACGAAAGATCTCTTCTTTTCAAAGTTGTCCAACGTATTAATCTTACCATAGTAAACTTCCTAGCAAAAAAATAGCAATTTTGGGGGGAATGGGCCTAGTCCAAACTTCTTTGATTGGGAGCACCTAAGGGCCGGAATTAGAACAGAGTGATTTGAAGAAAGAAGCACAAGTAACCTTTCATGACAAACTTTGATGGGAGTAGTTTTGGGAATCTAGGTCTGTTTGGAATTGGAGGGGTGTTAAGAAATAAAAGAGGATATTCTACGGGTGTTTAATGAATTCTTTAGTAGAGGGTAATAAATCCAGGATTGAACTCCACAATCATTGCTTTGGTTCCAAAAAAAGTTGGGGCAATTCATCCTAAGGAATTTAGGCCCATCAGCTTGGTAAATAGCTTGTACAAAATCATTGCAAAGGTGCTGTTTTGGAGAATTAAGTTTGTGCTTCCTACCATTATTTCCCCAAATCAAGGAGCTTTTATCATGAATAGGCAGATCATTGATCAAATCCTTATTGCCAATTAGAGTGTGGAGGAGATGAAAAGAATGAGAAAGAAGTGGATAATTTGTAAAGTTGACTTGGAGAAAGCATATGATTTGGTGGACTAGGACTTTCTATTGGGATGAGCAACTATGGGTTTGGAGATAAGTGGTGCAAGTGGGTCAAAGGCTGTGTAAGGACCTGTTACTATTCAATTTTGGTTAATGGTACAGTTGTGGACCACTTTCCAACTATCAGAGGAATTAGATAAGGGGACCCCTTATCACCTTTTCTATTCACCTTAGTAGCTGATGTGCTAGGCATTCTAATCCAAAGAGTATATCTGAGGGGTTTGGTGAGAGGATGGAGAGTGGGTAGGGAAAGAGTGCCTATTACCCACTTGTAGTTTGCTGATGACACCATACTTTTCTATGAAGGAGATGATATGGCTTGGGTGAGTAATTTGAAATTGGTGATCCAAGTGTTTGAGAGGATGTCAAATTTGAAAATAAATTTCAATAAGAGCTGTGTGGTGGAGATCAATATGAATGAAAGAGAGGTGTTAGAGTGTGCAATTGTTTTGGTTTGTGGAGTTTCCTAGTGGCCAATGAATTATCCAGGATTACCCTTGGGAGGGAACCCGAGAAATGTGACTTTCTAGAACCCGATGGTGGACAAGTTTACAAAAAGATTAGCCTCTTGAAAAAGGAACTGTCTCTCATTGGGGGGAAGAATAACATTGATCAAGTAAACTCTGGCCACCCATCTACTTTATGTTAGTTTTTAAGATGCCTGGGAGGATTTGTAGATGCCTAGAGAAGTTAATGAGGGCCTTGTGGGAACTTGAGCAGGAGAGGAAGGACCATAGGTTAAGTGGGAAGTGGTAAGTAGAAGCAAGGAGTGTGGTGGCTTAGGGATTGGGAACATCATGAAGAGGAATATTGGTGTTATTGATAAAAAATAAGAGGAATATGGTGTTGTTAGGAAAATGGTTGTGGAGATTACTGAGGGACAAGGATAAATTATGGACAAAGGTGATCTTAAGCATCCATGGGCTTGTGGCTAATGGTTGGGATGCGGGAATATCGAATAGAGCAACTAGTGTTGTGGCTTGGGAAGCTATTCATGCTATCCTTTTGTATTTTCTACCCTTTGTTAGGTATAACTTTTTCTCTGGGGACTTGGTAAGGTTTTGGGAACATGTGTTGGTGGGGGACTTACCACTTAAAGATCAATTTCCATCTTTATTTTCCCTCTCTAGATGCAAAAATGAACTTGTTTCCACTTTCTTATCCCCCTCTAGTCTAGGGCTTGAACTTGATTGGGACTTGGGGTTTAGAAGGGGAATCAAAGAGTCAAATGTGGATAATGTTTTGGCTTTGGTTCAAATTCTTCATAAAGTTGTCTTGGATCAATCCAACTTGGATTCTTGGATTTGGACCTTCTCCTCTTCTGGTTCCTTTACATGTGCCTCTTTATTCAAAGCCCTTTTACAACCTTATAATAGTCCCGGGCCTTCTTTCTCGGTTAAGTGTGGGGGAAACCGGTTCTGCCAAGGGTTGGAGCATTATGCTGATAGTCCTGGGAAGAATTAACACTTGCAGCTGCCTTCAAAGGAAGAAGTCACTTTGGTGCTTGCCTTCTAACTGGTGTACTCTTTGTAATGTCAATGGTGAGTCTTGTTACCACTTATTAATCTCTTGTCCCTTTGTTTCTTTCATTTGGGTTTGGTTTTTCTCTTTGTTTGGTTGCAGGTGGACTCCCCCACTAAGTCTACAAAGCCTCTTTGACTCTTCTGTTGGTGGCTGGACAAAGAAGAGGGGCAGAATATAACGGAGATGTAGAAGAGTGGCAGTTTGTTGGACAATTTGGGGGGAAAGGAATCAAAGAATATTCCCTGAAAAGGAGAGAAGTAGAGAGGCAGTCATAGAAGTGGTCACTTTTAGGGTGATTCATTGGGTAAAAACAATGGAGATATTTAATGACATCCACATAGGGACTCTACTGAATAATTGGCAGGAAGTGGCAGTGAAGGTAAACTTTGATGGTAGCAGTGAATGTAACCCTAGACCTTCAGGGATTGGTGGAGTCTTTAGGTCGGAGGAAGGTTCAGTTATACCTATGTTTTCTGGCCCAATTGGTCATGGGGACTCGCTGAGAGCAGAAATTTTGGTTTTGATGGAGGGTGTGAAAAGGGCTAAAGAACTAAATGTTAACAGGTTGATCATTGAAGGAGACTCTAAAGTTGTAATAGGATGGTTGGGGAAGGAAGAAGATAGTATGTGGACTTACAGCAATGAGTGGAGACTTTTTGAGGCTGACTCAAGGTGTTGAGGTGAGACCATAGTGGGTAAAAAGATGCACTAATTCCATTGCAGATACTCTTGCTAAACAAGGGTAGGAAGAAATCAATTGTTTTGGGCTTCATTGTAATCTTGTATTTCTTTGGGGGAGAGTTAAGAGAGTTTGCCTCTCCCCACCTGTGTACATGATTCATATTCATTAATGAAACTTTCCTGTTATTGATAAAAAATAGTGGAGATAATGTGGGTTTGTATTCAAGCTCTGTTGGAATGGGTGTCTCCATAACAGCAGAATTGGCTACAGTGATTTTTGTGATGCAAAAGGCCTTGGAATTGGGGGTGAGAAAGTTGGTAGTTGAAGGAGATTCCAAAGTAGTGATAAGTTGGTTGAAATAGAACGAAAAGACTCCTTGGTACTTCACAAATGAAATTAAAAAGTTTAGAGGATTGATTTTCAAGGGACATGCATTTGGTAATTCAGTGGATTCCAAGATTGGCTAATAGTCTAGCAAACCAGTTAGCAAAACAAGGGGTTAACAGGGCACATTGTTTTTGGGCTCAGTTGTAAGGCTAAAGAAGTAAAAGGTTTTATAGCTTTTTGATAGTCTTGATTTTACAGCTGGGGGGGGGGGTTGGCGAGGCTACCCATGATTTGTACATGTTCTAATTTCATTAAGTAATAAAATTTATTTCAAGACAGATCCTTCTGTCAAGTTTAAGGGGATCCAAGCAAATAGACTCAAGTAAAAGCAACAGCTCAGAAACACAAGCAAATTCTTCACCCTCAGCCCTCTACGGAAGCCAAAGTCCCAATTTAGAGACAATGGAAGAACCATAGAAGAGAGAAATTTAGAAACTGGCTCTTTTTTATAAAGAGAAATAGAATGAAGAGAGGGAAAGAGGTCTTTAAGAGGTAGGTTACCCACTCAAAGTGATAGTTATTTTTCCTCCCTAATGTTAAGGAGTTCTCCAAGGATTGCATCAAGATCTGGTAAAGTCCCTTGGTTCAGGATAGTAGCTCTAAGCCTCTAACAACTTCATAGTCTAGGAAGAATTTCATGAGAAATTGCATAGTTGTCTTCTAATCCTAAAATTCCCCACTGTCTGAATTGAAAATTCTTATCTCACATTTGTAATGTTGGCCATTTCATATTCAGTCCACAGGTTAAAGACCCTGCATAATGCTTCCTTATACACTTTTAACCCTAGGATATGATATTCATCTTCAATTGGAATTCCTAGCCAAGTTGGATTGTTGGTAATATAGCCTGTTAAAACAAGGTTATAGGCTTTTTTGTGATCTTGGTTAAGTGTACACAGGGCATTCAGGGGTGTCCAGCTTTTCTCCTTTTTGCAAGCTGGACCTTTCTTTTGTTGACACATTTTTGTATATTCCCATTGTACAGGCTCTCATTGTACATAGGCTGTTATTTATGTTCTTCCTCATACTTTAATAGAATTCAATACTTTACCTGTTTCAAAATATACCCTTCTAAGGTGTTGCCACATCTCTTGGGCAGTTTGGAACCCTCTCATAGCCACCCAAATATTAGGATTAACTGAAACTAGGATCCAGGAGATGATCCTGTAGAGAGATTGGGCCGAATGGGCCCTAGTCCTTTAGTGTCATTCTTATTAGTTCCTTCTTGTTATGCTTTCTTATTGGGCCTTCTTTCTTTATGGGCCTTTAGCTTTTGTTTTCTTTTTTAAGTGTATTGCTGATGTAGATGCCTACTTAAGGGCTTTCGTGTAAATTATGTAACTTAAGTAAGTTTAATAAAAGATTAGAGTAGGGGAAAGAGGAGATTATCAAACTCCTCCTTTCTTTCTCCTTTCTTCTCCATTTTTCTTTCTTCTTCTTGCTGTCTTCCTCTTCTTCCTTCCTTCTTTTTGCTCTAATCTAAATATTTATGCTAATTTTATTGGTCTGAATCACATCTTGGTATCAGAGCAGGTCTTCCTTTGTTTTCTCCTTTTTTCCTTTTTTTTCCCATACACTTTTTCTAATCGAAAGGTGTATGGAGAGATAAATTGTTGATCAATCAGAGATCTTGTTTGCCTAGTTGGTAGAGGGTTTGGAGAGTCAGAAGCTGGCCGAAGATTGCCAAGAAAGTGGGATTGCAGAATTCTTCCCAAAACCCTAGCCGACTAGAGAGTTTCCAGTTACGGGTTGAAGAGGCAGTTTGGGTGTGGCGCTCAAGGCTTGGAGGGTTCCTTTTTATCTCCAAAAGTGAGCGGCTGCAGTTGGAAGTGGTTTGGATTGCTCTGGTTTGAGTGGCTACCTCTTCTCTCTTTCTCCCCGGAGGCTAGGTATGCTGAAACCCTAGTTTTGGGACTTTTGAATGTTTGGCTGACCTTAGTTAGGTCTATAAAGGTTGAAAAGATTGTTTTTTGATTTTTGTTTGCTTGATGGAGCAATCTGGAAGTGAGATGAAGCAGATTCCAGTGTTGGGGGTTGGTCTTGTAGATTCCATTCTGACAGGAGTGACTACAATTAAACTTGATGGAACAAATTACCTTGCTTGGGCACAATCTATTAAGATCCATGTCTGTAGTAGAGGTAAACTAGGGTTTCTCACGGGTTGTAAGGTGATGCCGGAAGATAATGATCCTACATATGAGAAATGGATGTAGGATAACTACATAGTTATTGGGTGGTTGGTAAATTCTATGCAGCCCCACATAAGTCAACACTGTTTGTGGATGACTTCAGCCAAGGAGATTTGGGATAGTGTTACAAAAACATACTCTTAGAAATTAAATGTTGCAAGGGCCTATAAATTGAAGAATGATGTGAAAATTTTAAAACAGGGGGAGAAGAGTGTGGCTGTCTACCATTCAATGTTGAAGTCACTATGGTAGGAGATAGATGTTATTGGAAGCAGTCGTATGGGAAAGCACCAAAGATGCAGAAACTTTTAGGAAATTTGTGGAAAGAAACAGAGTGTTTGAATTCCTTACAGGACTCAATCCTAAATTTGATATTACAAGGCAAAATATTCTGGCCAAGGATGAAGTGTCACTTGCTCAGGCATACTCTATGGTGAGCAGTGAAGAGAGTAGGCAACAAGTACAACTATAGACCCCACCTCCCCCAGAACATTTTGCACATGCTGGATTAAAACCAAAGGGAGTAAATGAAAAAAAGGAGGTGATATGCGAATATTGCAAGAAGTCGAAACATATGAAGGATTCTTGTTGGAAACTTCATCCAGATCTTCTTCCAGAAAGGTTTCGCAACAACAACAATTTTAAGAAGGGTGGTCAGTTTGGAAATCCCAAGAATGCAAATGTTGCTACAATATTTGAAAGTGAAGAAAAATTTGGCTGTGGAACAACTGGCAGCAGTGAAGGCAGAATTTGAGAGATATGGGAAGTTGATACATCACTTGGAGTCTACTGTTGCATCTTCCTCCTCAGGCACCCCCTCTACATCCACCATTGCCCATTCGGGTATTCATGCTTCTGCAAATCATGTTACAGCCTCAGGTAATCGTAGAATTCCTTGGATCATAGATTCAAGTGCATTAGACCATATGACTAGCATACCCAACCTTTTTGTTCATACCAGCTCCTCTCGGGTAGAAAGAAGATTTCTCTTGCCGATGGGTCTCTTGCTCCCATCTCTGGCAAGGGGGATGTTAGAGCCTCTGACTCACTTGTATTATCCTTTGTCCTTCATGTTCCCAAACTTAGCACTAACCTTTTATTTGTTAGTAGTTTAACAAAATCAATGAACTACAACATAACCTTCTTTCCTACTTATTGTGTTTTTCACGACCTGAAGTCTTAGCATACAATTGGGAGTGGCCATGAGGCGAATGGGATATACTTGTTGGATGTCTTTGATCAAAGTTCTGGATTACCTAGTGGAGTAGCTTTGGAGTCTGTTTTATTGGAGTCAGTTGATAGAGTTATGATATGTCATTTCAGATTTGGTCATTTGTCTTTTTCAACTTTGAGTCATTTGTTTCCAGAAATGTTTATGGGAATATCCCTATCGAGACTTCATTGTGAGTCATGTGAACTTGCAAAACATTGTAGACAATCTTTTTCAGTGAGTAATAAAAGATCTGTTTCTCCTTTCCATATTGTGCACTCTGATATGTGGGGGCCATATCATTTACTTGCTATGGGGGGTTACAAATATTTCATTCTTTTCATTGATGATTTCTCTCGTTACACTTGGATTTACTTCATGAAATCCCGGGATGAAGTACCAAATATTGTACAAAAATTTCATGAACTTATACTTACCTAGTTTAACACTCGGATCCAAATATTCCGATCTAATAATGCAAAGGAATATTTTGAGAAGAGCCTTTCCTCCTACTTTGATACAGAAGAAAAACAACCTTTTGAGAAGAAATGACTGTTTAGAAAGATGCAAAAGTTCAAAAGAAAGTAGCAGAAATTAGAGTTCAAGAGGAGAGAAGAAGAAGAAGGTGGCGGCAACTTGGGTTCAGAGAGAGAGATTTTCGAACATAATCTCTTCTCTTACACCCTTAATTCTATTTTATTAAGTTAAACTTTGGTAATTTACAGAGAAGCCCCTAGTTGGGCAGAAAATTAAAAAGACATAACATAAGAAAGAATAATCCCAGATTAAGGCCCATTACAGCAAAGAACATAAAAGATAAAAAAGGATAAACAGCCTATGGGCCATTTGGCCCATCTTCTCTACACTCCCCCTCAAGCTGAGCATAGATGTCAATCATGCCAAGCTTGCCAGTATCATGCTGAAGTTTAGCCTTGGAAATGCCCTTGGTGAGGAAATCTGCTAACTGTCATTCAGAGGTGATGAAAGGTAGACACACTTCTCCAGAAGCCATTCTTTCTCAAATGAAGTGTCTGTCAACTTAAATATGCTTAGTTCTGTCATGTTGCACTGGGTTGTGAGTAATGTTGATGGCGGCCTGATTATCACAATATAACATCATTGGCTTATCATGCTCAATACCCAGTTCCTCCATCAAGGATTTAAGCCACAATAGTTCAGAAACTCCATGAGCCATGGCTCTGTATTCTGCTTCGGCTGAAGATTGAGCAACAATTGATTGTTTCTTGCTTCTCCAAGAGACAATATTCCTTCATCAATGTTTCCAGCCCAGTCAGCATCTGTGTAGGCTTCAAGTTTCATATGGCCATGCTTAGCAAATAGAATTCCCTTTCTAGGGGAGTCCTTCAAATAACACAGAATCCGCTCTGCTGCTGCCATATGAGTATCCCTGGGAGCATGCATGAATTGACTGATGCAACTGATAGCGTATGCAATGTCTGGCCGAGTCATGCATAGATAAAGAAGTTTTCCAAGTAGTCTCTGGAAGGCTCCCTTATCTTCTAACAATATTCCATCTGAAGCAGAGAGTTTATGGCTAATATCGATAGGAGTAGCAACTGGTCTAGCACCCATCTTCCCTGTTTCAGAGAGAAAATCAAGAACATACTTCCTCTGAGAGATAAGGATCCCATCCTTGGATCTAACAACTTTTATGCCAAGAAAGTATCTCAATTCCCCTAGATCTTTGATTTCAAACTTTGTATGAAGGAAAGATTTGAGATCATTGATTCATGAGACATCATTACCAGTCACAACAATATCATCAACATACACAATCAGGTAAACGGCCAAGGATCCTCTCCTCTTCACAAAGAGGGTATGATCAGACTGTGTTTGTACATAGCCAAAGCTAACAAGGGCAGCCCTAAACCTTTCAAACCATGCTCTAGGGGACTGTTTGAGTCCATAAAGAGATTTCTTCAGCCTGCAGACCTTTCCTTTCATATCTGTTTCATACATCCCTGGAGGAAGAGACATGTAGATTTCCTCATGTAATTCTCCATTCAGAAATACATTCTTTACATCCAGTTGATAAAGTGGCCAGTCTGAGTGTGCAACTAAAGATAGCAGAACTCTCATAGAAGTCATCTTGACAACAGGGACAAAGGTTTCCAGATAATCAATCCAATATGTCTGTGTATAGCCTTTTGCAACCAGCCTAGCCTTGTACCTTTCAATGGTGCCATCAACATGATATTTGATAGTAAAAACCCACTTACAACCTATTGGATCATTCCCTTCAGGCAAATCAACCACTTCCCAAGTGTCATTCTTGTGCAGGGCATCAATTTCTGTTCTCATAGCATCCTTCCATTCCGGAATATTAAGAGCTTCTGACATAGACCTGAGAATTGGGTTAGAGGCAACAGAAGGAAGGTAGGCAAAATATGAAGGAGAGAGCAAACTATAAGAAAGGTGTTTGGAAATGCAATGTGCAGTACACTTCCTTTTTCCTTTCCTAATAGCAATGGGGATATCAAGGTCTGGGAAGGATGGCTCCAAAGGGGCTGTAATAGTACCTGTTGTTTCATCTGTAACTGGAAGTGCATGAGGCTCGTGTTGTAGGGGAAACAACCTGCTCATTTCTGGTTGTTTGCCGTTGATACAACCTGTGATTAAAAAGAGGGCGAGGAGGTAAAGGAGGAGGAATAGGAACACTGGAATGGGAGTGAAGTGACTGATCCTCCCTTGATTCATTTGAAGGAAGAAGAGACTCAACAAAAGACTCAACTGGGATAGGAAGAGGATGAGCAAACACCTGTGACAAATCCTCCCCCTTTGGACAATGTCTCTCTAGAGAAGAACCATAAAAGGAAGAAAGCTCATCAAAGGTGACATCCATTGAGACATACCGAGTGCCAGTCTTTGGATCAAAGCAATAATAACCCTTCTGTGTGGGGGAATAACGAAGGAAGATACACTTGTGGGCTTTTGGTTCAAATTTATGTCTTTGGACACTTGGGATATGTACATAACAGCTGCAGCCAAAGACACAAAGAGGAATAGGAAAAAGATCATTGTCAGGATGAAGGAGATTGAAGGGAGACTTAAACCCTAAAACCCTAGATGACATACGGTTTATAAGGTAGGTAGTAGTGAGAACAGCATCGCCCCAAAACTTTGTAGGGACATGTGAGGCAAATAGAATACTTCTTGCAACTTCAACAATATGTCTATTTTTTCTTTCAGCAACTCCATTCTGTTTTGGGGTCATAAAACAAGAGCTTTGATGAATAACCCCTAAATCAGTGAGATAGCAGGTCAAGTTTTTCTCAAAATATTCTTTTGCATTGTCGGATCTGAAAATTTTAATCCTGGTATCAAATTGGGTTAGGGCAAATTCATGGAATTGCCTCACAAGTCTGGGAACTTCATCACGGGACTTCATAAAAAATATCCAAGTGAACCGAGAAAAGTCATCAATGAACAAGATAAAATATTTGTAACCACCCATAGAGGGTAAGTGGTAAGGCCCCCACACATCAGAGTGCACAATATTAAAAGGAGATCTTTTATTATTCAGAGGATAACTGTTTCTACAATGTTTTGACAGTTCACAAGATTCACAATGAAGACTGGATAAACTAATTCCTTTAAACAGTTATGGGAATAAATGACTTAATGCAGAAAAAGAAAGATGACCCAACGAAAATGACATAACATGACTCGACTGATGGACTCTATAGATGTAGACCCAAAAGTAGCTTTTCCAGGTTGTTCATGGCACTGTTCAGGAGTATCCAACAGATATATTCCATTTGCCTCACGGCCACTCCCAATCACCTTCTGAGACTCCAGATCTTGAAAAACATAGTAGGAAGGGAAGAAGGTTACACAGCAGTTTAATGACTTACTTAGGCTACTTACAGATAACAAGTTTGTATTTAGTCTGGGTACATGAAGAGCAGAAGGAAGAACCAAGGAGTCTGTAGCCTTGATGGTTCCTTTGCCGGTGATTTTGTCACGTCCAGGAAGTGAATCATATGAAACAAAGTAGAAAGGCTGGTCATATGATCAGAAGCACCAGAATCAATAATCCAAGGGATCCTACGATTACCTGAAATGGTTGCATGATTGGCAGAAGCCCGTATACTTGAATGAGCAAATGCAAAAGAGGTTGAATTTTCTGAAGGGTTGGAAGAAGAGGTCACACCCTCTAGGTGACTGATCATCCTCCCAAACTTCTCATATTCTGCCTTCATAGCTGCTAATTGCACACTAGCCGTCATCTTTTTAGTTTGGTATCTGTCACTATCTTGACCAGCAGTAATATTAGCACTCCCTGCCTTTTTATTATCAGACTTCTTCTGAAACCGAAGTGGTAGGAGCTCAGGATGCAATTTCCAACACTTGTCTTTAGTGTGTTTTGGCTTTTTACAGTACTCATAGATAATCTCTTTCTTCCCTGAGCTACTTGGAGTCCCTGCAACCCCCTTGGGTTTCACTCCCATATTAGCAAAGTGATCATTTAGACCAGCCCGTTGGACCTGGACAAGTCTTCTGCTTTCTTCACTACTTACCAAGGCATATGCTTGAGACAGTGAGACACTATCATTGGATAAAATATTTTGCTTTGTAATGTCATACTCTGGATTTAGCCCTGTTAAGAAATCAAACACCCTGTTTCTCTCAACCAGTTTTCTGTAGGTCTCAACATCATTAGTGGTGTCCCAGGTTACAGCTTCTATCAAATCTATTTCTTGCCATAAGGACTTTAGTGTTGAGAAGTATACAACTAATGGTTTCTCCCCCTGTCTCAAATTCTTCACGACTTGTAAGCCCTGACCACATTTAATTTTTGGGAATAGGTTTCAGCAACACTATCCAAAATTTCCTTTGCTGAATTCATCCACAAATAGTGCTGACTAATCTGTGGTTGCATTGAGTTCACAAGCCACCCAATAACAGTATAATTTTCTTGCATCCATTTTGCATATGATGGATCATCTTCCGGAGGAGCCTTTTTTCTCCCGGAGATAAAACCTCACTTGCCTCTACTACAAATATGAATCTTTACTGATTGTGACCAAGCCAGATAATTAGTTCCATCCAGCTTGACTGTGGTCACAGCCAATAGAGAGTATAGAGGCTCCCGAAACCTGTCCGGATTCAACAACATGCTTGTTTTCAAAGTCTGAGGAGTTCATCTTCTTAACCACTTCAAAAATGACTTCAAACAACTTCAAAAAACACCAAATGAAGACAGAACAACAACTGTGTTGTGAGCCAACCTCTATGCAGCCGTACCAGTAATCTGCATCACACCCGGAAGCTGGGAGAAACGGAGAAAAATCAGCGGCTCCTTGTAGACTTCACAGAACACCAATCCACTTGTTTCGATCTTCAAGAAGGAGAATGAGAAAGCCTTCAGTCACTGAGCACCCAGGTCAAACTCCCTGTGGGGCCCGCAATCAGATTTCTCCAGAAAATTAGGGTTTCGGGCAACACACTTGAAGCTGTCAAGGGGACGACAAAACCAGTCCTCTTCTCTCCAGAAACCACTAACAACTGGGCTGAAATAGGTGTCTTTAACTATTCATACGATTCAGTTCTCCATACACACTGTGTATGGGAAAAAAAGGTGAAAAAGGGGAAAAAACGAGCCTGCTCTGATACCAAAAAGAAAAACAACCTTTTGAGAAGAAAGGACTGTTTAGAAAGATGCAAAAGTTCAAAAGAAAGTAGTAGAAATCAGAGTTCAAGAGGAGAGAAGAAGAAGAAGGTGGCGATAATTTGGGTTCAGAGAGAGATTTTCGAACGTAATCTCTTCTCTTACACCCTTAATTCTATTTTATTAAGTTAAACTTTGGTAATTTACAGAGAAGCCCCTAGTTGGGCAAAAAATTAAAAAGACATAACGTAAGAAAGAATAAGCCCAGATTAAGGCCATTTACAGCAAAGAAAATAAAAGATAAAAAAGGATAAACAGCCTATGGGCCATTCAGCTCATCTTCTCTATAGATACCATTGGAGTTATTCATCAGAGTTCCTATTCCTACACTCCTCAACAAAATGGAGTGGCAGAAAGGAAGAACAAACATGCGGTTGAGGTTGCGAGGAGCCTCCTTTATGCTTCCCATGTTCCTGTTAAGTTTTGGGGGGATGCTGTCCTTACAGCTACATACTTATAAATCGAATGCCTTCCTAGGTTCTGGGGTTTAAAACTCCCTTTAGCTTGCTTTTCCCAAATAAGGATCTCTTCTCTCTTCCTCTTAGAGTGTTTGGGTGCACTTGCTATGTTCATGTTCACAGTCATCAAAGACATAAGTTTGAGCTTAAAGAACACAAGTGTGTCTTTTTGGGATATGCCTCCACACAGACGGGATATTGCTGTTTTGATCCGGTTCGTGGCACTTGCTTTGTTTCCAGAGATATCACATTTGCAAAGTTTGTTCCTTTCTTTGGTACATCTCTTGAGGGGGAGTACTCAGAGGAATTGTTTGCATTGTCACCATCTGTTCCTCTTCCAATTCCCATTGAACCTTCTATGGAGTCTCCTCCAATCGAGTCCTCTATTGGTTTTTCTTCTCATGTTCCTGCTCCCCCTCCTCTTCCTGCTCATCCTCCCACATTTCCTTCCTTTCCTATTACCCAAAGGTGGTACTAGAGACAAAGGCTCAGAGACATGCAAGTTGTTTCCACGCTTTTAGATGTGCCTCTTGCTCCTCCCATCACTACTGAGGTAACAGGTCAGTCATCTTCTACCACTTCGGATACCTTCCCTGACCTTGATCTCCTTATTGCCCTTCGCAAAGGCAAATGGAAATGTACAACTCATTGGATTTCCAAACACCTATCCTACAACATTCTTTCCCCTTCCTACTATTCCTTCCTTGCCTCTGTTTCCACACGTGACTCCCAGATCTGTCCTAGAAGCCTTGTCCAAACCAGAATGGAGGGATGCTATGATGACTGAACTAGATGCTTTGCATAAGAACAATACTTGGGAAATTGTGGATTTGCTTGAGGGAAAGGAACCAGTTGGCTGTAAGTGGGTGTTCACTATTAAGTATCATTCTGATGGTATTGTTGAGAGATATAAGGCCCGTTTGGTTGCTAAAGGGTATACTTAGATGTATGGTTTTGACTACTTGGAAACTTTTGCCCCAGTAGCCAAGATGACTTCAGTTTGAGTTTTGCTATCTTTAGCTACTACTTTTGATTGGCCTCTTCATCAATTTGATGTAAAGAATGCTTTTTTGAACGGGGACCTACAAGAAGAGGTCTATATGTCTACCTCCAAGGGTGTATGGGAAGGAGATGCAAGGAAAGGTCTATAAACTAAAGAAGTCCCTTTATGACCTTAAGCAATCTCTTAGAGCCTGGGTACACAGATTTCGGGCTTCTCTTATTGCTTTTGGGTACACACAGACTCAATCGGATCATACCTTGTTTGTTAAGAGGAGAGATTCCTTAGTGACCCTTTTGATTGTTTATGTTGATGATATTGTGGTTACTGGTAATGACACCCAGGAAGTTGTTCATCTCAAAAGTTTTCTCAACACTGAGTTTGAAATTAAAGACTTGGGGGAACTCAGATATTTCTTGGGAATTGAAGTTGCCAGATCTAAGGATGGTCTCTTCATTTCTCAACGGAAGTATGTTCTTGATCTTCTTGCAGATATTGGTAAACTGGGTGCTCGACCTGCTTTTTTTTTGATAGATAATGGAAATGATAATTTTATTGATTAAAAAACTAAGTATATATCATACAATTCCCCACTAAGAGGCACGAGGTGCAACCTCCTAACTACATCATCAAGCTTACAATTGAGCCCAAAAGAGCTGATTCCTATGTACTCCTTGTTTATCTAGGAGGTCTGCCAGCCTATTTGCCGATCTTCTTTTCCATTGAATTGTGACTGAAATATTTGAAGTCAGCCACTTAAATCATCTCAAAGTCCCCCTGTACGGCTAGGCTTCCGTCTTTGGTTCTTTTAGCCATCCAACAACCAATTTGGAATCACCTTCAATCATTAAATGCTCCACTGCCAACTCTCTTGCATATTCTGCTCCTTGTAACACAGCTTGGAGTTCTGCATTTACTAAGTCTCCCCACCCTATAGGACTAGAAAATAGAGCTACAATCTGACCTTCTTTGTTTCTAAAAACTCCCCCTATTCCAAAAGGCCCCGGGTTGCCCAAACTACTGCCATCAAAATTTTGTTTAATGATGCCTTCATCAGGAAACTTTCCAATCCACCACTGGCTTGCTTTTGACCGTAGAACTTTTGGCCAGTTCCCAATTTCTCCTTATGTCATCAAAAGTGTAGGAGGAGAACAAATCCAAGGTTTTACCCAACTTATGGCCCTACATAAAATGCTTTCAAACACACAAGTTTGATCCCGCTCCTTGTCATTAAAGATTCTAGCATTTCGTTCCTCCCACACAGTCCACACCAAAGCAGCTCTCACACACCTCTACAAAACTCTTCCTCTTCTCTTTGGCCACCTGAAAGTTGTAGGATCAAAAAGATTGCAAATCTGCACCGGTTCTGTCCACCTGCACCCAAAAAGATCAAAAAGCTTTTCCCAAAGGCCTACAACAAAAGGGCAATTGATTAGTAAATGGTAGCAACCTTCCTCGTTTGCTTTGCAAAGGGTGCACCAGTTAGGAGAGATACAAAGACTAGGTCTTCTTTTTTGCAAAACATCTAAATTGTTGATTTTCTCGAGGGAGACTTCCCAACAAAGGGCTCCAACTTTAGGAGGGACAGGTTTGGACCAAACTTCCTTGCTATGAAAAGGTTGAGGCAAAGGATAGGAGCACAAGGAAGCAAAGAAGGAAGCACAAGAAAAGGAACCCGAAGGTAAAGGCTTCCAAATACGGGAATCTACAGAAGGAGGGTCTAAGCAAACGAAATCAATGGTTTTAAGGAGCAAAGCAACCTGGTCAAGCTCGGAATCTCTCAAGTCTCTTCTAAAGCCCAAATTCCAGTTTATGCCAGAAGAAGAGGAAGAGGATACGAACCTTTGAATTGACTTGTTTATAAAACACGAGATGGAATACAAGGAGGGAAAGAGGTCCTTGAGGGCACAGTCAGCAATCCAAACATCTTCCCAAAACAAAACCCTATCTCCAGTACTAGCATCATACCTAATCACGTTCTGGAAAACGGGAAGAATACTATGAATAGCCTTCCATGGGGATTTTAGCGTAGCACGCCAAGATACACCAGCATCTCATCCGTTGTCTGCCACACCATGCACGCTCCTTACCTCTTTATGCCAAAACCTCTCCCTTTCTAGAGGCCACCTCCACAACTATTTACCTAGTAATGCTGTATTTTTCTTCCTTAGATTTCCTAATCCCATACCCCCTGCTCCTTCCTCCTACATACTATTTCCCACCCAACCACATGATCCTTCCTCCCTTCCCCTGACTCCCATAAGAAATCCCTCACGACTTTCTCTACCTCCAAAATCACCTTTTGTGGCATTCTAAAGACGGAAAGAAGGTGTGTTGGCAAGTTCACAAGAGTAGCTCTAATTAAAGTGATCCGACCTCCGAGGGAAATGTAGTTTCTCTTCCAAATTGCCAGCTTCTTTGTGCATTTTTCTACAATTGAATTCCAAAATCTTCCTTCTATTGGAATATCTCCTAGAGGCATACCTAAGTACTTCAAGGGCCAGCTAGATATAAGGCATCGTAAGGACTCTGCTACCTCAACCAACTCTGTCTCCAAATTTACCCCCACTACACAACTCTTTTCAAAATTGACCTTCATCTTCGACACACATTCAAACAACTTTATTACTCCTTTCAAATTGCTAGCCTCTGAGGGATCTCCAAACTCACAAAAAATGATTGTATCATCCACAAATTGCAAGTGTGACACCACAATACCCTCTCTTCCTACCCTCCATCCTCTAAACGTATCCAACCCATCAGCTCTCGAAATGAGCCTACTAAACACATCGGCTACCAAGGTGAAAAGGAAAGGAGAAAGAGGATCCCCTTGTCTCAGCCCTCTAGCGGCTGGAAAGAAGTCTCTAACCACTCCGTTAACTAAAACTAAAAAATGGCAAGTTTTTAAACAAGCCTCAATCCAGCCACACCACTTCTCTCCAAACCCAAAAGTCCTTAGGGATTCCAACAGAAAAGACCAATCGACCATGTCATACGCTTTCTCCAAGTCCAGTTTACATACAAAACCTTTCTTCCCCCTTCTCTTGAAGTCCTCCACACATTCATTTGCTATCAAGATTTGATCTATGATCTGCCTTCCTTGAATAAAGGCCCCTTGTGATTGGCTTATTAAAGTTGGCAGGGCTGATTTTAACCTTAAGGACAACACTTTGGCCAAAATTTTTGTAAATGCTAGTCACTAGACTGATGGGTTAAAGTCTTTCAGTTGAACAACCTCTCCCTTTTTAGGGATCAAAGCCAGGAAGAAGAAGAACAGTCGAACCTAATAGATTAAACCCTATCAGTCGACCCTTAATATGGATTAGCCTCTAATTAGAACTGCCCCCACTCAAGTATGGGACAGACAGTCTCTATTAAGACTGCCACATAAGCACATAACTTAACAGAAATAAATTGACTAATCTACCCTTATTCGGCTAGCTCTAACACTCCCCCTCAAGTTGGAGAATATATGTCATATAATCCCAGCTTGTTACATATATAGTACTCTCCCTAAGCTTAAGCCTTTTGTAAACAAATCTGCCCACTGATCACTTGAGCCCACATGTTCTGTGCTTATCTCTCCAGTAAGGACCTTCTCCCTCACAAAGTGGCAGTCAATCTCTATATGCTTTGTTCTCTCATGAAAAACAGGGTTGGATGAGATGTGGAGTGCAGCTTGATTGTCACAGTACAATTTCATAGGTCTATCCATGGAGAACCCGATTTCTTGTAGGAGATTCCTCAGCCATACTAATTCACATGTAGTGTGTGCCATGGCTCTATATTCGGCTTAAGCACTACTCCTTGCCACAACCATTTGCTTTTTACTCCTCCATGTCACAAGATTTCCTCCAAGAAATGTGCAATAACCTGTAGTAGATCTTCTATCAGACACAAAGTCTGCTCAATCTGCATCTGTATACCCAATTACTTCAAGTTTTCCTCCTGGTTTGTACAATATCCCACGGCCTGGAGCTCCCTTCAGGTACCTTACAATTCTAAGAACTGCATCCCAGTGAGGTATCCAAGGGTTCTGCATAAATTGGCTCACCACATTAACTGCAAAGGAGATGTCTGGTCTCGTGGTAGTCAAATAGTTCAGCTTCCCCACTAGCCGTCTACACCTTCCAGGATCATCAAATAATTCCCTTGTGTCACTGCTCAACTTAGCATTTGGTTCCATGGGAGTTTCAGTCGGTTTTGTACCTAATAGTCCTGTTTCATCCAACAGATCAAGAACATATTTTCTTTGACACAGGTTTACACCTTGTCTTGATCTAGCAACTTCTATACCCAAGAAATACTTCAATGTTCCAAGGTCTTTTGTTTGAAATTGATTTTGCAAAGACCTTTAGTTTATCGATCCCCAATTTGTCACTACCAGTTAAGACAATATCATCCACATAGACCACTAATAAAATCTTTCCGGCTTCTGAATCATAGCTGAACACTGAGTGGTCAACTTGGCATTGTTTCATTCCAAAATTCTTCACCACCTCACTAAACTTCCCAAACCAAGCACGAGGCGATTGTTTCAATCCATAAATTGCCTTTTTCAATCTGCACACCTTACCATCCTCCCCCTGAGCAACAAATCCAGGTGGTTGCTCCATATATACCTTCTCCATAAAGTCACCATGAAGGAAGGCATTTTTAATGTCAAGTTGAAACAAGGGCCAATCATACATAACTGCTAGGGAAATTATGACACGGACATAGCCAATCTTAGCCACTGGAGAGAAGGTCTCCATATAGTCCACCCCATACAACTGTGAGTAACCTTTAGCCACAAGTCTGGCCTTCAGACGCTCCACACTACCATCTGGCAAGTATTTAACAGTATACACCCATTTACAACCCACAACATGCCTACCAGGTGGAAGAGTAGTGAGCTCCCACGTGTGAGTATGCTGAAGGGTAGAGAGTTCCTCCTCCATTGCCTGTTGCCACCCAGGTGAGCTAAGAGCCTCTCGGACATTCTTAGGTATCGAAATAGATGACAATAGTGAAACAAACTGGCGATGTGAAGCGAAAAGGCAAGATACTGAAACAAAATTGGAAATGGGATGGTGGGTACAACTACGCTTACCTTTTCGTAAAGCAATGGGAAGATCAAGTCCTGAAGGTTCAGGGACAACAGGATCCACAGACAAGGTAGAAGCTGGAGGAGGAGCCGGTGTCTTTCGATGAGTATACACGTGCCGGATCGGTGGTCGTTCAGTAGGGATCTGCACTGGAGGAGGTGAAGGGTCAACCCCAACTGGAGCACCCGGAACAGGATCACTGACTGGAAGAAGAAGAGGAAACCAAGGTGGTGACACGGATACTTCAGGTCCCGAGAAGAAGGGGGCAGACTCAAAAAAGGTGACATCAGGACAGACATAGCACTTCAAAGTAATGGAATTGTAACACTTGTACCATTTTTGAGTCCGAGAGTAGCCAAGAAAGACACACTTAATAGAGCGTGCATCCAGCTTGTCTATTCCAGGACTCAGATTGTGAACAAAGCACACAACCAAAGATACGAGGTGTTAATGGAAAGGGAGACAAGGTGGGGAGCAAGATAGAGAAGGGAGATCGACCATGAAGAATGAAGGAGGGCATCCGATTAATAAGGAAACACATAGTAAGTACAACATCACTCCAAAAACGTTTAGGAACATTCATATGATGAAGAATAGACTGAGCAGTTTCAAGGAGATGACAGCTCTTTCGTTTAGCCACCCTATTTTGTTGAGGAGTGGATGCACATGAAGTTTGATGAATGATGTCATGTTGTTCTAAATACTGTTGAAAGGAAGTAATAAAGTATTCACGACCATTATCTGAACGAAGAACTTTGATTGGAACACCAAATTGTGTACGTATTTCAGCATGGAATTTTTGAAAAATGGAAAATAATTCACTCATTTCTTTCATTAAATAAATCCATGTCATCTTTGAACAATCATCAATAAAAGTGACAAAATACTTGTAACCATTATAAGACTCTATTTTAATCGGGCCCCAAACATCTGAATGAACCAAAGCAAAAGGACTCAACATACGACTTTCAACTCTAGGACTGAAGGGAACACGACGATGTTTCCCATACTGACACGACTCACACTATAAAGACAACAAATGACTCAAAGACGGAACTGGTATCTTGAGTGCCTTGAGAGATGGATGTCCTAGTCGACAATGCCATTGTAGAGGAGTGAGTGAAGTCTGAAGTGCAACTGACGATCCACCACCGTCAAGGTAATACAATCCACCAGCCTCATGCCCCCCACCAATCTTCATCCTCGTCTTGAGATCCTGAAAAACACAAAAGGAAGGGAAAAATGTAATAGAGCAATTAAGAGTCTTGGTTAATTTACTAACAGACATAAGATTGAATGGAAACTTGGGGACATATAGAACAGATGATAAAGAAAGAGAAGCCGTGTCAACATTACCAACACCACAGATGGGAGAAGAGGAACCGTTGGCAAGGGTAACAGTTTGAGATGTGGAAGTTTCAGAGAGGGAAGGGAACACACCTGGAGTCCCGATCATGTGATCAGAGGCTCCAGAGTCAATAATCCAGGGAGAGGGTTTGGATGACAGACAAGCTATACCTGAGTGGGCAAGGGTGGCAGTCGTATGCTGTGAAGTAGTCTGGAGGAACCGCTCATACTCCTCACGCGGTACACTCACCATCTCCTTCCCGGAAACAGATGTAGATGTGGAGGGAGTTAGACCTGCCTGTTGGTTATCACTGACATCAACCCCACCAGCTACTGCATGATTGGCCCATGTAGAAGGAGGGCCATGAAGATCATAACAGAAATTCACCAAATGTCCGTCCCTGCCACAATGGGTACACTTCCTTGTAGAGTTACTTTTTCCTTTACCACGGCCTCCTCCTGAGTCACGACCTCCTCGGGATGCATGTCCTCCCCCTTTAGTACCACGTCCACCTCCTCTGGCTATCACAAATGCTGATCTGTCAGACTGTGTGGGATTCTCTGTAGGCCCCAAAGAAATCCTACGAAGCCGTGCAAACACTTCCTCAAGTGTAGGAAGAGTAGAGCCCCTAATATTTGGGCCCTAACTGGTTCATATTCTGATTTCAACCCCACTAAGAACCTCGTGACATCTAGTTGTTCCCTCTGTTGTTGCTGAACCTTAACATCTAGAGTGAGGGGATGATAGACATTGAGTTCATTTATGAGGTTCTTCATACTGGCATAGTACTCTTCTAGGGTTTTATTCCCTTGCTGCAGATCGAAATACTCCTGATAGAGCTGATATACCCTTGTAGTATTATCCTGCCCAAAATAAAGCTTCTAGGCATGTTCCCATATGTCCTTAGTTGTATTTAAGAACATAAAGTTGACACTTATTTTGGGTTCTATACTATTTCATAACCATGTGATGATTTGGGCATCTTCCTGTTCCCAGTCATCAAACCCTGAAGAGTCAGCAGGTGGTTTATCTTCCTTCACATGCTTCACTTTCGTCTTTGCCTTGAGAAAAACTTCCACTGACTTGGCCCATAGTACATAGTTCTCACCATTAAGTTTATTTGAAGTCATCTGCACACCCAGATAGTCAGAGGGAATCACCACACTAGGTTTCTGATCACTACAACCATCTCCAGTTGTTGACATGATTCTCTTCTAATGCTACTTCTAATCTGAATTCCCGGTAGCCAACCAAGTATTGCTATCAGGAGTTTGATGTTCTAGACACTACAACAGTCCCCAAACACAGTTGATAGGTACACAAACTTTTGTTCTTGTTCTTGTTCACACCACTACTGATTTCACAAAATCATGAATCACACTGACATTAATTCAGCGACTCACTGATTGCATACAAGCCCTCTTAAAGCTGCTCAATAGAGATTGAGCATCACAAGCACCACCGCACAACCATAGCTGTCACACATGGTACAGGTCTGTTTGACCTTTTCAGAGGGCACTACAAGTCCAAAGAAAACAGCAACTACTGCCACTGCAGTAACCTGTCATTCAATTCAGGTCACTTGTGACCAACAAGGGCTTCAAAACAACTACAGACCAACAAAAAAAGGGTCAAACATACCCTTATACCATTCGGCCACTGTAAACACAGCCTGTTCTTGGACATTTTTCCAAGAACCAAGGCAATAAACAACCTAGTTCTCTAGGTTCTAATCAGTCTCGCAGATTTTGAAGGCTTTCAACCCAGAAATACCAACACCACAAAAAAAAGGAGGTAACCAACCTTCGATGGAGAGCTTCAATCGACCATCCACTTCTGAAGTTCTCTTGAAAAAAAAAGTCAGGTTCTGCACAGAGAAAGAAGTACTGGGGTGTTCTCAGACGTAGGTTGAATCTGTGTTCTCCATTCTTCAGCCCAGAAAGAAGAAAAAAATAAGGTCACAAACAGAAAGGGATCAGGTCACGAATCTGTGAGGAGATTTAGAGAGCAACGTCCTGCTCTGATACCATGTTATCTCTGTAGCTACAGTAGTCCGAACCAGGAGATGAAGAGAACAGTCGAACCTAATAGATTAAACCCTATCAATCGACCCTTAATATGGATTAGCCTCTAATTAGTGGTATAAAGACTAAACTGCCCCCACTTAAGTATGGGACTGGAAGTCTCTATTAAGACTGCCACATAAGCACATAACTTAACAAAAATAAATTGACTAATCTACCCTTATTCGGCTAGCTCTAACATAACAATCCTAAAAAAAAGCCATAGTGAAACCGTCAGGTCCAGGAGCTTTAGATCTATCCATTGAAAACACCACTCCTTTTATTTCTTCCAATTCAAAATCCTTTTCCAACTGATTTGCCACCTCTGAGTCCAAACTAGGCCACTCTAACCCATCCACTCTAAGCCTCACATCCCTTTGTCTTTCGTAAACTGTCCTGAAATGATTTGTGAAGACATTAGCAATCTCCTCTTGATCATCCACAACTTTGCCATTGATCTCTAACTTTTCCACAAAATATTTTCTCCTTCCATAAGCGATTGCATGGAAAAATTTAGTAATACCATCCCCTTCCTTAATCCATTGATGTCTTGATTTTTGTCTCCAACACATCTCTTCCCTTAGCACTATCTCTTCCAACTCCTTCTTAAGAGTCCATCTTAAGGTCCTTTCTTCTTCTAAGAGAGAGTTGTGCCCTTTTTCATCCAAAAATTCAATCTGGGAAATGACACTTAATTTCTTCTCCTCCACTCTCCCAAAATGCTCCTTGTTCCACTCTTTAATTTTACCTTTTAGCCTTTGAATTTTCCTGTGAAATTTGACACCCCTCCCAAGGGTACCTACCACTTCTTCACTCCACCACTCTTTAACCTTAAGGGTAAAGTCTGGATGTGTTAACCACATATTTTCAAATCTGAAGGGTTTAGGCCCACTCAAGAAATTCCTAGTTCTAATGCTTATCGGCCAATGATTTGAGGTGACTCCTGGCATAGAGTTGTAACTCCTCTCCAACTACCTCAAGCAAGGCCTTACAAGACTCAAAGGGGGTTAAGGACCTGCTTCTACTCCTATAGACCTAAATCATAAGTTGTCAGCTACTAAAGGTGAACTATTGCCTGATAAGGGAGTGTTCCAGAGACTGGTTGGGAAGTTATTATACCTTTGTATGACTCGGCTAGATATTTCCTATGTAGTTAGTGTAATTAGCCAGTTTATGCATTCTCCCAGAGATACACATTTAGCAGCTGCTGAGAGGATTCTGTGCTACCTAAAAGGGACTCCAGGGAAAGGTATCTTGTTTGCTAAGCATGGTCACATGAAGTTGGAAGCATACACTAATGCTGACTGGGCCAGATGTATTGATGATAGGAGATCCACTTCAGGTTATTGTGCTATGGTAGTAGGGAACATTGTATCATGGAGGAGTAAGAAGCAATCTGTAGTGGCAAGATCCTCAGCTGAAGCGGAGTACAGGGCAATGGCACAATGAGTTTCTAAACTTTTGTGGTTGAGATCACTTTTAGAAGAATTGGGTATAGACTGTGAGAAGCCAATGATGTTATATTGTGACAACCAGGCTGCTATCAACATTGCACATAATCTTGTTCAATATGACAGAACTAAGCACATTAAAGTTGACAGGCATTTTATACGAGAGAGAGTTGCCTCAGGAGAAGTTTCCCTACCATTTGTTGCTTCTGAAGAACAGTTGGCTGATGTTTTGACAAAAGGTGTTCCTAAAGGAAAGCTGGTTCACTATATAAGCAAGTTGGGCATGATTGATATCTATGCTCAGCTTGAGGGGGAGTGTAGAGAGACTGGGCCGAATGGGCCCTAGTCCTTTAGTGTCATTCTTATTAGTTCCTTCTTGTTATGTTTTCTTTTTGGGCCTTTAGCTTTTGTTTTGTTTTTTAAGTGTATTGCTGATGTGGTCGCCTACTTAAGGGCCTTATTGTAAATTATGTAACTTAAGTAAGTTTAATAAAAGATTAGAGTAGGGGGAAGAGGAGATTATCGAACTCCTCCTTTCTTTCTCCTTTCTTCTCCATTTTTCTTTCTTCTTGCTGTCTTCCTCTTCTTCCTTCTTTCTGCTCTAATCTAAATATTTCTGCTAATTTTATTGGTCTGAGTCACATCTGATCCTTGTGTTATTTATATTCCACTATTGCATGGATCTGGAATCAGTTGCATCTGGTTTCATTTTAAATTCATCTACATATGCCCATAGGCCCTAACTTCTACTTCTAAATGGCAAAGCTCAAGTCATCAAATTTAATAGAAGATAATTTCACTCTTATCCGGGCGGCAAGACCATGATGTAGAATAAATTGGATTCATGCAATAACTAAGGTTCTATAGTGCAGTAATCAGAATTTATACCAAAAATAGTTCGTCTTCCTGAGGCATCCAAGTATGGATCTAAATGAGTTGTGCTATCAAATAAAACCTGAACCAAAATCAGCACTTTGTAGGCAGAAAGTATGATTTGGATGGCACTAAATCTTCTTACTTCAAGAGCAAACTGAATACGAACGAGAAGATCAATAGTGGAGACAACATTTATCAAAAAAAAAAAAAAACCAATAGTGGAGACCAGAAATTTGGCCACTGATTTTCAGAAATGATTCAACCGAAAGACTGATTGGAACAGTCAGCTTCTGAAGTTTCTAGAAAATTCTAATATCGCTGTTCTATTTTTCTCTATTGAATGCTCAAAAGAAACTGACCTCAGATAGTACAATTAGGATGATCCAACAATAGCTTCTATTCTTCTATACATGATAACACCCTTGTGTCTTCTCAATAAACAGAGTCCACAGTATATCAGGTCCCTTCTATAAAAGGGCAGCTGAATGCACGATGCTCCCGCCAATGCAGGGCGTGGGGAGGGGCAGATGTATGCAGCCTTTACCCCTGCACATACAGAGAAGCTCAGAAGCTGTTTCCAAGAATCAGGTCCCTTGTAATGTAAATTGTCAAGAATGTGAATGACCCACCCTAAAGATCAAGTATAATGTTAGGGCCAAAATATTTACAATAATGAGATGGCCCTTGACAGGGATAAAAATGTAAAATACAAAAGTTCAGGGACTAGACAGAAAAATAACAATATAGATGCAGAGAGAAGAATAGAAGCACTCAACTATTCTGTTGCTGTTTTACAATTCCGTTGTGGCTATATCAAATTTTTAGTGCATTGTCCTGTTTAAATACCTTTCTTGCCCCCAGCTGAGTCCGCTGCTAGGATAAACGGGCTCTTGAGAACCAACAATTGGTTAATTACTTTTTAATCAGAGAGAAAATCTCATAATGTGGCAAATAATCTCATTGACAATCCTGAGCGAGTATGAAGAAGTGCATAAGAGTATGATAATGAAAAAATCTATGCTGTTTTAGTTTTGTCTAGGCCCATCTTTTTTAAGAAGTTTCTTCTTCTTTGGACATGGAAGAAGCCCTTGGATTTTCATTGTTTCTATACATTAGAACAACTTGATCCTTCTAATTTCCACTTGGTTAAATATTATGTGGCATTCTCATATAATATCAACGAGTTCAGGAATGAGTGGGTGTCCATCATCTTTTGACTCGAGTATAGTGAATGATGATATATAGTTACTTTTTTGTGGATATCAGTAATTACACACACACACACACACCATTTCTGTGAACACAATCATGACACCTGTCCAGCAACTGTGTTTAAAGACCCATATGTGCAAGGCAAGTGGAGGGGCTTAATTTAGTTTGCTCTTTATCTTTTGTTTTCAAAATTACAAGATTCTCTCCCAAAGCCCTAATCAAGGCTTCACGGAGATCCTGTTCTCCCACCAGCCACTGCCCCTTCACCTACTTCTTCCTTGCCATCTCATTATCTCCTCCCCCAGTCTGCAACTGCGATATGCCAACACTATAATTGACACTAAAGTGCCTTCAACTGAATCAAGAGAAAGAAGAGGAAGAGAAGAAGGAAGAAGAAGGAAGAAGAGAGAAGAGGCTGGCGGACTTAATGCCTCAAAAGAACTTGCTTCATGCGAGTGAAGCATTTGTATTTATACTATACTGGCCGTACAACACAAGTGGTACAGAAATTACAAAAATACCCATGCGGGCACTAAATCTGTGTACAGTACATACAATAACATCTAGCAACACTCCCCCTCAAGTTGGAGCATAGATATCAATCATGCCCAACTTGTCACAGAGATCTTGATGTCTGGAATGGTTTAGCCCTTTTGTAAAGATGTCTGCTAGTTGGTCTTCAGAGCTGATATATGGAGTGCATACTTCGCCTGTGATGACTTTTTCTCTGATAAAGTGCTTGTCAACTTCAATGTGCTTTGTTCTATCATGTAGTACCGGGTTAGCAGCAATACTTATAGCTGCCTTGTTATCACAGAGTAGAGTCATGGGTTTGTCCACTGGAAAACCCAACTCACCCAACAGATTCTTTATCCACATACCTTCGGCTACTCCGTGTGCCATTGCACGGTACTCAGCTTCAGCACTGGATTTAGCCACCATTGTTTGCTTCTTACTCCTCCAAGTAACAAGGTTCCCTCCTACAAAGGTGTAGTAACCACTAGTAGACCTTTTGTCACTTTGAGATCCAGCCCAATCCGCATCTGTATAAATTTCAACTCTCAAATGTCCATGCTTCTGGAATAATAAGCCAACACCAGGGAACTTCTTAAGATACCGCAGTATCCTCTCTACTGCTTCAAGATGAGTGGTCCTAGTAGCATGCATGAACTGGCTGAGGACACCAACAACATATGCTATGTCTGGACGGGTCATAGAGAGGTACAACAATCTCCCTACAAGCCTCTGAAATTGCTTCACATCTTTAAGAGGTTCACCTTGGCTATCACTTAACTTATGGTTGGGGTCAATAGGAGAGTCAGCTGGCTTAACCCCAATCTTTCCAGTGTCCTTAAGCAAGTCTAGGACATATTTCCTTTGGGAGATAAAGATACCCTTTCTTGATCGGGCAACCTCAATTCCAAGGAAGTATTTGGCAGGTCGTAGATCTTTCACTTCAAACTGAGTGGCAAGGAAACCCTTCAAACTTTGAATTTCATCCTTCCAGTCACTAGTAACAATTATGTCATCCACATATACTATTAGGGCAGCCATTTTACTTTCTCCCCTTTTCACAAACAATGTGTGATCTGACTGACATTGCTTGTATCCCCTCTGCTGAACTGCAGTACGGAATCTGTTGAACCAAGCTCTTGGTGATTGCTTCAGCCCACGGTTCCATCAGCCCCATGCTTAACAGTGAACACCCATTTACATCCAACTGGATCCTTTCCCTTAGGGAGATCAACAAGTTCCCACGTGGCATTCTTATGAAGAGCATCAATTTCTTCCTTCATGGCATTTATCCATTCTGGTACTAAGAGAGCTTCTGCTACATTCTTGGGAATAGGGATACTGTCAATGGAGGTAAGGAAGGCACGAAATGAAGGTGAGATGTTCTCATAGGAAACAAAGTTGGAAATGGGTGTTTAGTGGTGCACAACCTAACACCTTTCCTGTGGGCAATAGGAAGGTCAAGATCATTAGCAACAGGGAGGTCAGGACCATCATTGGGAGTCAAGTTACCTGAGTGAGTATGATCTTCCCCCGAGGAGTTTGATGGCACTTGAGGTACAACTTCTGGATTCTCCACAGCTCTTGAACTTGGTTGGCCTTTACGACGACGAGAAAAAACACGGAAAGGTGGAGGATCAGGAAGAGAAGGGGGAGAAGGAGAAGGATTAGGAAGAGGAGGAAACTGAACCAGTTTCTCCTCATGCCTACACTCCCCTTGAGGAGAAACAGGAAAGAAGGGCTCATCTTCAAAGAAGGTAACATCCATGGAGACATAGAATATCCGAGAAATAGGATCAAAGCAACGATACCCTTTTTGAGAGAATGAGTAGCCAAGATATATGCATGGGATAGCACGAGAGTCCAATTTCCCCCGGGTGGGAGATAGGTATTGGACAAAGCACCGACAACCAAAAACACGAGGAGGGATAGAAAGAAGAGGGCCCTTAGGGAAGAGAAGCTGATGTGGGGCTTTGTACTCTAACCAACGAGAGGCCATTCGGTTAATGAGGTATGTAGAACAAAGAACAACCTCAAGCCAAAATTGTTTGGGAACATTCATATGAAGTAGTAAACCCCGTGCCACTTCAAGGAGGTGTCGGTTCTTCCGTTCAGCCACACCATTTTGTTGTGGCGTGCGGGCACATGAGCTCCGATGAAGTGAGCCATGTGAAGCAAAGAACTCCGTGAGGTCACTATGAAAAAACTCTTTTGCATTGTCTGACTGAAATATTTGAATCTTGGTCTGAAATTGGGTGAAGATCATCCGCTGAAAATCTTGAATAATTTTTGGTACTTCCTCACGGGTTCGCATTGGGTATACCCAAGTGTATCTAGAATAATCGTCAATGAAAGTAATGAAATACTTGTAGCCACTCTCAGAAGGTAAAGTAATAGGGCCCCACACATCAGAATGCACAATGTGAAAAAGGAAACTTAGATTTACTATTTTTTTGAAGGAAATGAGTTCTACAATGCTTGCTTAACTGACACGTTTGACAAGAGAAATCAGAAACAGACACTGACTTACACAGTTCTGGAAAAACAACTTTCAAGGACTCAAAAGACAAGTGACCCAAGCGACAATGCCACAAATACATTTTACTCTTTCTGAACTGACTCATAGACTCTGTAACATGAAGGCCAGCCGTATTCTCCAGCATACAGAGTCCATCAACCATATGTCCCCTACCAATCGTCCTCCCCGAGGCCAGATCCTGAATCACACAATAGGAAGGAAAAAATGTCACAGAACATGATAGATGGGATCAGGAGAATAGTATGGTTATGTCGTGGCTCTTGATTTCCATGCAACCACAAATAAGGAAGAACTTCATGTGGGCTGAAACTGCAAATGAGGTCTGGGAACAGGCAAAATCCACATATTCTGAACTATGACACTATGCCAAGATCTATCAACTGCAAGCAGCATCATCTACTTGTCAATAGGGGGAGAGAAGTTTATCAGTTTATTACTCTAACTTGACCTCTATTTGGAAGGAGTTGGACCATTACCAGAATATTGATTGGAAGTGTGATGAAGATGCCAAATTGTATACGAAACTCGTCTCACAGCAAAGAGTGTTTGCCTTTTTGCATGGTCTCAATCCTATCTATGAATCCATCAGAGTACAAATTCTTAGTTCTAAGGATCTTCCATCAATTCAGGAGGTCTATGCTCTTGTCCAGTCTGAAGAGAGTAGGAGAAACTTGATGAACAGCACCGGAGGGGATGCAATTGTGTTGGCGGCAAAAGGGGGTGCCTCTACTAGTGGTGGATCTTCTTCCAAGAGAGGGGATCTCCAAAAGAAAACAAAAGATAAGGCGAAATTGTGGTGCACTAACTGTCAGAAGCCCCGACACACCAAAGATACTTATTGGGATCTTCATGGGAAACCAAAATGGGCTCAAGATCTGCCTATGAAGCAAGGCTCAGATGTAATTAAAAGGCCTGGGCAACAAGGTACCAAGAAACACCACATGGCCAATATGGTTACTCGGGAGAATTAGCCCTCCACTTCTACTGTGACTCAAACACCACATGACCAACATTGCTACTCTGGATCTGACCCAAGGGAGGATATTGTAAACTCTTTTCGTGACCATCTGGAGCTTTATGGTAGAACAATTCGCCAGATGGATGCTCCTCCCACAACCTCATTTGCATCCACGTTAGGTAATCCTGCCACAACTTTCCATGTTGCTTCTCACAACCTTGACTCTCTATGGATCATTGATTTTGGAGCGTCAAAACACATGACTGGTATGTCCTCTTACTTTCAAACTTATCACCCTCTTTCCGGAAGAGATAAAGTGAGACTAGCTGATGGATCATACACTTCCATAGCTGGTCAGGGAACTCTCTCTCTTCCTCTCGGCCTTACACTTTCTGATGTTCTTCATGTTCCAAAATTTCTTATGAATTTGTTCTCAGTCAGTAGTGTTACAAATTCCTTAAATTGTTCTGTCAACATTCTTTGATTCTTCCATTTATATAGCCTATTTTCCCCTTGCAGTTATGTATAACTTGATCCCTCTTGACCACTCTAGGTAATTTAACCCATCAAGAGGAACAACAGCCATAGGGAAGGATAGGTCACTGCCCCCACTCATTTCATTAAGCATTGTGGAGATTCCAGATGTGGCTGAATCTTCACTATTCATGATTCCAGGTTTAGGAGTACACAAAACCCACGACACACTGCCTTACAGAGCTGCTACAGTCCACAACTAGGCACTTGCTGATTTTTGGTTTCAAAGAGAATCAAGCACAAACACTGCAGCTGCAGTACTAGTTTGTATGACCTACAGTTTGTAGGAGTCCACAGAACAACATACGAACACTGCACTTGTAGTGTAACCAGGTCTGAATGACCAGGTCACCCGAACAGTGGATAGGCAGTACACTCTTGGACACCATCTTCTCTACAAGCCAGAACCCTTCTTCGTACATCAGGTGATAGTTTTCTACAATCTTCTCAGCTGAGCAACTACAGATACCAGCACCTGGGTTGGAGGATGAAAAAAAACTTCGTAGCAGAACCCTTTTCTACGCTAGGAAGTTGAACAGTCAAGATGATTCTACTCGGCATTGGAGACTAACCGCAGCACTGGAGAATGATTTCTCTTCCTTGCCTTCGAACATCAGGAATATAGTGACCTCAGCTGGTTGTTTTCCAGGCTTGGATGGTTCCGCTCTGATACCATGTTGAGCAAGAGAAAGAAGAGGAAGAGAAGAAGGAAGAAGGAAGAAGAGAGAAGAGGCTGGCGGATTTAATGCCTCAAAAGAACTTGCTTCATGCGAGTGAAGCATTTGTATTTATACTATACTGGTCGTACAACACAAGTGGTACAGAAATTACAAAAATACCCCTACGGGCACTAAATCTGTGTACAGTACATACAATAACATCTGTCAACAAAGTGAAAGTGCCCAAACTCATGGTTACTATATTTGTGTATGCATAAACCATATTACAGGAAAGTGTCTTCACAATGATAAGATTGAAGTGTGCCCGTTCACACACAAAGACCTGGGCTTTGCTACTACATTCATCACCATCATTAAGAAGGAAAAGACTAGATGAGTAAGATGAGTTTTGTGATCACCTTTTTTTTTTTGATCAATAACACCATCTTTGTTAAATTAAAAGAAAAGAGGGAATATGGATACAAAAGGGGAGACAAAATAACTTAGCTCCCCAAAAACAGAAAACAAAGGGAATGCAAAGAAGAAAGATTAAAAACTAGCCCAAAAAACAGACTCCCTATTCACTCCTTGCTTGGCCAACCCATTCGCAAATGAGTTGGCACTCCTCGTCACCCACCTGTACTGAATCTCAATGTCCCTACCCAGCCATAAGAACTGTTTTTTTTCATTGTTAAAGTTCCACAAACCCTTGTCCTCTGTCTTCAACCAACTGACCACCACCTTTGAATCACCTTCCAGGATCAAACGGCTGATATTTAATTCCTTTTCTCTTCGAATTTCTTCAAGCGCTGCAATGATCTCAGCCCTAAGAGAGTCACCTTCTCCAATAGGGCCAGAGAATAAAGCAATAACAATCCCTTCCTCATTCCTGAAGATTCCTCCAATCCCAGAGGGCCCTGGATTCCTTACACTGCTGCCATCAAAATTCAGCTTTATAAAGCCCGAGGGGGGAGGAGACCAAAACGGACAAAGAGTCCTCTTGCATCTAGCAATGGAAGCAATCTCTTTCCAGTTTCTTAGCAAGTCATCCACAGGAAAATCTGAAAACAACTCCATAGATTTTAGCCAGTGGACAACCCTTAAAAGGATTCGATCTAACAATTCTTCCAATGTTCTTTCCTTGTCGGAAAAAATGCATGAGTTTCTTCCCACAAAGACCAGCATACCGCTGCCCTAATACACCTCCACATAGTCTTCCCTCGCTTCCTAGGCCAACTGAAAAAAGGAGGAGAAAACAAACCTTGGACAATCTTCGGAGGATACCAAGAACACCCAAAACGGGAGAAAACCCACTCCCAAACAGTTTTAGCAGCCTTACAAGAGACCATGAGGTGGTAGCCAGATTCCCCATCAGCTTACAAAGAGCACATCTATTAGAAAGTAGACAATAGTTGGGTCTCTTTCTCTGAAGTAAGTCTAAAGTGTTGATTCTTTCCAGGAAAATTTCCCAACAAAAAAAAACAATTCGATGAGGAATAGGCCTGCTCCATATTTCCTTAACTGGAAAGGACAACCCAAAGGGGATAGGAGGCTGAATTAAGGTTTCAAAGAAAGAAGCACAAGAAAAGGTACCAGAGCTAGAAAGGGTCCAAAATCTGGTGTCTTCCTTAGCAAGGTTTAGGAAGACAATCTCAAGGGAGGCTAGCAAAGTTACCAAGCTATCCAAGTTTGTATCCCTAATTGCCCTACACAGGCCAAGGTTCCATCCAAAGCCAGAAGTGGAGGCTAAAGGGACCAAGAAAGAAGATATGGGTTCATTTTTCAAGTCTGATAGAGCATACAAGAAGGGAATTGGTCCTTCAGAGGAGAATCCTCGACCCAAAGTTGTTCCCAGAATTTTATTCGGTTACTAGAGTTTAGACCATACCTGATCCAAGGGGAGAAAACTGGAAGCAGATTGTGAATGGATTTCGAAGGAGAAGCAGCTGAAGCCCTTGCCAAGATTCCAGAATCCCAGCCATTGTCTTCCAGCCCATGAATGCTAGCCACAATCTTAGTCCACAATTTATCCCTTTTCAATGAAAACCTCCACAACCACTTCCCCAGTAGAGCCATATTCCTTTTCTTGAAATTACCAATCCCAAGACCTCCTAGTTTTTTACACCTAGTGACCACCTCCCAACTCACCCTATGATCTCTCTTCTCCTCTCCAGGCTCCCAGAGAAAGTTCCTTGTTATTTTTTCCAAAAGATTTGAAACCTTTGAGGGGATCTTAAACACTGACAGATAGTAGACAGGTAGGTTAGCTAGGGTAGACCTAATGAGAGACTCTCCCACCTAAAGAAAGATAATTTCTCTTCCAGGCCGCCAGCCTCTTCTCAAACCTCTCCACTACCGGAGCCCAAAAGCTAACACTCTTAGGATTATCTCCTAAAGGGAGGCCCAAATATGTCAGGGGCCAGTCCGAAATTGCACAACCTAGCTCACCTGCAAATTCCCTTACGTCCCTTTCGTTCACATTCACTCCCGCCACACAACTCTTATCAAAGTTTACCTTGAGGTTAGATATCTGCTCAAAGAGTTGTATTGCCAACTTTAGATTCCGGATCCAATTGATGTTCCCTCCTTCACAGAAAATGATAGTATCATCTGCAAACTGTAGAAGTGTTAAGGGAACCTCCCTTCGTACTCTCCACCCTCTTATCAAATTCCTCGAGTCTGCTCTATGGTCAATCTCCCAAGCACATCAACAATCAGGGTGAAAAGAAATGGGGAAAGAGGATCTCCTTGTCTTAGACCTCTCAACGCAGGAAAGAAGTCAAGCACAGCCCCATTCACCAGGATAGAATAATGACAAGTCCTAACACAGCCCCAAATCCACTTACACCACCTGTCTCCAAAACCAAAACTCCTGAACACCTCCATCAAGAAAGACCAATCAACCAAGTCATAAGCCTTCTCCAAATCCAATTTGCAAACCACTCCCTTCTTCTTTGACTTCCTAAAGCTCTCCAAGCTCTCATTTGCAATGAGAATCTGATCGGTGATCTGTCTTCCCTCCACAAAAGCACCTTGGTTGGGTGCAATAATAGAGGGGAGCACCTTCTTTATCCTGAGAGACAACACCTTTGCAATGATTTTGTACAAGCTAGTCACCAGACTAATAGGTCTAAAATCCTTTGGTTGAGAAGCATCTTTCTTCTTTGGGACTAAAGCAATGAAAGTTGAGTTCAAGCCTGGGTTTATTACACCCCTCCTGTGGAACTCCTCAAAAGCTGATCTAAGATCATTCTCCAAAAAACTTTGTGATCACCTTTTCGAGTGATGTTATTGCTGCAAGGCATCCTTCTCATTTTCTAATTGTTGACAGATGTTGTTGTATATATGTTTGGTACCACAAGGGTACTTTTGTAATTTCTTCATTCTTTAAGTTGTACGGCCATCCTAGTATAAATAATAACATATTGCACGCCTGCAGGAATTATTTTTGGGCTCTCTGCCCTCTTGCCTCTCCTCTCTCCCTTTCTCTTGTTCAACATGGTATCAAAGCAGGTCGTCCAGGCCTGAAGGGTGATGTCGAGCAGTCTGATTTTTTTCATCTTCCAAAGTCGAGCAGTCTGTTCCTTCATCTTCCAGTTGTGTCCATCTGTTGTTCGGCTTTCAGCAAGTAGAAGTCTGTCTGACTTTTCATCTTCCAGCGTGGAGAAGGTTCTGTTTTATGGAGAAATTTCCATCTGATGCTCGACTGAAACTTTCATGGAGAAGTTTTGTTTTCATCCCCTGATGTTCGATTGAAACTTTCAGAGGCTATCATCTGATGTTCACGAAGGTATTATCTGTTGTTCATCTACTGTTCATCTGCTGTTCGGCTGCCCTGGTATTCGACTGAAGTACCTTTTTTTTGTTACTTAGTTCTCATTGACTATTCGGCTCCCCTGTTGATGGACTGAAGTAACCTTTTTTACTTTGCTCTCATTTGACTGTTCGGCTGCCTTGAAGTTGGATCTGTACCAGGTCTGCCGATTAGGTGTGTGGTGAACTTCACCTTTCTCCTTCCATTCTGTTGTGGGGTCGTATGATCCCTGTAAAACCGTAGGTCATAAGGACCTGTTTATGTGTTGCAACAACAGTGTTTGTTTTTGGATCCCTATGAAACCGTAGGTCATAAGGACCTGTTTGTGTGCTGCAACAACAGTCTTTTTTTTTTGAGGCAGTGCTCCTCCTTTGGGTGTTGTTTTTAAATCTGAAATCATGAGTGGTGAAGATTCTGCCACATCTGGAGTTTCCTCAATACTGAATGGAATGAGTGGGGGTGGTGACCTATCCTTTCCCATGGCTGTTGTCCCTCTTGATGGTTTAAATTACCTAGAGTGGTCAAGAGGGATCAAGTTGTACATCACTGCAAGGGGGAAGATAGGCTATATTAATGGGAGAATTAAAGAACCACACTCTGGGAGTGCTGAATATAATAGATGGAATCAGGAGAACAGCATGGTTATGTCTTGGCTCTTAGTCTCCATGCAACCTCAAATAAGGAAGAATTGCATGTGGGCTGAAACAGCATATGAGATTTGGGAACAAGCAAAATCTACATATTTAGAACTGCGACACTATGCCAAGATCTATCAACTACAGGCAGAATCGTCTACTTGTAAACAGGGGGAGAGGTGTTTATCGGTATATTACTCTGACTTGACTTCTGTCTGGAAGGAGTTGGACCATTACCAGAATGTGAATTGGAAGTGTGACGAGGATGCAAAACTGTACAAGAAACTTGTCTCCCAGCAGAGAGTGTTTGCTTTCTTACATGGTTTGAACCCTATATATGAATCTATCAGAGTCCAGATTCTCAGTTCTAAGGATCTTCCATCAGTTCAAGAAGTTTATGCTCTTGTACAATCTGAAGAGAGCAGAAGGAATTTGATGAACAGCCCTGATGGAGATGCAGTTGTGTTGGCAGCAAAAGGGGGTGTCTCTACTAGTGTGGGAAATTCTTCCAGGAAAGGAGATCTCCAGAAAAAAATAGAGGATAAAGACAAATTGTGATGTACTCATTGCCAGAAACCCCGACACACCAAAGATACATGCTGGTATCTTCATGGGAAACCAAAATGGGCTCAAGATCTGAATAAGAAGCAAGGTTCAGATGTGAATAAAAGGGTCAGGACAGCAAGGCCCAAAGAAATACATTATGGCCAACATGGCTACTCGGGAGAATCAGCCCTCCATCCATATTGTGACTCAGACACATCTCTCTGGATCTGACCCAAGGGAGGATATTATGAATTCCTTCCGTGACCATTTAGAGCTCTATGGTAGAGCAATTCGTCAGATGGATGCTCCTCCCTCAACCTCATTTGCATCTACGTCAGGTAACTCTGCCACAACTTTCCATGTTGCTTCTCACACCCTTGGCTCTCCATGGATCATTGATTCTGGAGCGTCAAAACACATGACTGGTACGTCCTCTTACTTTCAAATCTATCACCTTCTTTCTGGAAGAGACAAGGTGAGACTAGCTGATGGATCATACACTTCCATAGCTGGTCAAGGAACCATCTCTCTTCCCCTTGGCCTTACCCTCTCTGATGTCCTACATGTTCCAAAATTTTCCATTAATTTGTTCTCTGTTAGTAGTGTTACTAATTCCTTAAACTGCTCAGTGACCATTTTCCCTTCTCATTGTGTGATTCAGGATCTGGCCTCGGGGAGGACGATTGGTAGGGAACGTATGGTTGATGGACTTTACATGCTGGAGAATAAGGCTGGTCTTCATTTTACAGAGTCTATGAGTCAGTCCTGTAAGAGTCAAGTTTATTTATGGCATTGTCGCCTTGGTCATTTGTCTTTTGAGTCTTTAAAAGTTGTGTTTCCAGAACTGTTTAAGTCAATGTCCGTTTCAGATTTCTCTTGTCAAACGTGTCAGTTAAGTAAACATTGTAGAACTCATTTTCTTCAAAAAAATAGTAAATCTGAATTTCCTTTTCACATTGTTCATTCTGATGTATGGGGCCTTGTTACTTTACCATCTGAGAGTGGTTACAAGTATTTTATTACCCTCATTGATGATTATTCTAGATATACTTGGGTATATCCTATGCGAACAAGGGAGGAAGTACCAAAAATTATCCAAGATTTTCAGCAGATGGTCTTCACTCAATTTCAGACTGAAATCCAAATTTTTCAGTCAGACAATGCGTAAGAGTTTTTTCATAGTGATCTCACGGAGTTCTTTTCTTCGCGTGGTTCACTTCACCGTAGCTCTTGTGCCCGAACACCGCAACAAAATGGTGTGGCTGAACGGAAGAACCGACATCTCCTTGAAGTGACTCGGGGTTTACTACTCCATATGAATGTCCCCAAACGTTTTTGGCTTGAGGTTGTTCTTTGCTCTACCTACCTCATTAACCGTATGCCCTCTCGTTGGTTAGAGTACAAAGCCCCACATCAGCTTCTCTTTCCTAAGGCCCCCCTTCTTCCCATTCCTCCTTGTGTATTTGGTTGTCGGTGCTTTGTCCAAAATTTGTCTCCCACTCGTGGGAAATTGGATTCTCGTGCTATTCCTTGCATATTCCTTGGGTACTCCTTCACTCAAAAGGGATACCGTTGTTTTGATCATGTTTCTCGGAAATTCTATGTCTCCATGGATGTTTCTTTCTTTGAGGATGGGCCTTTCTTTCTTGTTTCTCCTCAGGGGGAATATAGGCATGAGGAGAAACTGGTTCAGCTCCCTCCTCTTTCTGATCCTCCTCCCTTTCGTGTCTTCTTCCGTCGTCGCAAAGGCCAACCAAATTCAAGAGCTATGGAGAATCTAGAAGTTGTACCTCCAGTGCCATCAAACTCCTCGGGGGAGGATCATATCCACTCAGGTAACTTGTCTCCCAATGATGTTCCTGATTCTATTGAAATTGATACCTCTGCTGCTAATGACCTTGACCTCCCTATTGCTCACAGGAAAGGTGTTAGATTGTGCACCACTAAACACCCCATTTCCACCTTTGTTTCCTATGAGAACATTTCACCATCTTTTTCGTGCTTTTCTTACCTCTATTGACAGTGTCCCTATCCCCAAGAATGTGGCAGAAGCTCTTTCAGTACCTGAATGGACAGATGCCATGAAGGAAGAAATTAATGCCCTTCATAAAAATGGCACATGGGAACTTGTAGATCTTCCCAAGGGAAAGGATCCAGTTGGATGTAAATGGGTGTTCACTGTCAAACATAGGGCTGATGGAACGGTGGAGAGGTATAAAGCTCGCTTAGTGGCAAAGGGGTTTACTCAAGTGTACGGAGTTGATTATGCGGAAACTTTTGCTCCTGTTGCCAAGATGAACTTCATTAGAGTTCTATTCTCTCTTGTTGCTAATCTAGATTGGGATCTACATCAGCTTGATATCAGGAATGCATTGTTGAATGGTGATCTTGAAGATGAAGTTTACATGATACAACCTCCTGGTTTCCAAGCTCAAGGCAATGAATAGAAGGTGTGCAAGTTGAAGAAGTCTTTATACGGGTTGAAACAATCACCAAGAGCTTGGTTCAGCAAATTCCATGTTGCGGTTTAGCAGAAAGGATACAAGCAATGTCAATCAGATCACACACTGTTTGTGAAAATAGGAGAAGGTAAAATGGCTGCTTTAATAGTATATGTTGATGATATAATTGTTACTGGTGACTGGAAGGATGAAATCTAGAGGTTGAAGAGTTTCCTTGCCACTCAGTTTGAAGTGAAGGATCTAGGGCCTCCCAGATACTTCCTTGGAATTGAAGTTGCCCGCTCAAAAAGGGGTATCTTCATTTCCCAAAGGAAATATGTCCTAGATTTACTTCAGGACACTGGAAAGATGGGAGTGAAGCCAGTTGACTCTCCCATTGATCCCAACCATAAATTAGGTGATAGCCAAGGTGAACCTCTCAAGGATGTGAAACAGTTTCAGAGACTTGTAGGGAGATTGTTATATCTGTCTATGACCCGCCCAGACATTGCTTATGCTGTTGGTGTCCTTAGCCAATTCATGCATGCACCTAGGTCCACTCATCTTGAAGCAGCAGAAAGAATCCTCCGATATCTAAAAAGGTTTCCTGGTGCTGGCTTGTTATTTCAAAGACACGGGCATTTGAAAGTTGAAGTGTATACAGATGCAGATTGGGCTGGATCTCAAAATGACAGAAAGTCTACTAGTGGATATTGCACCTTTATAGGAGGGAACCTTGTTACTTGGAGAAGTAAAAAGCAAAATGTGGTGGCTAGATCCAGTGCTGAAGTTGAATGTCATGCAATGGTTCACGGAGCAGCTGAAAGTATGTGGATAAAGAATTTGTTGGGTGAGTTGGGTTTCCCAGTGGACAAGCCTATGACTCTATTATGTGATAACAAAGCAGCCATAAACATTGCTGCTAACCCAGTGCTACATGATAGAACAAAACACATCAAAGTTGACAAGCATTTTATCAGAGAGAAAGTCATCACAGGCGAAGTGTGTACTCCCTATGTCAGCTCTGAGAACCAACTTGCAGACATCTTTACAAAAGGACTACACCACTCAAGACATCATGATCTTTGTGACAAGTTGGGCATGATTGATATCTATGCTCCAACTTGAGGGGGAGTGTTGACAGATGTTGTTGTATATATGTTTGGTACTGCAAGGGTACTTTTGTAATTTCTTCATTCTTTAAGTTGTACGGCCATCCTAGTATAAATAATAACATACTGCACGCCTGCAGGAATTCTTTTTGGGCTCTCAGTCCTCTCGCCTCTCCTCTCTCCCTTTCTCTTGTTCAACACTAATCAATATCTTCAAAAGTCTGCTCAAAAAGCCATTCTGAGGCACTTTTGTTCTAAAACAATGGTCATGGGAATTTGAATTCCTTGCAGAAACAACAAATCTTGAGCCATATCCTTGAGTATCGTAGTTCTTTCAATGCACAACAGAAGTAGACCATGTTTTGGTCCTTTTCTCAAAATTTATCCTCTGTACTTTTCCCTATAGGTGCTACACATTGATAGAAGCATGTTCTCTATGTTCTTCATTCTCTTCTGGGAATCCCCCTCAACTGCCTCCACAAGTGCCAGGATCCCCATTCAGGTACTGGCAATCTCATCAATTGCAGCCTCTGGTGATGAAGTGATGTTTCAAGTAACTGCAACACTTTCTCGGCCAACTTGGGTGCCTTATCAGAGCTAGCTATATGAGCTGGACAATGGGAAACACTACACCAGGTGAAGCAACTGAGAGGTTGTGGACTGTATCAATGCATCAAGGTTGGCTTGTATGCTACTATACCTAGGGCTGCAGATTGGGTTGTCTGACTTGAAGAACTTCAATTACATTGAGGTTGGGTTAGGGTGGTTCAGGCCAATTGAAAACTTGAGAAATTCCCAATCCAACCCAAGTTGCACCCTAATTATACCTTCCTATAATAATGACTTTCTTGCTGTGCCTGTTGAGGCTCTCAACTAGAAGCTGAACAGCACCAGTCGCACCACAATCACCTATTTGTTCTTGTTGCATATACATATATATTCAACATTGAAAATAAAAAAGTAAGGTGCTTTTGGCTTGCACATATAGGTCTTTAAACATGGTTGCCAGACATATGTCTCACAATGATTGTGTACAGCAACTGTGTAGCAGATCAAGACCGCAGTTTACAGCTCTTGAGCTTTACTTTATTGTTCTGTATAAAACATAATTTAGGGTCTAAAGTTTGAAAAGAAAGCATGTCTGACCTTTGTAAAATCTTGAACTCCTTCCACCCTTGACATGCTACAACTGATTGTTAAGAGTGTTGTAGTCTAGACTTGTGATATCTTCTGTTTCTATTTTTTTTTATTATTTTTATGTTTTCCTTTGCATTCTGTATGTTTACATTGTTTGTGCTCATATGACTCCATTTTAATTTTTCCAGTCAAAACCACCTGAATCTGATTCTGTTGAACAATGTGCCTTTATTTTTCAATGTTCGTGATGGCCCCTACATGCCAACATTGCGACTTCTTCATCAATGTAATTTATTCCTTTGGCTAACCTCTTATTTATAAATAGTATGTTATATATTAAACATTCTTTAAGCTTTAATTACTGAATTGCTGTTTTTGTTCTGAAATCTACACTGGGATGATAAGTTCATACGTGAGCAGTAGTAGCTTGATTCTCATGTTTCTAGATAGGAAAAACTCATAGATTCCATTTTGGATGTCTTAAACGGTTGAAGTTGGACACACACAATATAGGATCTGGTGATTTTCCCTGGAATACTATATTAGCAAGGCTTTAATTGTAACAATTGGATGTTAGAAGCTATGAAGAGGCTTTTGGTTAATGACCAAGGAAGTTGATATTGAGAAATAGTTCATATTTGCCACTTTCTTGATCTTATGCTCTCTTTGTTTTTCAGATCCTGATATAATGAAAAGGTTACAAGTGGATAGGGGTGCAATTAAATTTGTCCTTGCTGGTGCAAACATAATGTGTCCTGGCCTTACATCTCCTGGTGGTGCCTTGGATGATGATGTTCTGCAGGAAACTCCTGTGGTACAAGCTTTTGCATTTTTTCCATTTATTACAATTGAATAATGATAAGTTCATGTGTTTATTAGGCCAGACTTGTATATGGATTCCCTCACCATTTTTTGGAGTGTAGAGTTGTTTTGTTGTAGTTACCTTAGCTACTTCATTTCTGTTCAGGAAGTTTTTGAAGGAAACTGAAACTTATATTTCCCAGTTTTGTTGATTTCTAGAATCATAAATATTTTTTCTTCAGGCTATTATGGCTGAAGGGAAAAAGCATGCTCTTGCCATTGGTTTTACAAAAATGTCAGCAAAAGACATGTAAGTTCTCTTTACTTTGGTTGTGACTGGTTTCCTATCCTTTTAGGAAGTATTATTGCATATTTTTTCGGTAATAATCTTTTTTGGTAAGAGGAATATTTCATTAATCATCAATGCACAACAAGAACACAGACAACCAGATAAAAAGACTCAGACCTCAATACAGCCTACTTGACACTACTTAAAACAGCAGTAGCACAAACAATCATTCCTCAAACATACGAATCCAATAATCAAACTGGGGGAAAAATAAAACACTTCCAATCAGCAACTAAACCTTTTAGTCCAACTCTTTAATTGACAAGATAATAAGTTCCTTTGTTCATTCTTTTCTTACACTTCTTTGTTCCAACCCTCCAGTTTTGTTTTCAGTTCTTGTAACTCCTTGCAAAATTTGTAACCCTTCCGTCTAGCCACATGTTCACAAATTTAAAGGGAGATTGTCTTGTGGCAGAACTCTTTGAGGAACTAAGATGGAGCAATGATATAATATTGGTCTAGGTAGAGCTATGCATAGGAGGCCTGTCCAGTGGTCTTCCCAGTCCTCACAAAGGAGAAGTATATCTAGTTTAGAGCAAATAGGATCCACTTGAACGTTTGACCATATGACCATATGAAACTTCCTATTTTTTGGCTAGCTCCTTCAAACCACAAAGTATTTGTGAGATAATTTGTCTTCTTTTTATTGCAGAAGAACCATCAACAAAGGAATTGGTGTGGACAACATGCATTATCTCAATGATGGTCTTTGGAAGGTAACTCCATGGCAAATACCTATTACATATACATTAGTGTATGAGCATTTGTCAAGTCTCATTTGGTTACTCTTTAGAATGTCTTACACAATATCTTGTAGTGGAAATTCAATTTAGCTTGATAGGTTACAATAGCCACTTGCAAATACATATACATTTAAGTTATTTTCTTTCATAATCAACAAAATTTGATGGTTATCAATAAAAAATATATGTATAATATTTAAGAATGTGAACTTCCATTTTTTTTGGTAGAAATTTGAGCTTCCATTAGCTGCTTTGCTTCTTTGAATTGCAAGCTGAGGGTGTTATCTGTAGGGATGGAAAATTTACCCATTTCCCCAATCCCTGCAGGGAGCCACCCTGAATGGGGCGGGGATGGGGAGAGTACACCCCGCCCCGTGGGGATCTGCGCTTATATATCTATCTATGTATACACATATTTTTTAAAAAAATATGATTGGATATGTTTGAATATATTTGGATCTTTTTTAATAGGATTGTAAATTTTAACTATTTTAATTTTAATTTTAATTTTTTAAATGAAATAAAAAAAAATAAACCAAAATGATTAACATCTTAAAAAAATCACGGGGAGTGGGGATCCCCATGGGGATGGGGATAACCTTGTCCCCGCTAGCGAGGACAGGGACGGGAATAGGGATTTTCATGGGGATGGGGATGGGGAGTGGCTCCCCGTTGCCATTCCTAAGTGTATGCTGTTAGAAAGGAAAACAAAAAAGTATACCATATATCAGTATGGGAAGATGTGATTGTAATCTTAAGTGCATAAAAAGGATCACTACCCAATGGTGGTATTAATCCTAGCTATCTAGGATTTGGGGAGGGCTGGACTGGAAATGGACCTAACCTTCTGCATTTTCTTGCATAAAAATGATCAATCTCAGTTTTAATCCTATGTTCTCAATTTTGTCAGCCCAAGATTTTACTGTAGCACGAAGCAATGTTTGGTTTATCACTATGTCTACCATATATGTATTACAATTATTATTGTTGTTGTTAGGACAAATGATAGTGTAAAGGACTCCTTACCTTATTCTTATTATTAAAAAAATCATTATTAGCATCATTATGATCATCCATACCTTCTTTTGTCACATCACAAATGAAACAGTACTAATAGTTTAAACCTTCTCATCTTTGTAAAAGTAAATTCCTGTCTGTTGTCTACCTTGGTTGAGAAATTAATGATCATAAGTTCAGTCATGTTCAGTCATGTCCAGTCATGTCTGAGACTCTGAGTAGGTATACCTCTCTCAACCCACTTCAAGATTTTATGGGATCAATTTGTTGGAGTTCATATAGGATCATGGTCTAATAAGGATATGTCGCATGAGAAGGAATCTTTCACTAATATATTGGTGTCAGATGGGACATATGACAATACAAGGTTGGGTTTGGTGTTTTAGGATCACAGTCTAACTTATCTTTCCTTTTTTATCAGAATTTGATCAGATGTTAGAACATTTCCCGACTTCCCACTTTTGTGAGGTTCTCATTGAATTCTCCACCCTTTGTTTATCAGTAAAAGTGCTTTTATTAATAAAGAGATATGAACATTAGTACAGAGATTGAGTAGCCTCGGTTACCCCATTTTCCTTTAAGAATCCATCTAAGATTTGTTTTACATCCTTACAACTGAGCCCAGAAACAGTGTTCCCTATTAGCCCTTTGTTTCGCTAGCTGGTCCGCAAATCCATTTGCTTCTCTTGGAGTCCACTGGTATGATATCTGCATATCCTTTGTAATATGATTAAGTTTCTTGATCTTGTTTCTGAATACCCAAGGAGTCTTCCCATTTTGCTTTAGCCAACTGATAACTACTTTGGAGTCACCTTCTACAGCCAACTTCCTGATCCCTATCTCCATGGCTTTTTGTATTCCGAAGACCACTGCCTTTAGTTCAGCTGTAATGGAGTCTCCCCAACCAATAGGGCCCAAGTACAGCCCCACTACTGTCCCCCTGTCATCTCTTATAACCCCACCAGTTCCAGCCATACCCGGGTTGCCATAGCTGCTCCCATCAAAGTTTAATTTAAGGAGTCCTGATTCAGGAGGAACCCAACTTCTTACTTCCTTCTTTTTTGCAGATGACAAGGATGCTACAGTCTACCAATTCCTGATTATATCATCCATAGTAAAGTCTGAAAAAAAGTCCATAGATTTCACCCATGAACTTACTTTAATCATAATCCCTTCTATCAGTAGATCCTTACACCTTTTCTTCCCTTAAAAAATTCTGTGTGTGCATCTCCATAGAGTTCTTCCTCTTCTTTTTGGCCATCTGAATGTGGAGGCATCAAACGGTCCCCCCAGGCTCACCGGGGTATCCCACCTGCATCCAATTGAATTCTCCACCCTTCATATGCTATAAATGGTTTCAGCATTGCCCAAATAAATTTTAGTTACATATACAAAAAAATGGAACGATAAGTTGAAATTATCATGAAGGAATTAGAAGCTTAGATGTATAAATTGCCATTTGTCATTTTGCAGATGGAGCGACTGGAGTAAAAGTGCATTGGCCACTGATAAAAAATGCATTAATGGCTACTTCTCCACTGTTAAGAATCAGGTGTCTTTGTATTAGATATACTTGATTACTACACGCTTGTGGTGTTGTCTTGTTAAGCAAGTATCCAGATATTTTGTCACACAGAATAGAGATGTTGAAACACCCACGTTGATTTTTGACCATCTTTTTATGGTAGAAAAATAGAAAAAGGTGAAGATATTTGAATGGGTTTCTCTTTGTACAGTTCGTTCTTTGCTTCAATATTAGTGGTACAGTTAAATTTTCTTTGAGGTCCTTTTAATTCTGTATACATTTGAAAGAGCTTTATTAGTATAATTTCATCTTCAAAATGAGCTTTCATTGATTTCCTATACAAAGGTTGTGTATTTTGAATGCTGTGGCTGGCTGAACTATATTTTTAGCTCTTCACCTAGCTTGCTGAATGGATGGGTTCAATTTGGTTGAAGTAGATTGTGACCAGTCAACAAATAGGAAAACTAACCATGTACAGACTTCATATTGCAATAACTTCATCTCATGTTTCTGAAATACTACCAAATCCATCTTCCTATTGAGGGAAGTTGCTACATGATGCAGTAATGGGAGTTGGCAGCCTGTATTTCCCTTGAGAATCAGCCATATGTCCAAAAAAGCCATGTCCTATTCTGCAGCCAAACCCCGATGATTAAAAGTATTGATTATTGGATATGAGAAGAGTTTATAATGGTGAGTTAATATTCTTTTTTGATAGTGCATTTTCAAATAAAGGTAAACTGTTTGACATCTAGCTCTTGTCTAATGCATGTGGGGTTGGGTGGGGAACCATGGACAGTCCTACGAGGTCTTTTTAATGTTCAAAATTGTGGCCTGGCTAATATAATAAATATGGTAAAATAAATGAGTAAAATTAGAGAATTAAGATTAATCACACCCAAATGGGATATCAACTGGATCAACCTAACCGTGCAGGGAACTGGGAATCCATACTGTCCCAACAAAGTAGTGGGCGTAATTTCTCCATTGAATAAGCACCCTACTGAATAAGCATATCTAGTTTTGATCAGGTTGTGAATAGGTCCTAGGGTAGCACATGGCTATGCTTTCCTATGAGAAAACATGGCTTAACAGTAAGTTTGGTAAGCCAGAATGTTCATAAAACACAATGATTACTTTTGTGATATCTGCTTATGAATCAAGTTTGTCTGGGTTTCTGATGTTTTCAACAAGCATTTTATTAGGCTATTAGGTGCAAGTTTCTCCACGGGCTAGTATTTGCCTAACCTTTTTTATTGTTTTATCCATGCAAACTGCAGCAATGTGTAGTCTTGGTCAATGCTTTGTTGGACAGATCTGTTGTTCGGCTGGACAGGTTTTAGAGGATTCAGTCCTGTCTAGTCAATGCTTTCTGTTAGACTATTTTCCCGAAAACCATTAGTGGCTCGTAACTGTCATAGCACTGAAGGACAAGAGGCTTAGATATGTAGATGCACCGAGGCTACAACCCCATCCGCCTACCTTACAGAGTTCCAGTACAGGTGCACAGGAGGAGATTTGTATTTTGCTCGAGTTCAAGTGAACAATCGTTTTTAGGTACTTTTTCCAGGTTGCACAGGTTGAAAAATCTCAGTATTCTTATAATAATTTGCAAGGAAGAAGGGGGAAGTCAGAAAACTACTAGGTATATAGAATCACTTTCATGAACTGCCTGGCATCTTGGTCAAGTTTCCTGCACATGCAACATCCCATGCTACCCCTTCTTGTGGGCATGTTACTAATCAAGAAGAGACACAGAAGCTCCTCTAGTAAAGCTAGATCTTCACAACCTAGCACCATAGTGGTTGGTCCTATCACCCATAGTTGCTTGATGCTCCATTAAACCAACTAGGTGGCTACGACCAAATCCTTGCTGTCTCTATCTTGCTGTTGTTAGATTCTTCTAACTGGGGTGTCAACGTCTCTAGTCTCTACTGGGGATAACCCAGTGCACAATGGGATCTGAATTCTGAAGTTCTGAACTTGACGGTGAACAATTGTACATAATACGAGTAACACTAAATAGTAAATACTATTGAGTGTAACATACAACTAAATCTGTTGAGGCAGTGAGGAACTTCTTAAAATATAAATTGCCTTGTCGATACATGCTTTGGTAGTGTTTCGGTTCTCATCTTCTACTTGGGACTTTATCATTATTTGAATTTTGGTAAGTACGTTTGGTTGCAAAATACTTTTTCATTTGGTGAAGTGAGTTGTCATTGTAATTTATAAAGCGTCTCAGTATTAGAGACCCGTACGTAGCTGCGAGTGGATTTTGGTGGACAAACAAAAGGGAGACGCAACGTACATAAATGTTGACAATACGTGAGCAGAGAACAGCAGATATGGACTGTGCTTGTGCTTGAATCCATCCACATTTACATCCAAAACTCTGGAGAACGCAAGCTTATTTGTCCTCTACTCATCATTCCGACTCATTTTGTTGGGGTTATGCCTTGTATCTTCATTTGGAGAAAAGCCAAATCCACAAGAATTTCCATAAAAGGTAACCCACATCTCTTTCCACTACAATAGTCCTCTCCCAACTCCTAATACCTCTTTACATTTCTCCATACGCAAAGACACAGGAGAGAGAGAGACCCAAAAGCTAAATAAAATAAGTCGATACCTTTTGACCTTGGTATACCATTAACCCAAGTCGCTATTGAACCTTCCTCGTTGGTTGTTTCATATTTGGAGTGTAGGCAAGTCAAAAGGGAAACAGTCTCCTTCAAACCAAACGTCCAAACCCATAAATCACCGATCCCGCATTAATTTTATATGGGCACAGAATAAAATTAACGACTTGGATAAGATTCTATTTAAATCTATTGGGTTCAAGATTTGGATGCATCATTAATAAGTTAAACTAACAAAATTATTATATTGTTAATAAAATAAACCAAAAGTGATTTTTAATATTAATATCGTGAATAAATTGATTTAAATAATTTTTATGCGACTTGAGCCTATCAGCTATCACTCTTTAGTAAAAATACAATATTCAGAAATAATTGCATATTACTTTTATGTATATATTTATATTATCATTGTTATTATTTAAAATATTGTTAGATCAGGATTAGATTGGGTGGATAACTGGATAACAATCCATCATCATCATCATCAATGTTCAAAATGTCCACTTCTCACGTGTAAACAGATTGATAATTTTTTTTTTTTTTTTGCTTTTTATTTTTACTTGTTAGGTTTGATAGTTTGCAAATATGTGCAGTTAGGCAATTATTACTATTTAAATCTATTAAACCGACCTAACTAAGTATTGCATGTACCCGTGACCCTTAAAATCAATATGTATTGTACGATACACAGTGATATGTTGCGATATTTTAAAAACTCTGGTCATCATTATCATTATCATATAATAAGCATTATCCCAACTACTACATATATGATATATCTTCTTGCTCCACTGTTCCACTCTGTTCTGTTCACTAAAATGACGATTCAAGATCAATGTTCATAGATAGCAGTTTGACAAAATTTTTAATTCTGATTGTGAACCTGACATTTGATATTTGGGCACATAGGTGGAGTGGAGTCATTTTGGTGGATCAAGTTTAGGTTGTTTAAATCAGATGCGATGAATTTGAATTCACACAAATGGATACTCTTTACAGCCCCAATTAAGTTCAAAGAAGAGCTGTACAATGGGGTTGATATGAACATGATATTTGATATGGATGGAGGGAGAGTGGCAATAGTTTCAAAAGGCAAGATATATCCACATACATGATATTTGATATGAACTACAAAAAACGAGGTGTTGTACTTCTCGCTACGGTGGGATATGCTACAAACAAGAGCTGTACAATGGGGGTACGTAACCCAACCAACCAAGTTATCCACTCTTGATTGTGTACATTACGTTACGTGGCCCACTGTACACGACCGGTTTGTGGAAGATCCTGAATCATCGATCCTTTCTTCTCAACCTATATTATATTATTAACGTTACATTTTCTGTATGCATTCACGTCAGACAAGCTAGTTTAAGAAACGCATCTTGTTCTCTGGAAGTTGTTGTCTGGTCTTCATGTGTCCCAACTAGGTCCCTGGCGTTGGATGACTCTCTGTCCCAATCCGTCCTGCAGATCACTGTGACAATTGACAAGGCACACACAATTTGAGCCGCTAGAAGGCCATAGCACAGACCAGTAAAACCCATTTCCAAGACGAAGGTCAACACCAGGGCCACGGGTGTGCCCACCAAGTAGAAGGCGTAGAAGTTTATTGCGGCACCGACCGTGGGCCTGGCGCTTCCTCGGAGCACGCCGCAGCCCGTTGTCTGAGGGCAATTCCCCAATTCACAGAGACCAATTATGGGTAAGGCCACCATGGTCAGCTCTAGAACCTGTGCATCTTGGGTGAACACTCTCCCCCATGCTTCTCTGCCCAGACTGCACCACAGAAACCCCACGACGGAAACTGCAACAGCCAGCGCCATGGACACTATTGTTGCTAGACGAGCCTTGTTCGCTCTGCCTGCGCCGAGCTCGTTGCCCACGCGCGTTGAGGCTGAGGCACCGACGGCGGTAGGCAATGTGTACATGAGAGATGTTGTTTGTATTACAATAGCTGACGTCGCTAGGCTTACTCGAGGGTTGTAGAGATATCCGGCTACGAGGGTCATGAACTCGTACCACCACCACTCTAGACAAACAGCAAGACAACTCGGCAGAGAGAGTCGAAGCAGCTTCCCCCATTCCCCTCCCACCAGTGAGATTGTTGGAGGCGGAGATGCTGCAGGTGACAGCAGTGGCGCGTACAGAGGTTCGTCGGAGGTGCGAGTGCAGAACATGTAGCATACGAGGAGGAGAAGGGTGTTGAAGTTGGTGATGATCGTGGCTATTGCAATTCCAGACACTCCGAGGCCGAGGTTGAATGCTAAGAAGATGGTAATGGGTGGGTGCAGAAGGACTGCTGGTAGAGTGCACCACATTAATGGCCAGGTTGTACCTTTACTACGTAAGTAGATCCGCAGTGGATGAAGAAAGCTATTCAGTATAAGGTCTGGGAGGGCAAAGTGGCAGTAGAGACCAGCAACTTGTGAGATTTCTGGGTTCTGATGAAGCTTAAGCATGATGGGTTCGAGGTTAACCCAGAGAAATCCGATGGGGATAGAGGCACATAACAGCATGAGAATAGTTCTTAGCAGGGTGATGACTACTAGGGAGAGGTTGTGAGAGCCGAAACCCTGGCTGCAGATGGGCTCCATCCCCATGGCAAGGCCTGAGAGGATTGAGTATCCGGTGATGTTGGTGAAACCGATGGCAAGCGCACCTCCAGCCATCTCCAGTGCGCCCAGTCTCCCCATGCACACCACTGAGATCATGTTCTTAAGGTAACCAACCAAGGCTATGGCAGCTATTGGGAGGGCTATGTCCTTGGTTCTCTTTAGCTCTTCTATAACCTACCAAAAAGTAAAATGACGATCATCGATCATGTCAGAATGGAGAACAACAATGCACATTTATTAGATTAAATTTAGTGGGTGGTGAAGACTGAAGAGACTACTCTTGGAGCTTAAAGGTTTAATTTGTACCTCTGCCATTGTCGGGCACTTTTGGATTATTTGATTTCCTGCAAACATCTCCTACTTCTTTTTCCTCCTTTCTTTTTGTCTGGATAGAACAGGAGGTGGAGAGAAGAGATCTTTGGGAGGTGGGGAGTACAGTGGGGTTGAGGGGAGAGATCTAGAGGGTAGTGAATGCAGTGAGCCTTACAGTATGGGAACTAGCTAGCTAGGAAGACTTATATATATATAAGGCTGGGACTGGGAGCAATGGAGCATGCACAAATCATGTCTTAACCATGTGAGATAAAAACCAGGGTTGCCTCTCTAGTCTCCATCTACTCTATTTAAGTTTCGTCGTTTACCCAAAGAAATTAATGCATGCTTCATGCTTATTTTTTATTTCCATGTAAAATAATATTTTGAGATTTCACAAAAAACTAACGAATCTTAATTGTAACCCAAAAATAAACCCTAGACAGCACCACCACTACTATTGCTGGGGGTGTGGTTTCCGTCCTTAACTGAGCTACTTGTTTTTGTGAAATTAAAGGCCGATGTACTCACTATTGCCATGCATGTTTTTTATATAACCAGAGAAAGATTCTGCTTTAATGGACAGTATATCAAACACCATTGGAACGAAACCTTTCTGGCAATATCATTTTTTTTTTCCAGCAAGGGAACACACAGAAGCGCTAAGCTACATGAACAGATCCCTGTCATGATATCATATATTCTTCTGGCATATGATGACAAGTCAATTATCATAACTGAAATATATAATGTGGAACGACCAGAATTGTACAAACTTTCGTTAAGAAGAACAATCTGGGCCACAGACCACTTATAGTTTGACACAATGTTTTCGAACCGCCATTGACCCTGGACGGTCGGATCCTTCGGCCTGGTAAACGTCCTGGTAAACGTCCAGCAATTGGTTTTGTTTTATCTCAAACTTGGTCTTTGATAAAAAAATTGTTGAATTGGTTAATAACCCAATAACTTAGGTGATTGAACCGTTGATTCATTCAATGTTTTTTGGCTGTTTTTTATTTTAATTATTTTTTTTTATCAGAATGAGCCGTCTGTTCGAACCGGATTGTCAAACAAGAAAACCGATGATCAAAACGATTCTGATTTATGGTTGGTCTATTCTATATCTTCAGTACAGGGCTTTCGATTCCTTTCTCTATATTCGATTGTTCCTGCTTCAGTCCTTGTGGGGGATGTGGATGAGAACACTAATGGTCGGGCCATAGCTTGGCATTGGGCAAGGAAGTAGACATGGAAACTTGGGAGCAAGGTTCAAAATATCGATACACCTGATATGCCAATAGAGGCCTATCGGGCTGTATCGGTAGTTTTTTTTTTCAAGTCTGATTTAGAGGGGCTGGTTTAAAGTCCATCCACCCCCTGAACCGGTCAAAACCCTAATACACCCTCTGTAGGGGCATATCAGGAAGCTCCCAATATGATGAGCCAATACATGTCGATACTTTGAAACTTGCTTGGGAGGTGCCCTTGATTTCCGCCACGCACAAATAATAATCAAACCACCTTCACACAATTTGTGGAATGTTTGGTTTAGTTAGGCTATGTTTGGATAATCTTTAGAATTTGTACTTTTAAATCCCATGCAGGGCTTAAAAGTGTTTTGGCTTCAGATAGTGTTTTTATAAAGCAATTCTTACCAAATTCTCAAAACACTTTTATCTCAGGTTTGTGGTTCACAGCCCAAAGTTCAAAAGCCAAAGCTAATCCAATTAAGAGCTTAATATTTAAATGTTGTTCTGTTGTACACATTGTTTTCAAAACCGGATCGGACTGGACGGTCGGACTGGAAAAACCGGGAACCGATCACCTGATTGGTTCTGTTTTCCTCCAAAATTGCTTTTTCCCCAAAACTGTTGATTTTGGTCAGCAAACCGCTGAACCAACCGGTTAATCGTTCAAACCGTTTGAATGATTTTGACCGTTTTCCAATTTTTTAAACTTCTTATTTTTTTGTCAAATCGGGCCCGTCGTTCAGGTCGAGTAGTTAGACCATTCGAACTGATAACCGGACCCCTGACTAGTTCAGTCACCGGTTCATTTTTAAAAACCATGTTTGTACATGTTGGGCATGTTCTTTTTTCTGGATTTTGAGGATTTTGAGAAAGGGGAAAATCCATTAACCAAGATACACATGTTCTTTCTTCAGATTAATGTGGGTCTATAATTATTTTTTCTCTCAATAACTTTCTCACTTGGGGTAAAGTTGTGAAAACATTGATGAAACAAAATTGTTCATTTTAGTAATTTTTTTTTATAAAATTTCTATTATCTTATTTATCTAAAAAATAAAAGAATATAAATAAATGCATTTATCAGGATAAGTCACCGGGTTTGTTTTTTTTTTTTTTGTTGTGGGGGGGTGGATTATCTAATCTAACGAAGCCTACTACCTAACCTTGAAATGATTCAAAGCTAATTTCTAAGATAGCTTCAGAATATTTAATGCATGACATGCCAATCGGCAGTTCTCTCCACCTCATCCTCCATAAATTGCATGCTTATAAAGCTTGGAAGCACATCCTGCCTCAACACTCCATATCAGCTGGTTACCTACCAGCATGATCTTTTTTTTTCTTCCTTTTTGGTAATTAAAGAATCTATAAGCATAATCTAGCGAATCCTCAATAGCAAGACACCTTCAAACGTATCAGAACAGATTGTTGCATTATTTATGCACTCTGTCCTGTTGAAGATGCACTTCTATTGGAGTTCTAACAATGGATCCTATTAATGGAATAACAAAGTGGGGTTCATGTAGCGGACCCCATATGCTAAGGATAAGGCTTAGATGATGTTAATGATGATAATGATAATGATAATGATGATAATGGGCAATAAAACACTTGGTCGCATGATTTGGTAACTTCCACCATGAATCTGATATTTCAAAGGCAGAGAACGGGGGCTATTACTAATAAGGTTCAAAATATCGATTCGCCTGATACGTCGATAGGAGTGTATCTGATGAATCAATACCCTTTTTTTTTACATTTTTTTTATTTTTTTGAAACCGGTTCAGGGGGGTGGTTTAGGACTCCTCCACCCCATGAACCGGTCAGACCCCCCAATACACCCACTATAGGGGTGTATCGGAGGGGTCCCAAAACAATATGTATAAGCCAATGCAAGCCAATACATATCGATACTTTGAACCTTAATTACTAACATGGTGTTTCTTTCAACTTTCAACTTTCAACATTAAATATTTTTGAATAGTATTTCCTTCTCTTTTGTGTTGAATTGAAATCTTTGTTTTTCTTACCATTTACGTCTAAACAAAGTAAAAGGGACAGAAAATAAAGTTTTAGCTATAAAAAGGGGCGAAAACAATAGTTGAAATATTTCACTCTAAAAAAAAATTCCGTCCAATTCATAGAGAAACAGGTGCAAGTTTATGGTAATTGTCATTTATTATTATGATATATTCTTTTTTCTTCCTTTTAGTGGACAAAATCGATACATTACTTTAGATGGAAGAGGAATTTGCCGTCATCAAGGCCAAGAAACCCTAGAACTGTGTAAGCAAGTTCTAATTTTGTCGTTAAAAGAGATATTCGAATGGGTCCAATAGTGGAAGTCTGACTAAGAACCTGTAACACGAGCCATCGATCCACGTGCTTCCTTTGCATTTGCTTCACCTCAATATCAAACTTTGGTTTCTTTCAGAAAAGATTAAATGGTTTTTATTCACGGTGATTAATAAGTCCACACGGACCTAGCTTTTCACCAACTATTTTATCATAATTAAGTTTATATTATATATAATATTTTTAATTTTTATATCTATGACTTTTTTATTTTTTTTATAAAGTTTGTCTCACTATTAAGTTCAAACGGATTGAACTTAAATATATGAAATTTTGAGTTAAACTATATTTGTTTAGCTTGAACTGACCTCAAGCTCAAACTTGAACCTCATATTTCTCTATAAGCCAAACTCCAATAAAAAGATATTCAGGTCGGTTCGAATCAAATTCACCTATGGTTTTCAAAATCAGATCGGACCTCACGGTCGGATCGGAAAAATCTGGAATCAGTCATTTGACTGGTTTCGTTTTTCACCAAAACTGTTGATTTTGGTCAGCAAATCACTGAACCGGCTGGTTAACCGTTTGAATCGTTCAAATGGTTTTGACCGTTTTTCAATTTTTTTATTTTTTTGGTCTGAGCAGGCTAGTCGTTTGGGTCGAATAGTCGGACCATTCGGACCGGTAACTGGACCCTTGACCGGTTCGGTTTTAAAAACCATGAATTCACCCCTATATACATATTGTTTCTTAAAATTTCTCTACCTTTGCATGAGTTGGATTTAATTAAGTTTATATTATATATAATATTTTTCATGGTTTTCAAAATCGGACCGGACCGGAAAAACCAGGAACCGGTCACCTGACCGATTTTGTTTTTCCCCAAAACCGTTGATTTTGGTCAGAAAACCGCTGAACTGATCAATTAACCATTTGAACCATTCAAATGGTTTTGACCGTTTTTCAATTTTTTTTATTTTTTTGTCAGAACAGGCCAGCTGTTCGGGTCGAATAATCAAACCGTTTGAACCGGTAATCGAACCCCTGATCAGTTCGGTTTTAAAAACCATGATATTTTTAACTTTTTTATGTATAATTTTTCATTTTTTTTAGGAAATTTGGCTCACTATTAAATTCAAGCAGAGTGAAATTAAATATATAAATTTTTGAGTTGAGCCAAATTTGAATTCAGTTATCTAACTTGAACTGGCCTCAAACTCAAACTTAAACCTCATATTTTTCTATAAGCCAAACTCGAATAACAAGATATTCAGCTCGGCTCCACTCAAATCGACCCCTAAATACACCTTATTTCTTAAAATTTTTCTACTTTTGCATTTGGATTTTAACATCTTCTGTGAATAGGACCAGTTCTTTTTTAGTGAAAGGAGCGAAAATCAACTCATCTAACCTATAATCGTCATAGATGTAGTAGAAGGAATAGGGAGGGCGCTGTTGGGGAGGTTGCTTATATCCTGATGACCTTTGCTCCATGCATGAAATCTTTCATCAATGCCAACCTGTAGTGTATTATGAAATCATCTCTGTCGTCACAGACCTCTCTCTCTCTCTCTTAATTGCAATAACACCTTCTACTTGATGATCAGAAGGAACAAAATATAAAGAAACTGTGACTGAGTATTAAGAACTGTGACTGAGTATTAAATAAGAGAGAATCAGGAAGTTGAGCTATCAAACCAAATATAAAGAAACTGTGACTGAGTATTAAGAACTAAAACCAATACTCTCTCACTCTCTCTCATGTCAAAGCTGCATGGCCAATGCTTCACATTAATGGGTGGGAGAAGAAAATCCAACCATCAATGCCCAATAGAAATAATATAATATTATGAATCTCATTTTTGTAATCTAATGCAAACTAATCATGCGACCACCACCAACACGCCGGAAAAGTTGACATTAGCTAGTTAGATTATGTTCCCTTTCATGTCACACACAGGGCCTGTTTGCTTTTTGGTTTATGTGTTCTTTAATTTGGTGAAAATTAAACCATACTGTGTCAACAGGGATTCACTTTTGCTTACTTTGTAACCCATGTTAGCATGCACCGAAAGGTTTATATATATCTAGAAGATTCCATCTCTCAAACGTGGGCAACAGGGCTCTTTCAAACATGAGCAACCGCCACCTCTTGATTTTCAGATCTAAACCTTAAAACTGTAAATCCTAACATTTCAACTCTAAATCTTAAAACCCTAAAGCTAAAGCATAAGATAGTTTTGGTCGGATGCATATCCTCTGACTAGGGTAGGAGCCAAGTATTTTTCTTGTCATTCACCAATAGCCATTAGAATTAAGAAGCCTTTTGCTCCTTCAATACCAATGAAATCATAGCCAAGAACAACCTAAAAATGTGTATTTAGCCAAAAGATATTAATCCCTGGTTAATTAGGACTCTCTTTCCTATCCCTTGACACAATACTAAGGGTCCTTTTGGTTTGTAATCGGAATCAAAATCCTTCAGAATCGGAATCAAAATGGTCAATTCCCATAATTTGTTTGGTTCAGATAGGAATGGAAATGAGAATTAAAATCATTAGGAATGAGATTTCATTCTCAAGGGAGGGGTAAGGAATGACCATTCCCTCAAATGGAATTCCAGTAGAAATGAGAATGGGATTCCAATTCTAACCAACCAAACAATTGGAATCAAAATAGCCCATTCCAATTCCGATTCTAGACCCTTGTTCCCACGAATCAAATGGGGCCTAAGTTCTTTTCGTCTTAATAACAAAAGTTTTCAGCTGTTTGAATTCGAACCAAATATCTCCTTCCTTCCAATATATCTATCATCTAGTTCACTTTACCCGGAATTGGTGGGCTACTCATCACATTAAGTGCCCGTTTGGGAAGGCTGAAGCACAGCGGCTTCTAGTTTTCCAAGATGGGCCCTATACAGAGACTTTAAGCTTGTTTGGTGAAAAATTTGGAGATCCCAAATTAGCTGTTAGCTTAAGCCTCTTTTAGGTAGCTTATCCAGCGCACCTTGAAACAGCTGAACCAGCTTAACTGAATGTTCAGGTCTGCCCTCCCAAATGGTCTCTAAGTACCCATTTGGCAGGGTTTTCATGCACTGACATCTGGCTTTATGAAGTAGATCCCACTCAAATAGTCTATAAGTTCTGTTCGGTGAAAAACCCTATATCTGTCTTTCAGGCAAAAAAAGCCTGGATCTCCCACAAGTAAAAACTCCACTCATCTGGCATCCAGTCACAATGTTTATGTAATGTTTTTAATCCACCATTGATCCAGCCGATTGAACTGTTCGAATCATCATGGGAAGATGTTCTCAATGTACGGTTGGATTTACATTCTTGCAGAATGTAGCCAGCTAGGAATAGGGATTTAAGATGAAATTTCTTATAGTGACTTCTCTAAAACAGCTCAGTGAAAGCAGCTCAATGGCTCAATCAAAGCTTCAGTCCTCCCAAATGCCTCCGAGGGCCAGTACCTTTCACCTTCTGACCTTTCTGCCCACCCCATTAAATTACCATGCCTTTGAAAAATATATGAGTATTATATATAATACCACACTACTATAGTGTGAAGATGAATGTCATTATTCACGTAATTGCTTGTTCTTTTGCTCATTCAAGTAAATATTAAATTCTCTTCTTTGATTCCAGTAAAAGATAGATTAAATGGATGGCTAGAACTAACTTGAAATCATCATCATCATCTCAGCCTAAGTCCAACTGTTTGGTATATATAGATACCTCTTGTTTAATAATATAATTAACCTGTTAATTCATGCCTACTTAGACCTCTTGATTATATTAACTTGCACAACATCATATATAGCTTATTAGTATCGCTACATATATATACTATCTTATTCTGTCATCCATTAAAGCTACACAGCTGATCTCATTAACAAACTTTTATCTGAATTAGTTTCCCCTAAATGGAAGGATAGACAGGAGAATGCGATATCCCATTTCTTAATTAAAACAGATGTTCCAAAACACAAGACAATCTAAGGATACGAAACTCTCCAATAACAGAAACATATAGCTTTAACAAGGTCGTCCATGCCAACCAAGGGGTTTTCGCCGAAACGACGGTCACATCAGTTGCTTTTGTTTTTGTTTTCAAATACATAATCATACATATCGGCAAAACACTCCCTGATCTGCATAGGTTTAATTAAACCCTTCTTTCTTGATATACTATAGCAAATTCTTGGATGATTTCTTGAATCCTAATGCAACCACCTCTTTCTTTTTTTCATAGGAAAAAAAGACTAAATCGAAAAAATGCAGTTAATTAATCGAATCGATCGGTTCAGTATTTTTAAAAAATTAAAGAACCAATTTGATTTTCGGTTAGCCTAAATCAGAAAAAAAAAATTGGTTAACTGAATTGATTAGTAGATATATTTTTATGTATATTATATATATTTTTCATACATATCATATATTATCTATATTATATATAAATATAAAAATATATATTTCTATTATAATATATGATAAATATATAAAAAACGAAATAATCAGTCAAGCAGAACCAGTGGTATCGGTTTGGTTTGGTTTAAAAAAAGAGCCCACCCAAACCGTGAACACCCCCTAGAAGTGATGTTACCAGTCCAGACCATCTAAGAAATAGTGGAAGCCCTAGATTGGCCATGTTTGTCTACATGAACACCCCTATAGCTAAGGGTGAGTTACAAGGCTTCATGTCTCCCTATATGGGTGAGTTTTGCTGGGTAGTATAACTATGGGCATGCATCCATCCAAAGATTCAGTTTTCATTGAGGAAAGTGGCCGGCTTAGAACTATTATGGGTTGAATGAACCTCTCACCCATAAACAGAGAGTAGAGAGATACCTAGCAGATGGGGCTCTCCTTGGGGCCCAACTGAACATGTTGCGCCGAGTTGGTGAACCACTAGCAGACGTGCTGGGTGTTCCCTTTCTTCTTCATATGCCCGCCCAGTCGGGCATGAACATATCAGACAGAGTAAGAAACAGCTAAACTGACTGATCATCTTGCTTCCTCTTTTAAATAAATAAGTGATTAGAATTTGACAAAAGAAGAAGAGGAACAAACGTATTTCCCTTATAATCACAATGAACACAAGGGATAATGGATTTCTGATTGCTCTAAAACAAACATGGGGATCCATTTCAGAGAAGCAAATTAATTGTGATGAAGGAGACTGGATAATCTTGGTGGTGTAGGTCCCAACTCCCAACACGATATATGACTTTAGTTGAGGTGATGTGGTGGAAGATCTGCATTATCTCCTACTACTAGCAAATAAAGCATCCAACTACATCCAACCAAACAAACGTTTATAGCAATTTTGAAAGGGCCAAATCATCAAACATGTGGAGTGGGGCTTTAATTTATATATATTAAGGCACACACAAGACTGTGTTAAGTTGACCCATAAATGCATGCATGCATTTTTTTCAGAATACCTCCATTTGTTTACTACCCAATATACAAAACCAAGGAATTTGGTACACATAGGGCTGATCCCTATCCCTAATGTGAAGATTAATGGAGCCTGACGGAAAGCAAGGAAGCATGCTATACAGTCGGCGACATTTGATGAATTTTGTCCTTCAAAAGTTGGTTAGCAGTAGTAACACTTATTAACACGCCATGTGCAAGAGTAAGTGCCTGTTTGGGAGGGTTTTTACTTTTTAGGGCGCAGCTTCTGGCGTTCCAAGTTGGGCCCCTTATGAGAATATTAGAATTCAGAATGCCATGAATTGTGCTTGGTGAAAATCCGGAAAGCTGACGACACTAGAAAGGGCAGCCCAGTGCATGAGGCTCCTGTCAATGCCGCAACACGAGACATGATCTAGGGAGGGACAGATGTACACAGCCATACCCTGCACATTCACATATTCAACCACCACGGCTCGCCTCCAATGCACAAGCCCTCCCAAATGGGCTCTAAGTTGGGAGCCTATCATCGAGATAATAGATGAATCAACATGTGTGCCTGGTCTTCATCTCCAAACCATAAAGGCTAGCCAATTCAGCCAAGCAATGTAAAAAATTGATGAAGATCCACTAACTCCATAATTTGCATTTGCACAGAAATATATCCCTGTTGAAAAATTACCTTTACTGAGAAATCCCTGTTTAGATTTTTTGTTTTTTGTGATTAAGTAGGTGTTTTGGATCGATGTCGTTTCTTCATGGTGCCACATCAGAAATCTGTTTTCTAAGAAAATTCCTTATGTTTAGTTGCCCGGTTTTACAAAAAATATTTTCTCAAACCACACCTTGGAGATCGGGAAAGGTGTGGCTTGAGAAAATGCTCTTTTTGGTGTTCTCTTGTTTTTCTGTTGTTACTAGCAATGGTGTGCTGATGTGGCATTAAAAAATGTCTATGTGGCAGCAACAGCAATGGTAGGGCTATCAGCGGGTCAGGTCTGGGTTGGGACCAGCTAGAACTGGAACTGACCCAGACCTAATAGGGTCTGTAATTCTTAGACCTAGAACCAAACTTATCAGTTCTCAAAGACAATCGGGTCGGATCTGAATCAGTTTGGGACTACAGGAACCGGTTCCAAACCGATAATAATCGGAACACTATATTAGAACCCAAAGCTGACCTATCAGTTCCAGTTCCTGGAACCAGAACCAGCCCAATCGGTTCGGGTTCATCAGGTAGGACCCCGAACCATTGACATCCCCAAGCAATGGTACTATATAGAAAATCTGAAAAAATGTTTATATAGTACTATTTTTTGAGAAAACAACATCGATCCCAAACATCGCCTAAAAGGATGGATCTTTGATGTTAGCCTTCCTATAAAACAAGCAAATCTACTATACCACTCACATGTCAGCCATTAGCTATACATGCAAAATGAAAGATTATGGGTGGTCATGGTGTTACGCAGTGTATGCCCTTAGCTCCAATCAGAATGATGTACATTATGACATTTAGTGTAAATGAATAAAGTACATATTTGATTCATGTTATCATGGTGTGTTTCTGTGTAATACCCTTAAATTGGACACATATGAGACTCGTGTTAGTTTAGAATCTTCACAGTCGTTGGATAGATCTGGGGAGATTTATCCTGCCAAGGCTGACACTGATGTGCTGCCAAGTTGGTTTGGGTAGCTTGTCTCAGCTGCTAGGGTGAGACCTGAGGTACTTGCAGTGTGGGTTTTCTTGAAACCCTGAACCGGACCAGAATTACAGTGTTGCCCTAGACCTTGGAGATAGATGGATAAAACTGGAATGTTACACCTAACCCCTAGACTCGATTATGATATTGCACTAGGTGTTTGATTAGGCTGTCTTTGATATGCCAATCAGTGAGATCCTTAGAGGGGGTCAAAACCTAGGTATGTTGGGATAGTCCGAGAATTCATCTGAATGGGTGATCATAATGATAGGATCAGTCCCTTTGCCAGACAAAGTGAATGATCGGGGATACACTCTCTCTGATGGAAACCAAAACTGCCAGTAGTTGATTTCAACCGTTGAAATTTGTTTTGCAAAATATATTTATATAGAGATATACATACACACACACACACACATACACACACACACACACATATATATATATATATATATATATATATATATATATATATTATGGTTTCAAAATGTTTGCAAAAGGTTTTAATTCCCGGGATCCATGTGAGTAGAGAGTGCAGCATTGTACCTTGCAGCTGAGAGAGAGGTCATCTCTTGTCGGGCAGTGTTTGATCATTATGGGCTGAGAGGTTAAGTGTAAGACCATTGAGGGTAATACTTGATGGGCTAATCTTGCATCTGCCCACAGTCCTTGGGTTTTTATAAGGTGGCTTGACCTAGGGACCATTTAGTGTAAATGTTGGGCCCATTACGAGCCCATGGTGATGGACTCAGGGGTTCACTGTCTCCTACAGTGAATTCGGCCAGGCCTTATAACAGAGGCTGGGATGAACCCATGTGGCTGATGTGTAGATCAATGTTTGGATCCCACGCCATACAAGGATATCCAACTGGGTAATAATTTGGAGGGTAAGTGAGTAGATGGACTTAATGGGCCTAAAGCCCAATTCGAACTGGCTTAATGAGATTAATTAAATAAGGGGGGTTTTGGGATTTAGATTAGCAGATAGGATAAGGAATTATCCCTATCCACTCAGAGAGTCCAAATCCAAATAAAGATTTGTATCAGGAAACTCCTAATTAGATTAGGAGGGTTGATCTTTATCTGTAGATAAGATAAGGGATTATCCTTATCTCTTAAAGAAAGTCCATATCCAAATACAAGATTTGGATTAGGAAACTCCTAATGGGATTAGGAGAACCTCTCTTTAAGGCTATAAATAGAAGAGAAGGGCGAACCTCCAGTTCATCCAACAGTCTATTGTTTTAAGAGAAAAGACAACATACAGTTTGACTACTTCTATCTTCTGCTCTTGCCGGTATACTAGTTCGATCTCCACTTGTGGGAGCGATCAAGAAGGGTTCTTGATATTACCTTTTGGTGGAAAAGGTAATTTGAAGTCGTGTTCACCAGCCCTCCATTAGATTCTTGCTGAAGAATCGGGTTCTTGCAGAAGAACCATCATGTTGATTCTGCTTCATCCTGTACCGTGTCATATTCGGTGGAAGCAGTCTTTGGATCTTTCCTTGGGCGTGAACACCTTCATTGGAGGTTATTGTTACTTCGTATCAGGTATAACCCTCCACTCCCTTTTGGTTTCAGATCTGGTTTGGTTTGGGTTCAAGATTGATCCTTGAAAATGCAGTTTTCTAAAATAGGGAATGTGATTCCTACATGGGAGAGAGAAATTTTTGAAATTTCGCCCAACCTTCCTGTAGGGTTCGGTCATCCATATGATGGATGTCTCATCCCTTCAGTGGTATCAGAGCCAGGTTTAAATCTTGAACCAAAATTAACTAGATCTAGAACTGCGCAAATGGGCAGAAGGCATTCTACCAAATTTGCACAGATTAGCGTTTTCTGGGAAATTTGTTCATATATTTTGGGCGATTGATCTAAAATTAAATATTTATAAATCTGAATTATATTTAGAATTGTTCTACATATTTTTCTTCATTTTTTGGTTGTTCGTATGATGGTGATTGAAATCTTTAATGGCGTAGGAAATCTGCGCACCTGCTATTCTTTTTCATTCTTGGTCTATAATTAATTATTTTTAATTTTTAGATGGAATGTATAGGAATTCAATTTTAATGTAATATTAATAGAAATTAGGTTTTCTTTTTTATTCCATTCAAAGTTGAAGCAGAAAGCGCAAGGAGGAGATTTTCGTAGATTAGGGTTCGGCTATCTGGGATTTGCAGTTTTGGAACTGCATGCTGCGATCTAACTTTTGTTTTGCATGGTAGTAGTCCTACGAACAACCCTCCTACTGATTCTTGAATGTCTTGTTTCAGTAATTTAATTTCAAATCATATTCTTGAATTAAAAATCAAACCCTAGACCCATTCGAACCAGATTGGACCAAATCTGTGGTTCGATGGGGGTTGTTCTCAGCCCTAATTTTTCACTCACGGGTCCAAGAGTTGATGGTTAATTGCAAGATGCAATTCAGCCAACACCTGTAAAACCCAATTTTAATATGTTAAAACTGCTTTAGCCCATTTCAGCATAAAAGCTATATGGGCCGAAGTGCTCTTTGCAATTCAGCCCATATACCTAGATAATATTAATCAGTAATATTATGAAAATTTATGGGCTTTAATTATGGGTTTTACAGTTATTTAATTGATTGGATCAATTATGATTTTCCTGCATGTGATGTATGGACATGTGATGTGCAACGTTCATGGGCCATAAGTACTTGGCCCATGTTGATATGATAGTGGCTCTTGCGCATACAATGGCTGAATGCACATCATTGCCATGGTGTCCTTAAGATCATTGGATGATCTCTCTTCGTGGTGGGCCCCAAACCAGCTTCCTCCCAAGAGGAACCGTGCGGAACCCTAGATGTTTAGGGCCCATCTAAATCTGGCTTTATGAAAGTCAGTGGGAGCCACTTTGGTTTGACTTAAATTAAACTACGGCGTAATACTCGTTCCCTCCTGAAATATGAGTGCATGTGATAGGGAGATTTATATGATGAACTCTCTAAAGGCCTTCTATCATTAGCATGAAGATGGGTCCTTCAGTAATGAGGAAACACACCATAAAATTGGGTTATCCATTTGCTATTGTATCTGTTTGATTATTTCATAAGATGATAGGGGCGTCATAGACCGATGTGGGAGGGGCCTATCTTAAAATGGAAGACTCTCTCACAGTACCTTAGCATTCGCGAATATGATGGGTGAGCACTCAGTAGACAGAAAGGTTTAACATGAAATGACAATGAACCTTGTCTGGCAGAGGCTAAAGGGAAAGCTCATAAGATGAGCGAATATGATTCTTCATAGAAAGGTGGTGGGGTTATGCAGCTAAAACAGTTGGCTTCATGCACCCTGTGTGATTTCCCACATTTCCAGAGACATAATTCGCAGTCTCCATCACTGAGATAGGAGGGAAATCTCAGAGATGAATAAATGGAAATGGAACATAGATTAAAAGTTATATTTATGTAGATAACATGAATCAAATAAGGTTGTGGACTGATATTTGCTTTTTGTCAAAAATGGCAAACGGACAATTCGCTAAATTGTTGGACGACAACAAACTTAAGGGCCCAAATTACGCTAACTAGTACTGTAACCTTATGTTGGTCTTGACGTCCGAGAAATTGGACAAGGTAGCTAAAAACCCTGCCCCGGAACGTCTGGGTGATAGGGCTTCTGAGGCCCGTAGGAGGGATTATCAAGAATGGGAAGCGAAAAATTCCCTTACCCGTTGCTACATCATAGCCTCCTTAGATAATCCGATACAGTGACAGTTCAATCAGATCGAATTGTCTAAGGATATCTTGGATAGTCTAAGGACGATGTATGAGGAGTAGAATCGTTCTACTTATTAGAAGGTCTTGAAACATTTCATGAACGCGCAGATGTCCAAGAACCAACAAGTTCATGACCATTGTCTTAAAATGATGGGATACATCAATGAACTTAAGGCTCTTGGATCCGGGCTTGATCATGTCACCAAGGTTGATGCCATCCTAAATTCTTTGCCTTTTTCCTTCAATCAGTTCATCATGAACTATAACATGAATAAGCCAAATGTTAGCATCCAGGAACTCAGCAATATGTTGTAGAGGGCCGAGGAACTGATAAAGAAGGATGAACCCATTGCCATGCTTGTTGAAGTTGGAAAATCGGGCAAGAAGAATAGGAAGGCAAAGAAGAAGCCTCAGAAGAGAGTTAGCAAGACCAAAAGGTAGAGGAAGGACAAAGCATCAGATGCTTGTCACTTCTGCAAGTAGGCCGACCACTAGAAGAGGAATTATCCTCAGTACCTGGAGACCAAGAAACAAGGTAATTTTGAATCCTTTGTCATAGAAACCAATTTGTTGGTAACTTCTTCTTCCTGGTATATTGACTAGAGCTTCAACTCATGCGTGTAACTCACTACAGGGGTTCAGGACAAGCAGAAGACTGAGTGGCGGAGAGGTGATTCTTTACTTGGGGACTTCTGCAAGTGTTGCAGCTATAGCCATAGGGACTGTAGAGTTGTATTTCAGATAATGATTAATTACATTAAAAGATTTTCTTTATGTACCCACTTTGAGAAAAATTTTGATTTCTGTTTCAAAATTGTGTGCGGATGGATATTCAGTTCTCTTTAGTAATATGATTACTATTAAAAGAAATAACAAATTCCTCGCATACGGAGAACTTGAGGATGGTCTCTATGTTCTCCATCCTTCTCTGGAAACAAACATAACCGAAACTACGTCAGATAATATCCCCAAGAAAAGAACCCATGATACAGTCAATCTCATGTGCCTGTGGCATTACCGACTTGGCCATATTAACATAAATTGTATCACAAGGTTGGTAAAGGATGGTCCTTTGGATTTTCTAACCATAGAAGATCTTCCAACCTGTGAACCTTGCCTTCAGGGTAAGATGACGAAACGGCCATTTAACGATAAGCCTAAAAGATCGACAGACACACTTGACTTTATACATACTGATGTATGTGGTCCCATAAATGTTAGGACACGTAACCAACACGTTTACTTCATAACATTTACCAATGATTATTCACGGTATGGTTACGTGTACCTAATGAGACATAAGTCTAAATCTTTTGAAAAGCTCAAGGAATAAGAGGTCGAGAAACAGTTAGGGAGAGAAATTAAGACCCTTCGATCAGATCAAGGTGGCGAGTATCTCTCTAACGAATTCATGGACTACTTAAAGGTCAATGGAATAGTATCACAACTAACTCCTCCTACTACACCACAGCTAAACGGTGTGTCGGAGAGGAGGAACCGGACTTTATTGGATATGGTCCGATCACTTCTCGTACACTCAGAATTACCCACATCCTTTTGGGGTTACGCATTAGAGACTGCGATATACGTGCTGAACCGAGTTCCAACCAAATCATTTCTGAAGACTCCCTATGAGCTTTGGACCGGTAAGAAACCAAGTGTGAGGCACTTGAAAATTTGGGGTTTTCTGGCACATGTTAAAAGAACGAGTACGGACAAATTGGAATCCAAGATCAGTCATTGCCTATTCATAGGCTTCCCCAAAGGCTCTATGGGTTACTTATTCTATGACCTAGGAGAATAGAATGTGTTCTATAGTCGAAATGCCCATTTCTTGGAAGATGATTACATCCTGAACAATCATCGTCAAGAAGTTGTTCTTGATGAGAAGAGCTCAGGGGTAGTGGGAGATGTTCCACAAGCTCCAATTAATGACCAACCTAGGAGATCTACTCGGGTTTTCAGGCCTCCAATCCATTTCAGCTATGACCAAGAGAGTTACTTGGTGGAAGCCACCACTAGTGAGGAGGATCCCGTGACTTATACAGAAGCTATGTTGGACATAGATTCCTTAAAGTGGGTAGATGCCATGAGAGCTGAGATAGACTGAATGGAGATCAATGGAGTCTGGACTCTGGTAGATCCGCCCCTTGGGGTAAAAGCAATTGGTTGCAAATGGATCTATAAGAGGAAGAAGGGCTCCGATGGTAAGGTTGAGACCTACAAGGCTCGTCTTGTGGTGAAAGGGTACACTCAAAAAGAATGAATCAATTATGAGGAAACCTTCTCGCCGATGGCCATGCTTAAATCCATTAGAATCCTGCTAGCTGTAGCAGCGTACCATGATTACGAGATTTGGCAAATGGATGTCAAAATTGTGTTCCTGAATGGAGATCTTAGTGAAGATATCTATTTGCAGCAACCGCAAGGTTTCATAGCTGCGGGTCAGGAACACATGGTATGTAAACTAAATCGATCCATATATGGACTTAAGCAAGCTTCTAGGAGTTGGAACATCCGGTTTGACTCTACCGTCAAACAGTTTGACTTTGAGCAAAATCTGGATGAGATCTATGTTTAAAGGAAATCCAGTGGGGATAAGGTTACGTTCTTGGTTTTGTATGTATATGGCATTCTACTCATTGGGAATGATGTAGGAATGTTGAATACGGTGAAAGTGTGGCTTTCACAGCAATTCTCCATGAAAGATCTTGGAGAAGCCTCCCACATACTGGGTCTTCGGGTCTATAGAGATAGATCAAAGAGGATAATAAGATTATCCCAATCTACTTACATTAACAAAATAGTCAAGAGATACAGCATGGAGAACTCCAAGAAAGGAAATGTTCATTTCAGGCATGGAGTCACTCTCTCCAAGGGTATGTCTCCCAAGACTCCCGAAGAGATTGAGGGCATGATGGACGTTCCCTATGCCTCGGCCGTAGGGAGCATCATGTATGCCATGCTGTGCACTCATCCTAACATCTCTCAGGCAGTGAGTGTGGTAAGTAGATTCCAGTCAAACACAGGGTAGGAGCATTGGACTACTGTGAAAAACATACTAAAATACCTTCAAAAGACATAAGAGTTTTATTTAGTATTCGATGGTAGTTCACTACAAATCCAGGGGTATACTGATGCCGGCTTCCAGTCAAATTCAGATGATAGAAAGCCTACATCTTGTTATATTTTCACAATAGGATCATGTACTATTTGCCAAAAAAGCAGCAAACAGGGGTCCACGATGGATTTCACAACTGAAGCCGAATACATTGCCGCAAGTGAAGCAGCCAAACAAGCCGTATGGATGAAGAAGTTCATTCACGAATTGGGAGTAGTTCCATCCAACACATCACCCATTCCATTGTTCTGTGACAACACTGGAGCCATTGCTCAGGCTGAGGAGCCACGAGCCCACTCGAAGTCAAAGCACATCAAAATGAATTACCATGTACTATGGGAGATAGTTGGAAGAGGGGACATCATAATTCAGAAGGTAGCATCAGCGGAAAATGTAGCAGACCCATTGACTAAGCCACTGACACATAAAGTGTTTGAGAAACACGTGGAAAGCATGGGACTCCGGCTTATACCAAATTGGACCTAAGTGCAAGTGGGAACTGTTAGACAGCGTATGCCCTTAGCTCCAATCAGAATGACGTACATTATGACATCTAGTGTAAATGAATAAAGTACATATTTAATTCATGTTATCATGGTGTGTTTCAATGTAATACCCATATGAGACTCTTGTTAGTTTAGAATCTTTATAGCCGTTGGATAGATCTAGGGAGATTTATCCTACCAAGACTAACACTGATGTGCTGCCAAGTTGGTTGGGGTGGCTTGTCTTAGTTGCTAGGGTGAGACCTGAGGTACATGCAGTGTGGGTTTTCTTGAAACCCTGAACCGAACCAGAATTCCAGTATTGCCCTGGACCTTTGAGATAGATGGGTAAAACTAGAATGTTACACCAAACCCCTACACTTGATTATGATACTGCACTAGGTGTCGGATTGGGCTATCTTTGATATGTCAATCAGTGAGATCCTTAGAGGGGGTCAAAACCTGGGTATGTTGGGACAGTCCGAGAATTCATCTGAGTGGGTGATCATAGTGACAAGATCAGCCCCTTTGTCGGACAAAGTGAATGATCAAGGTTTTAATATATATTTTAATATAATATAATATATATATATATATATATTATGGTTTCAAAATATTTGCAAAAGGTTTTAATTCCCAGGATCCATGTGAGTAGAGAGTGCAGCATTGTACCTTGCAGCCGAGGGAGAGGTCATCTCTTGTCGGGCAGTGTTTGATCATTATGGGCTAAGAGGTTAAGTGTAAGACCATTGAGGGTAATACCTGATAGGCTAATCTTGCATCTGCCCACAGTCCTTGGATTTTTATAACGTGGCTTGACCTAGAGACCATTTAGTGTAAATGTTGAGTCCTTAAAAGCCCATGGTGATGGACTCAAGGGTTCACTATCTCTTACAGTGAATTCAGCTAGGCCTTGTAACAGAGGTTGGGCTGAACCCATGTGGCTGATGTATAGATCAATGTTTGGGTCCCACACCATACAATGATATCCAACTGGATAGCAGTTTGGAGGGTAAGTGAGAAGATGGACTTAATGAGCCTAAAGCTAATTTGAACTAGCTTAATGAGATTAATTAAATAAGGGCGGTTTTGGGATTTATATCAGCAAATAGGATAAGGGATTATCCCTATCCACTCAAAGAGTCTAGATCCACATAAGGATTTGGATCAGGAAACTCTTAATTAGATTAGGAGGGTTGATCTTTATCTACAGATAAGATAAGGGGATTATCCTTATCTCTTAAAGAAAGTCCATATCCAAATACAAGATTTGGATTAGGAAATTCCTAATGGGATTAGGAGAACCTCTCTTTAAGGCTATAAATAGAAGAGCAGGGCGAACCTCCAGTTTATCCAATAGTCTACTGTTTTAAGAGAGAAGACAACATACAATTTGACTGCTTCTGTCTTCTACTCTTGCTCTCTCCTGCTCTTGCCGGCATACCAGTTCGATCTCCACCTGTGGGAGCGATCAAGAAGGGTTCTTGATATTACCTTTTGGCAAAAAATGTAATCTAAAGTCATGCTCACCAGCCCTCCATCAAATTCTTGCTGAAGAATCGGGTTCTTGCTGAAGAACCATCCTGTTGATTCTGCTTCATCTTGCATTGTGTCATCTTCGGTGGAAGCAATCTTTGGATCTTTCCTTGGGCATGAACACCTTCATTGGAGGTTATTGTTACTTCGTATCAGGTATAACCCTCCACTCCCTTTTGGTTTCAAATCTGGCCTGGTTTGGATTCAAGATTGATCATTGAAAATGCAGTTTTCTAAAATAGAGAATGTGATTCCCACATGGGAGAAAGAAATTTTTGAAATTTCGCCCAACCTTCTTGTAGGATTCGGCCATCCATATGATGGATGTTTCATCCCTTCACGTGGGGCGTATGCATTTGATGCGTATGAGAGAACTTTATTATTGGTTAAACAACATCTGATACTAATACAACCTTTTTTTGGTAAATTTCTTAAACTACCCTTATTGGTTAAACAACATCCATATGATGGATGTCTCTCGCCACCTCTCTTCTCCCTATCTTTCATTCTCTCTCTCTTCTCACTATTTCTCTCTCCATCTCGCTTTTTCTCTCTCCCCTCCTCTTTCACTATCTCTATTTCCGCCACCACCGCGGATTTGGTACTCTCTCACCACTTCTCGTCTCCCTATCTCCAATTTTCTCTCTCTCTCTCTCTCTTCTTGCTATTTCTCTCTCCCCTCCTCTTTCACCATCCCTGTTCCGCCACTGCCGCTACAAGTTGTAGTGGTGGATTTGGCACGAAAAGTTGCTGCCTTTACCATTGGTCGAGCATTACACCTACGAGGCCCCCAACATGTCTGCGATCCTTCATCTTCTTCATTGCTCCAAACAACAACCAACTCTCCGGCCACGACATCGTCTTTATCTTCGCACTCACCGGTGGAATCAATGGCACCACCTCTTCTCAAAGTCTCAGCTTCGACAACAAGAACTCGCTCACGTCGACGAACAAGAACTCATCCATGTGGGAAAATCTTTGAAAAGAAACAATAGTGAAATGAATCGAGATTCTGTAATTGGATTTCTTGAAGAACCCATCAGCTTAATTTTCTCAATTTTTTTCTCCAAAAGATCCACATTTGATTTCTATACAAACCCACCTCATTCTTTCAGTTCTTTATGCCACAAATTGCATCTGTGCTTTGAAATTTCAATTAAACTAGAAGCTTCTTTGTTGTTTGTTTCAACTGCAAAGATGGGCAGAAACCTGAGTTCAGTACTCCAACAACAACTAGAGAGAGTATTTTTAGGAATGGAGGTGGGAGGGTGTTTTTGGAATTTTTATCAATATATTAGTCACATGATATTATATGTAACGGAAAGTTAATGGTAAGGGTAGACTTAGTCAATTGTCAGAAACGATAGGGATTGCGTTAGTCAATTTTCAAACAGTAAGGGTATACTTAGTCAATTAGATAAACCATAAGGGTAGTTTAAGAAATTTACCCTTTTTTGAAGATAACAGAAGGAGCTACACAAGACGGGGGTTAGCACGTCTCCAAAAATCAGCAAAACAAATAAAAGAAAGAAGAGAGGGGAGGGAAGAAAGATTAAAAAACAAAGAAGTTGAAGAAAAAGAAACCGCCTCACAAGCCAACCAATCTGTAGCCTGATTAGCCTCCCGATACACTTGCCTGTACCTCAACCCTTTGTCAAACATATTTTTCATCTAAATGAACTCTTTGATATTATTAGTTATACTCCAAGGAGGGACTATTTTTTGGTTGAGGCAAGAAATAACGAGCTTGGAGTTGCCTTCGATAATGATAGGAGACTCTCTGAAGTTCCAAGCCATATTATGGGCTTCCCAAGCATCTAATACAGCCATCAAGTGCAATTAATCTGGATTCTAAACAAACAAACCTAATGATTAAGAAGCTGAGAGCGGAATCAGCGGATTAGCTGAATTTGATAATTGTTTGGTCTGTGGGATCAATTACTTTACTCCACACTAGCCATACAAGCAAGCGAGAGATTGAATGGTTATTGATGAGGGCGGATTTGGCCCTCCAATGATATTGTGACACATAGCACCTCAGAACAACTAAGTGACACTTGGAACCACTTTGGCAACAACTTGCCTTAGCCAAGTTGATGGTGTCCCACTTGGCGGCCTAGCACAGGTGCGAGCTGGCGGCCTGGCCCTGGCGCGAGCTGGCAGCCTGGCACAAGCATGAGCTGG